>NC_135321.1:74480184-74817184 GCF_048772815.1 Callospermophilus lateralis
GGATGGAACAGCGTGAGTTCGGTTTCCACTCCTTTCTGATCACCTTTATGTGCTGTGGGGCCTGGACAGATACAAACTTTACTGAGTTCTAGCTGAGAATGGCCGTGGGTCTCAGATTGAGGAGGGGAAATAGGCCCTGGGTGTGGTCTTCTGCTACCTCTTTCTTCCTGCTTGGAAGCAGATATTGGTAAAAGTGACAGAGGCGGACGTGGGGAGAGAGGGAGTGAGAGGGAGTTTGAGAGGGAGTATCATCAGCCATATTTCAACTAATTTTATTGAGCATCTACTATGTTCTTATGAAGGATCTGGATAGAAGACAAGGAGATAAGGTCCCTGGCTTTGTGAAACGTGTAACTGCTTTGCAGGAACAGCACATGATGGTAAAAGGCCCTAATACTCAAGGAGCCAGAGTGGCCTAGGGATGGTGATCACTGAACCCCAGAAGTTGGCTTGGAGTGGGAGGAAAGGAGACTCTGGAAAGCCCAGTGCTAAGGAGGGACGTGGCCTGTTTCTTGGCACAGAGAAAAGACCAGCACTGCCAAAGCTCAGCGCCAGTACGCACGCCAGGTTTGGCTTTGTCGTTGGCCTTTCAGGGATTTTGCACTGGGCTCCTGGAGAGGAAGGGAGATGGGCGTTTCGGGAAGCCATTGTGAGCGCACGGGTGAGGGTTGACGGTGGCCTTCATTGACAAGGTGGATTCGGATTTAGAGAAAAGCAGATGATTTTGAGATGGTAGCTTTTTTAGATGATTGCACAATAACATAGCAATGAAAATTGTGTTATCATTTTTTTCCAGACCTACCTGATCATCTTTTTAGAATAAACTATGGAAGGCACCCTATGAACCCAAACTGCTGCCTCTTAAAAATGTTGTCACCGGGGCTGGGGACATAGCTCAGTTGATAAAGTGCTTGCTTTGCATGCACAAGGCCCTGGGTTCAATCCCCAGCACCACACACACACACACACACACACACACACACACACACAGTTGCCACCTATATCAGACTGCTGTCCCCAGTAGGGGTGTGGGGGACCCTCCCACTTCAGCAGTGAATACCACCCATCAATCCAGAGGGACTACGCCATATTCTCAAGCCGAGGAGTAGAACATAAGTTTTCACTGTTATTTGTGTTTCTTTTATTATTACTGGGGTTGAATTTCTTAGTAATGTCACAATATCACAAAACATTTGTTTCTCTTCCAGAGCTTATGGTTTTCTAAAAGGAAATGCAAGACTGAACCAAATGCAAAGAGAAGAGATTTAGGACTTCCACAGATACCTTAGGTCTTGCTCTTGTCTAGAGATGTGAACATTCAGGGTGTTTTTCAGTTTACTTTCCACAGTGACAGAGTGATGACATCAATAGGACACATCAGGAACATGTTTTCACATTTTTACTGCTGTGGCTATAAATTTCCTCATAGGATTAAAGTGAGAAATCAATAAAAGATGTAGGTAGAGACCTTAGCATAGCACTCTGGCTTTTAAAAGGTCTGCCACCCAAAACCACTTGCTTCTTTACTGCTGTTTATTCTCCAGATGTCGCCATGGAGATTGATAAACCACTGAATCATTATCTTCAGTAAACCCAAGGAAAAGATGATCCCACTAGATTTTGAAAACCAGGCATGTCCTCATTCAAAGCAAGGTGGTGGCTGGCGGTATAGGTCAGTGGTAGAGCCCTTGCCTAGCGCGTGCAAGGCCTGGGTTTGATCTCCAGCTCTGCAAAAGTAACAAGACAAAATGAGATGTAACAGGTGGGAGGAATAGTTCTATGTAAATAATTCAGTATGAATTCAGTTCATCTTCTCACTGGGTAGGAGAGAAGACCAAAGGAGACTGTCAGCTTTGAAATACGGACATGTGAACTCCATCAAGCACCTTTAAAGTGGGCACCGCATGATCGATGAGCCTGACTCCTCTCCCAGGTTAATTCTGAGGTAGGCTTCTTGGGTGTGAGGTTGAAACAGCAGCCTGACCCCTTTCTCCGTCATCTTAAATGCATTCCAAAGAGGAGGAACCCAAAGGGGACAAGTGCTTTGTGCAGAATACTTGCAAACTCGTGCGTCTGTCTCCTAGCCAGCTCCCTGGGCTCCAGAAGCAGGCGGACCCCCGTGATATGAATGAGGGCCCCAGCTCCAGTGGGACGGTGCTGACAGGTGCTCCTGGCAGTGCGTCTCGGGTGACCAGGGGCAGGGGGGTAGAGCCTGGGAATCCCATGCAATCTCACCCATATTAACTTAAAAGCTGGAAGAATATTGTTTGGGGAGCAATAAGTTTTCTACAGAGCTACAAAAGAATGAAAACACTTTTCTTGAGAAAAAAAGGATGAATTTATTTTCCAAAATCTTTTCTCATTTTTCAGAGCAGAACCCCCACTGAATGAGAGGAAGGCCTTGTAAAAGAGACCCCAGGAAGTTCCTTTGCCTTCTACCTTGTGAAGACACAGTGGAGACAGCCACCCAGGAGCCAGGAAGGGGCTTTCACCAGAACTGAGTCTGTGCCCGATCTTGGATGTCCCAGCCTCCAGATCTGTGAGGAATCATCGTTCATAAGCCCTCCCAAAGAGTCTTTCTTATCTTTAGTCGTCGCTGTTTGTTGGGGTGTGTGTGTGTGTGTGTGTGTGTGTGTAAGTAAAGTTTGGGTCTATATCAACTACTAAGTACTCCACGTATGACAAGAGTCATGAACAGACCCAGGACTACCAAAGGAGTCTGGGTGACTATTTCCTAGTTTTCATGTTTATGTTTGGTTTTTGCATCATGAAGACTGCTCGGTGGGCTGGGGTTGTGGCCCAGTGGCAGAGCGCTTGCCTGGCATGTGTGAGGCACTGGGTTCAATTTTCAGCACCATATATCAATTAAAAAAATTAGTCCATTGATAACTAAAGTTAAAAACAAACAAACAAACAAACAAACACTGCTAGCAGCTCAGGAGGCTGAGGCAGGAGAATCGCAAGTACACAGCCAGCCTCAGCAACTTAGCAAGGCCCTAAGCAACTCAGCAAGACCTTGTCTCTAAATAAAATATAAAAGGGGCTGGGGATGTGGCTCAGTGATTAAGCACCCCTGAGTTCAATCCCTGATGCCTGAAAAAAAAAAGAAAAGAAAGAGAGAAAGAAAGAGAGAGAGAGAGAGAGAGAGAGAGAGAGAGAGAGAGAGAAAGAGAGAGAGAAGAATAAAGGAGTGGTAGGCAAGTGATGTACCCCTGAGCCACACCCTCAGTGCTCAGCTGCTCTCAATGATGACATGCTTGCTTTTAAAACCTAGTGTGACAATCTCTCCCTTGATCTACCAAAAGCACTGACTCATTCATTCATTCCATTCTTCCAGCTTTTAAGTTAATATGGGTGAGATTGCATGGGATTCCCAGGCTCTACCCGCCCTGCCCCTGGTCACCCGAGACGCACTGCCAGGAGCACCTGTCAGCACCGTCACACTGGAGCTGGGGGCCTCATTCATATCACGGGGGTCCGCCTGCTTCTGGAGCCCAGGGAGCTGGCTAGGAGACAGACGCACGAGTTTGCAAGTATTCTGCACAAAGCACTTGTCCCCTTTGGGTTCCTCCTCTTTGGAATGCATTTAGGATGACGGAGAAAGGGGTCAGGCTACTGTTTCAACCTCACACCCAAGAAGCATGGTTATATTTCTAAATACCGTGTTTTCAGAGGAGGGCACGTGTCATTAATGAGTTTGGAAACACTGCTCAGGTCTGGAGATAAGAAACTATTTTATCACATGCTCTGGGAACTTGGTGATTGCCTCCAACCTGGATTCTTGGTGGCAAGAACACAGCACACAAACTTAAGAGCTGTTTCTGGCCAATTCCCCATGTCCTCAGGCCACCGACAAGGAGCCTGGCTGGCCAGGCCTGGTGTGTCCGGGTTTCAGTGGGTCAGCGCTGCCTCCAGCAAGCAGGTGGCCGCAGAGCAGGAAAGCCGTGGCCTCGATGTGCTTTGGTCAAGCAAAGGGGAGCACGGGGGTTCCCCCAGGTCACCCTCTCTGTGGGTGGGGACAAGGGTGTTCATGTCCTTATCACATCACAGCCTCTTGCTGTCGGCGTCAACGCACAGCGGGACAAGCCTGTCCAGGTAGCTCAGCTGGGGGACCATAAAGAAATCTCCCTCAGAGTCCCTTGCCTCTCTTTCTCCCTCTCTCTCACACACACACATACCTAGAGCAACCACGATGAGTGGGTTGTTACGGTCCCTCCTAGAATGTTCTCAGTGTATGCCAATGTTCTCTGGATATTTATGCATGCATACATATTCAAATGAAGCCTCACGCATACACAAGCAAGTGTCTCCATCTATTTTACTAAATGGAAGTTCTGTACACTATTTTTTCAACTCATTTCTTTCCCCAGTCTAACCACATCCTGGGCATTTATTTCCCCCATGTCAGTATGTGACTTTCTCATTCTTTTTAGCATGGAGTAACATTGCACAGAATTAACCTTATTTTAAAATAGAGCCCCTATAGATGGACATCGAAGTTGTCTCTATATGTTTGCCTTTATGAACGGTTAATAGCTTCCTGTCTATAGTCTTGAGAACCTGGGTAAATGTTTCTTAATTCTAGATTCCTGGAGTAAATCACCCCAAAACTATCCTCTAAAAGGCTGTTTCGATTTCCATTCCCTTTCCCTTAGTACCAGTCGCCTACATTCTTGTCAACCAGGCCAAAGAAAATGGTCTGATTGCTTCAATTTATGCTCTCTGATCACTATCATCCCTTTGCATTTCTTCTGTGAATTGCTTGCTAGCTTTTTGGATGATTTTGAACCAAAAATATCTACTCCCTGAGAACATTCTTAACTGGATGAAGATTGTGCATGGTCATGCTGTGGGACTGTTTAGGGCCAAACTATGTGGCTCGTTTCAAAAGCTGGTGTTTACTGGGCACATAGCCAGTGCCAGGCACAAGACACAGTGGTTTCCCTGCAACACGACATTGACTCTCATCATAATTCTTAGATGAACTACAATGAGAAACTGAGACCTGGAGAGTTACCTCTCAGCTCCAGCTTTGATACACCAATAGGATTCACTATAAGCTTCCGTGCTATAAACCAAAGTTTTAGCACATTGCATAAGGAGCAAGATTGCATGGTTAATGAGAAAAAATTACTAACAAGAAGGCTGGGTAATTCATCAAAATATAACGTTTTCTTTGAACTGTAGTTAAGTTCATGTAGCTCAAAAAATCCTGCCTCAGGGCCATTCACAAGATGTATCCATTTTGAGAATATGAGTTCAAAAGCTCCTTCAACTTCCCAAAATGTGTGTGTGTTTGTGTGTGTGCGCGTGCACGCCTGTGCATGGCAGCCTGGTGTGTGTGTAGTATGGGAGTGTCCACGTGGTCTACGTGTGCTGTCTGTGTAGTGTGGCGTGCGGTGTGTGTGTTGATTAACTGTTCCCCGTGGCAAGTCATTAGGATGCCACTGACTTTTTATTTCTATTTATTTATTTATTTTCTAGTGGAGGAGGTGGTTTGCCAAGCTCTCCAGGAGGGAGGCTGCAGGCACAGGGACTGGTTTCTGGGAACAGGGAAGGCAGCTGTAGCTGCAGGAGGTGCCCTTTCCCCTGACCAAGGAACCCAGGTCCCTGCGACAGTGGAGGGAAGGAGGGCCATTCACCCCCCAGCTTGTGCCTGGCCCGATGGGGAGCATCCGGGTGGTCAGGCCCATGTGCAGAGAACAGAAGAACCTGCAGGACATTCTGCTGAGGATTAGCTCCCCAGGAATGTGGAGAGCAGCGGTGGGGTTTTACATTAGCAGAGCGGGACAGGGATTCCAACTCAGACTTCACTGGCTTTGGAGAAACGCTGAGACATTTCTTGGATTCCCACGGAAGTGTTTTCAAGTTCCTTTTCATTACCCTGGGCATGTCTCAGGCACATAGGACTGACGTGTCCAAGGGATTAATGAACAAAAGATGTAGAGGAATCAAATATTTTTAGCTCACCAAGCCCAGGGGTAAATAGGTACCAGACCACTAGACAATGAGAGTGGGCCCGAGGCTCTGCATCTGGCTCCTATTAACCAAATTTGAGAGAAAATAGGCATCCAAGGTTTCCTGTTGCTTGATTTAAAAAGCCATTTGGATTTCACAGGCCTCGGTTGAAGTGTGGTTTGGGTGATCCCACAGGCATGAACCACAAGGAGCTGTAATGAGCTAGGCAGGCTCTTGATTTCTTTTCCATGTTGTAAAAGCAATAAAAACTGCTTCTCAGGATATTTGGAAAATCACTAATAGTTACTCTAAGCCCCCTCTCAAATATAACTGTTAGCATTGAAACTGCACATTCTCTCAGTTTCTATGACAATGGAAAGGGATAGAGACACGTGTCTGTTTGTCTTTATATTAGCACGAAATATTCACACACAGCAGAAAGATGTACACGTTGTTGCTTCACAGCATATTATAAAATGTGTCTGTGTTTTTATGTGGCCACTGTGATCACTGTTTTTGTCTTTGCTTATAGTCCACCAGGTATGTATTCTGGTTCCTTAACTGTTCCCCATGGCAAGTCATTAGGATACCACTGACTTTTTATTTCTATTTATTTATTTTTTTACTGGTAGAAATAATGATGTAGCCAGAACCTTTGGGCAGAAAGATGCAAGTCAGAAGGCAGGGCCTCCTGAGGCTGGGGGTTCAGTGTGCACCCCCCTGTTGCACCTCACTATGCTGACCCTTGTCCAGCTTGCCCTGGGGGTGCTTGGGAGGTTCTGACACCTCTCATCCCACAGGACTACTCACCAGGCCTCGGGGCCCCCGATGCTCAATGCTCGCCACCTCCTGTGGTCCTACACTGGAGCTGAGACGGAAGCTCTCCGGCCACCGCTCGCCCTTGAACTCATCACGATTGTCATGGTTTACATATGGAATTCTCCCCACCCCCAAAGGCTCCAGTGTGGAAGGCTTGGTCCCCGTGAAGCAAGCAATGTCCAGAAGTGGGTGTTTGGGAAGTGATTGTTTCATGAGGGCTCTGGCCTCATCAGTGAATTAATCCATTTAGGGATTCATGGCTGGATGAACTATAGAAATAGGTGGTGGAAACTGCAGGAGCTGGAACCTGGTTAGGGCAGTGGGTGTTTGGGGGACAAGCCCTTGGAGACTATGTCCTGTCCCTGGCTCTCCCCCACCCCTTCCTTGCTGCCATGAGCTAAGAGCTTTCTTCTGTCATGCCCTTCCTCCTGTCATTTCTATTTCATCTCTTGCCTAAAAGCAACAGAGCCAGCTTCTGAGGAGGACTCAAACCTCCAAGACCATGAGCCCAAATAAATCTTTCCTTCGCTAGGATGATTTTCTCCGATATTTTGTTATAGTGACAAAAAAGCTGACTCACACAGTGATGGTCAGGTTTGTGTGTCCACTTGATTGGTGCGGTTCCCATACAGCATTTGTGCCCTAGACCCGAGCCCTGACATTACAGCTCCAGTACTGGAATATCACTGGACATGTGTCATTAAAGAAAAAAACCATTCATTCACTTGCTCAAGCACAATGAGACAGGTTTTCAGCACTGCATTGGGCCTAGGGACCCCTGCAAGGGGTCATTTAGTGCAGGGGAGAGAGAGAGCCCAACACCAAATACAACAGGGAAAAGTCGGGCAATGGTGGAGTGGGGTTAGGGGATGGAAAGACTAAGAGGGAACATCGGGGAGAGAAGAGACTCTGGCTAAAGCCATCTAGAGGACCTTGCTGAACAGAAGAACCAGACGTCATTCAGGGATGGTGGAAGAATCCCCAATGACGGGGGATCCTGGCTGAACTGACTTAGCAGGTTTCTTGTTAGAATAGGACAATGCGGAGACAAACATGGCAGTCCAAAAATCAGACCTAGTTAGAAAAGAATTCAGGGGGTCTGAATGGATATTTTTGTCCAGGAGAAAATCTTTGTGTTCACACAGAAGAAACGAGTGATTCCAAGTAGATGATCTCAGAGACTTATTCTAAAAATTCTGCAATCCCCGTCTTGTCCCCTTAAGGGTCTCTCTCTTTTGTGCATTTCTGTTTTCATCAACTAGAATGCACCTTTTTCAGGGCAAGAACTATTGGATATGTCATGGCTCCCATCTTACCTAGTTACTGGGATGATGGAAAGCTTCATAAATTCTGTTTCTGTTAAAAATAAGTAAATAATTGGGGAGGAGAACTTGGCTGACGTGAGAGACAGCAGCCGTCTGAAAGAGGCAAACTTGGGCCACAGGTCACTGTGTAGAACTGGTTTGAATTCAAGCTACCACCACCCACCATTGTTAGTTGATCCCCTGGAAAAATGTGTGTTATCCCTGTAGCTGTAGCTTCAACGATCCTTCTATTTGGAGAGGTTCCAGTCACATACAGAAGTAGACATCATGGATGTCTGTTGTCCTGCTGAGGCTGAGGCCATGGTACTGGGCCCACACTCCTGGTCTCTGGGGGTCCCTAGACGGATCCCTTGATATACTGATGGGATTGCCCTGGTGGGAAGCAGTCTCAGCTCAGGGCAGGCCAGATGACCCAGTAATCTGTATCAGCTGACTGCAAGGCACACTAGATGGTCAACAAGGACCCCTTCTCCCTTGCCTGCAGGGGACGGCTCTCAGATGTTCCACAGTC
The DNA here is from genome assembly GCF_048772815.1 of Callospermophilus lateralis. NCBI lineage: Eukaryota > Metazoa > Chordata > Mammalia > Rodentia > Sciuridae > Callospermophilus > Callospermophilus lateralis. The sequence continues at coordinate 74,488,798 of NC_135321.1, forward strand.
CCACAGAGCATCCCTGGCACCTTCTCATTAACCCTCACATCTGCTTTTCTTCCCTTCCTTGACTTACTTCCTGTCTTCCACATGTACTTCCGGGTCACCCCCCAATTCCTGTGGCAGAGTCGTCTTTGGGGCCCCCAAACCAAGATACTCACAGTCCAGACTTAGAAATTATCAAGGTTTTATCACATTTGCTTTATCTCTTCCCTTTTCTTCTGAAATCCTTGAAAACAAATTCTAGACATCACCAAATGATATTACATTCATGGATCTACTCCAGCAGAAAAAAAATAGAACCATCCCCTGGATATCTCTTCCCACACACATTATCACGGACTCGTTCACCTTTCGCACCCTCCACCTTATCCAATATGGGCGTCCAGATTCCCATGTGCGCCATCTGGAGATGAGCTGGAAACATGCCAATCTATTGAATGCTATTTTCCTTTGAACGCATAAAACTAGGACTTCAGATTGTGCACAGATGTGCTAAAGCATGGGAAACTTCACTTCGTGAGAAAGGTAATTTTTTTTTATCAGACAAAACATTGAGAGTTGGGGAAGAGGATCGGGGAGACGTGCCCAAATTGCAGCCTGAGGTGGGAAGAGCAGCTTGCTGCAGAAGACACAGCAAAAAGACCTCAACTGGTGCTGCTCTAAAGGACTTGTCCTGAGGGCTGGTCCCCTCAGTTCTCAACATTAATGCACTCATGTTTCATTGTCACCGGGCCTTTACCCAAAGCAAACCGCTCTCTCAGGCTCACAGAGGCTCAGTGAGGGTGAAGCACCATGACTGTCCCTTTCTTTCCATAGAATTGAGTGGCCAGTTTCTAGAAAAGAGTAGTTTCTAGACATTTTGTCTTGAGACTCTTTTTCTGCCATCTGCTTTGGTAGTGAGAGCGATCAGGAGCAGTGGAGGCTTTGTGAGTTTTTGGTAGGTGACACCCACACATATCCCAGCAGCCCCGGCTGCCGGGTGGGATGGAACACGGGTGTTGCTCTTTGTGACTGCATCTGAGGCCTGATGTTTGCACTCGGAGCAGAAATCCCTTCGTGGTGTAGCTGTGGCAGATGAGGAAGTGGTTTGATATGAGGAAATGATGATGCACCTTCCTTAACAGAGATCAAGTCTTGACTTCATGTTAAACAAAACTATACTTACCACCTGTGTCCAACCAGGAACTGTGTGCTGCTGACCACCTCCTCACTATAGGGGCTCCCTGTGGAGAGGAGCCAGTCCTCCTGAGGATTACATATATGGGGCCCCTAGTTCCTCCTGGCTGCCATGCCTGCTCATGGTGAACCCATGGAAAATAAGTGGTGTCACCTAAGATATTGGTAATACCGTGAATAAGTAGTAGTCTCTTCTTAACTACAGGATATATTTGAGGGCTCTCTACTAGATGTCTGAAACCACAGATGGTGCCAAATCCCATTATTTCCCTATAATACATACCCTATGATAAAGCTTAATTTATAAATCAGACATAGTAAGAGATTAGAAACAATAATTAGTAACAAACTAGAACAATTATAATAATATACTGTAAGAAAATGTAGTTTCTCTCTCCCTGCTACATGGTGGGTAGTGTATACAGTGTGGATACGCTGGACAAAGGTTTGGTTCACACCCCACGTGGGGTGGAGCAGATGGCTCAAGATTTCATGATGCTACTCAGAACAGAATGAAACTTGAAACTTATAAATGATTTCTGGAATTTTCCATGTTTTTCAGACCACCATGGACAGAAGGTCACTGAAACCTTGGCAAGAAAAAAACAGGAAGATTCTATGTTTTCACCAGAAGTCAGAGAAGAAGATTAAAGGGGAAAGAAGGAGTGCTCAAAACCTCTGACTCATCGTTGGGGAAAGTGAGCCAGGACTGGGAGTGCCTGGGCTCCAGGGGTGGGAGGCCACGCGTGGCGTCCTTCTATCAACTTTGGGTGTAAGCTCTTGGAATCTAGGATAGTCTTCCTTTGCTTACTCACCCCTTGGTCCAGGCTCAGCAGCCAGCAGAAGGGCTGGGTCCTGTCCTGGAGGTCACTGTGGGGTTACATGGGATGCCTGTGCTTCTGTCTCATGAGTGAACATCTGGAGAGTTCTGCCCTGGCTCTGGTGTTGTGTGCTGGGGCTTTCCCATAGATGCCTCCTTAGAGAGATGCCACTGGAGGTGGGGACAGAGCAGAGGGGCTCCGTGTGTTTGTGCGCCCTGCTTATTCAGGAGTGCTTGAGGACCACATTTCACATGGTCCACAGTGCAGCGTGGGAGGCAGCCACAGCCTGGTTTCCCCGACTCGGAGCAGGGCTGATGACGAAGGCAGCCAGGGTCTGGCTGGGAATCTGGGCAGCTGCCCCAGTGCCCAGAGTGGCAGGGACCCATCGCGTCTGAGGCTTCAGTGGTAGCAGAACACTGTGTGCCAGAAGCTTCTATGAATAGAGCTCGACCCCAAATGCAAGATGCCTGACTCCAGGCCCTTCCAATTCCCCTGAAGGTGCTGACAGGCCGGAGCAAGGGACCGAGGTCAAGAGTTTGGAACGAGGTATGAGAACAACACCACAAGAGACGCTCGTTCTGTTCAAGAGGCACCCTGAGGCTCATTTTATTCCCTGTTCTTGAGATTCAAAATATCACCCTACAAACTGCACTTGTCAACATCTTTAAGGATCCCTTTCTCTGCAGTGACAGATGCTACCTGTAATAGGATGAGCAGAGTATTCCCAAATTCATCTACGGAGAGTCCCAAGCTCCAGGACCTCAGAATGTCACTGTATTTGGAGAGAGCGTTTTGAAAGAGGTCATTAAGATAAAACGAGGTCATACGGATGGGTCCCAATCCAATATGTGTCTTCACCAAAAAAGGAGATTAGGATACAGAAATGCACCGAGGGACAGCCATGTGAGGACCCAGGGAGAAGATGGCCATCTATCAGCCAAGGAGAGAAGCCCCCAGGTGGGGAAGGTACGGATGCTGGACGACTTCTTGAAAATAGCACGGGAAGGCTTTTAAAAGCCTTTCCAGTTCCCCACAGTCCAAGGGCTTGGATGATGTTATGCCAGAAAAGGAGAAACTGGAGAAAAATCAAAAGCAGACAAAGGACACCCATCCCTCAATGACTCCCGAGAACCTCGTCAAGAAGACAGAGCTGCTCAGGGTGAAGCCGTTTCTATCAATGCTAACAGTGAGTAGGAGGTGTTCCGTGCCAGTCAAGTGACGGGGCAGTTTTCACAGGGAGCAAAAATAGATCAGTTGAGCCAGGAATGCACATTTATAAAAGTGATAATCAATCACTGGGAAGCCCCTAGAGTCTGTGCATGAAACACCATTTAACGTGGAGTGTCATTGTTCTCGACGGGAGAGAGTGGAGACCAGTGGGTGGGGGTGGAGGAGTGTGTGGGGGAATCGCTGGAGGGATGTGACATCTTCTTTGCCAACCATTTTTTTTTTTCTTTTGGTAACATTTTGGGCGCATGGTTATCTTTCAGTCAAACTGCTCTTTCAAAACTGCCCAGGAAAACACTTTGAGGTGAAATAAAGGGTACAGCACACTGGAGCACTTAAAAGCAGGTGGAAACAGCCCAAACCACTGACAAACGAAAGCGTTATGGGAGATTCTGCCCCGGGGTCCCTGGAGATGGGTATTTGCACACAATGCGCCATTTGGGTTCAGCCACCATGGCTTACTGCCTGTTACGGTTTGGATGTGAGGTGTGCCCCCAAAGCTCATGTGTGAGACCATTCAGGAAAGTTTAGAGGTAAAACAATTGAGTGATGAGAGGCTTAATCCCCTGATAGGTGCATTAATCCCCCACGGGGATTAACTGGGTGGTAACTGTAGGCAGGTAGGCTGTGGCTGGAGGAGGTGGGTCACTGGGCATATATTTTGTCCTGGTTGAGCAGAGTTCTCTCTTTCTCTGCTCGCTGGTGCCATGTTCCCATCCACTGTCCTTGGCCACACACTTCTGCCATGATACTCTGCCTCACCTGCCTCACCTTGGGTCCAGAGCAATGGAGTTGGCCATCTCTGGACAGAGACCTCTGGAACTGCCAGCACCCCCCAAATAAACTTTTCCTCCTTTAAACTTGTTCTTGCCAGGTCTTTTGATCACAGCAGCAAAAGAGCAGACTCCAACCCTACCCAAACAGTTTTCATGTGCTAATCGGACTCAAAACTGGTGTTGACAACTCTTGATGGATGTGCTTTGTCATTGCTCAACGCTGCACTGTCAAAACATCTCGTGTGCTCACCTAATATGTTTTAAGGTGAAAAAACCCATTATAGAAAAAGAGAAGTTGTTCTCAGGGCTGTCTCATGTTCTCAGAGTCATAACCCAGCAGCTGCGGTGTGGCACATCTGAGTGTGGAGAAGCGTCCTGGGGTGGCAGCGAGGGGTGGCTATGCAGATGCTGAATATACCTGTGGGTGCACCATGGGCTAACGTTGAAGCAGCTGCCCTCGGACTCGAGGTCCTAACTCCCACTGGGGGAGACCAACTCTTACCCTTGGCAAAATCGCACTCGCCTTAGAGACCAGGGAGGCTCTGACTTCTGGACTCTTTCCTGCTTGTAATTTGTTGTTTTCTTTGGTCAGCAGTCAACTCAGAATCAATCTGTGCCCACTTGGTGACGAAGGACAGGTCCCCCCATCTACACAGCATTTCTTTTCTTTTTTAAGAAATTTTATTTATATATGACAGCAGAATGCATTTCAATTCTTGTTACACATATAGAGCACATTTTTTTAATATCTCTGGTTGTATACAAGGTATATTCACACCAGAAAAACAACAATAAATGTTGGCGAGGATGTGGGGAAAAGGTACCCTCATAGATTGCTGGTGGGACTGCAAATTGGTGCAGCCAATATGGAAAGCAGTATAGAGATTTCTTGGAAAATTGGGAATGGAACCCCCATTTGACCCAGCTCTCTCTCTCCTAGGTCTATACCCAAAGGACTTAAAAACAGCATACTACAGGGACACAGCCACATCAATGTTTATAGCAGCACAATTCATAATAGCTAAACTGTTGGACCAACCTAGATGCCCTTCAATAGATAAATGGATAAAAAAATGTGGCCTATATACATAATGGAATATTACTCAGCAATAAAAGAGAATAAAATCATGGCATTTGTAGGTAAGTGGATGGAGTTAGAGAAGATAATGCTAAGTGAAGTCAGCCAATCCCCCCAAAACAAATGCCGAATGTTTTCTCTAAGGAGGCTGATTCATAGTGAGGTAGGGAGAGGGAACATGGGAGGAATAGAGGAGCTCTAGATAGGGCAGAGGGGTGAGGGGGAAAGGAGGGGGCATGGGGTAATTAATGGTGGTGGAATGTGATGATCAGTACCATCCACACAGCATTTCAATGCCACCACTGTCTCCTTGCCGTGGACTTTCATCTTCCCGTCCTGTTAATTGCTCTGTCCTTGGGTCCCATTATGATGAATACATTTCCTTAAGCCTCTTTAATTCTTTTTGGGAATCAAGCAGAATAGGAAAGGGCAAAATGTTTTGTGGCTAATTCCCACAAGAAGAAACATCAAAAGGAAGCAATTATTTCACTCTTATTTTGGAGGATTCTAGTTTTTTATTGTTTAAAGAATAACACTTTAAAAAAATCACTCATGTGCTTTTTCCCCCACCAACATGTATTATCTGTACTGAGATGGAAATGAGCTTATTTAAGATCTAGAAAGTGAAAATAAATAAGCAAATGTGTAGGAAACTGAGTGTAGGAAGCAGAGGGGGTGGGCGAGTGCTGGCTTCTCAGTCCAGGCCTCTCCTAGGTCTCACACCCTAGTGGATGGCAGGTGAGGACGGAGCTGGCGGCTCCTTAGGGCAGAGGGAGAATTCTGGATGGCTCCATGTTTAAGGTTCATCCTCACCTCCCGTGATTCTTTATCAGAGGTAACTGAGATTGCCACCTGTAATTTGACCTCTGATGGTGAGTTCATTCAAGCCAAAGTGGTAGGGGAGACTGCAGCAAGAAAACATCTATTTGAGGCTGTGGTTCTCGAACCAGAGACACATGCGATGTCTCTGGAGGACAGGCCCTGGCACAGATCACTGGGCAACACCCAGGGCTGCTGGGGGCTCTGCAGGGAGAGTGCTGCTGAGCCATTTGCATTTCTAACAAGTTCCCAGGCCGCGGTACAGCTGCTGGCCTGATGTTCCTGTGCAGGACACCCACAGCTCTGCCTCTCAGAATGTACATCTCTGCCCTGCAGAGGTTTTGAGCCTGGCAGTAGGTGGACAGTCCAGCTAGGAAGTTCTTCTGACACTCCCTGACAGAAGCCTGGCCAAAATAAGAAAAAAAAAAAAAAAAGCCCACCATAAAGCAGTCTAATGAACAACTTAACAGGATGATTCAACTGTGAAGATTAGGGAGACCAACCAATGCTAGTTGAGAAGTCTGCTTCCAGGGAGAAAGCATCATCGATTAGCAAAAGGAATTTTGGCTTGTACAGGTGTTGGCTTGTACAGATGGTCCCTCCACCCAGACTAACGGTGAATGGTTCAACTTGGATTTTCTGATGTAACGACAGTGTGATAGTGATTCACCTTCAGCACAAGCTGTACTTACAATTTTGAGTTTGGATCTTTTCCCAGGCTTGTAATATAGGGCACAAGCCTCTCCTGAGGTTTCAGGCATCAGCTGCAGCTTCTAGTCAGCCAAGATGTTCTGTGGGTTAGGTGTATTCAGTGCATTTTTTAATTTATAATTTTTCAAACCCCTGAAGATGGGTTTAGAGGAATGAAACTGCACTTTAAGTTGAAAAACAATGATATTGCTAATGCTCTTGGTGCCATATTAAGAAAAAATTACCAAGACCCATGTCAGTGAGCTTTCTCCCTAAGTTTTCTTCTAGGAGTTTTATAGTTTAAGGTCTTATGTTTAAGTCTTTAATCCATATTGAGTTAATTATTATATATGGTATAAGAAAAAGATGGAGTTTCATTCTTTTTCATTTGGATATACAGTTTTCTCAGAGCCAGATATTGAAGAGACTGTCTTTTACTCATTGTGTATTCTTGGCACCTTTGTTGAAGATTAGTTGATAAAATATTTGCAGATTTATTTCTGGGTTCCTCATTCTGTTCCACACATCAGTTTTTATTCTAGTACCGTGCTGTTTTGATTCATCTAGCTTTGTCATATAGTTTACAATCAGGCAATATGATGCCTCTAGCTCTGCCCTTTGTCAAGATTGCTTTGGCTTTAGGGACCTCTTTGGATTCCAAATGCATGTTAGGATTTTTCTTTTCCATTATAATACTGTTCACAATGTCTAAGATACGGGATCCAGGGTATGTCAACAGATGAATGGATGGAGACAATGTGGCATATATGTGCAATGGAATGTCAGTCACAAAAAGAAGGAGATCCTGCCATTTGCAGCAACGTAGATGAACCAGGAGCACATTATGCTGCACGAACTCCGCCAGACACAGAAAGATAAATCCTTTATGATCCCACTTATTCAGAGATATTTTAAAAAAAACTGAATTCATAGAAGCAGAGAATACAATGGTGGTTGCTGGTGGCCAGGGGAAGGGGAAAAGGAGAGATGTTGGTTGCAAGGTGCAAAGTTTCAGTTACAAGATGAACAAGTACTGTGGGTCTCATGTGCAATACGGTGACTATAGCTAGCAATACTCTGTTGTATTTTTGAAAGTTGCTGAGAGATTAGTGTCCTCACCCACGTATACCCACCGGGGTAACCATATGAGGTGATGGATGTGTTTGTTATGTTGTGTGATCATTTCACAATGCCTACCTAGCAGATTATCTGTGTACCCTAAACACATGCGATTATAAAAATCTATTCATTTAACCTCAATAAAGCTACTAAACGAAACAAACCCCAAACCCCCAAAACAGAAGAAGAGAAATGAACAGAAGTTAGTGGCCAACAGGAAGCTTCGGCCTGTTCCTTGGGGGGTCGTTGATCAGCATCACAGGATGAAAACACAGCAGCCCCTCCCAGCTGGCTAAGGAAGCCACTCCACCTGGAGTCAGACCACCTCTGCACGGAGCAGGGGAAACTTCTTGCTGGGCAGACTTTTCTTCATCCTCTGACTGCCCTTGGCAGAGTATTCTAGCATCTCCCCTTGGTTAGAAAAATCTGTGGTACCCATTTCCCAGCACAACCAAGACAGCCTACTGAGGACAGGTGACTGGTGCTGTTCCGGGAACTTGTTCAGAACCGGGAACCGGATGTCGGCCCATCGGGGACACCGTCTCTGGTGGCCCCTCTCCTCCTCTCCTTTACCAATGTCAGCTTTTTTGTTACCCAGTAGGATGTGCGACACCCCCTGAGCTCTGTCTGCTCTGCTCCGGCATCCTTGGGATCGCGGGTTGTGGTGGGTTCCACAGAGTCCCATGGGAATATGTCCCCAGAATGTTGACTGGGAAGAGGGAAAGGGCTTGGCAGACTCTAAAGACTGGATGGAGAAGTTGGTCCTGGGGCACGCTCTGGTCACCATCTTCCACGAGTCTAATAAGTGACTTCCTTCTAATAGTAAAGGTTAAACTAAATCACCTTAAAATTCCTTCTAACTTGGATTTAAAAAAAATTTTTTTTAGATGTTTATTTATATGTGGTGCTAAGAATCGAACCCAGGGCCTCACACATGCGAGGCAAGTGCTCTACTGCTGAGAACCATAGCCAAGTAGGAATGATGCATGGCAATTTCCTTGTCAGCCTACCCCATGCTGCTGAGAGGGAGGACTCTCCATTGTGGAAATGGGCTTGCCTAGGACCCAGGTCATTTGCAGTGACATTGCATGAATGTTTGAGAAAGGTGACCCTGCTCAAGGACCAGGGTGGATCCGGGTTTAGGGCGGTTCCAGGTTTAGGGTGTGGATCCTGCTGGGAATAGGGCGTATCCTGCTGCCTCAGGCGCCCACTCCTTGAGTTCCCGTTGAGTTCTCGTGGGATTCAGAGAGTATTTGGGAGGCAGAGCCCGGTGCAGAGGGGGATTTTCCCCAGAACGTGCGTGTAGAGTGCCGGTGACAGTTCGGGAATAAAGAATTGCTGTTTGAATCTACAAGGCTGTGAGTGGCTCGTGATTCTGTGCTCAGCCAGACTGCGGCACTCTACCACTGAGCCACAACCCCAGCCCCCTAATTTGGATTTTAAAATGATTCTGTGTGGATATCTACACTTACCAAAAATATCCCATCAAAACAATTTGAATAAAATAAAACAAGAGACCACTAAGATGATGAAAGTTTCATGATGACAAACAAAGGCCTTGAGTTATATTTGGGAAACAGTGAAAAGATCACACTCAAAAGATAATCCCTTTTCAAAGAAATCTCTAGAAATCAAGAGTACCAAAATGCAGAATATCTATCCTCCGTGGGCAAAAGTCCAAGTGAACGAAATTTCTGATAGGATTCCTAGGCTTTTAATATAGAATGTGTGCTTTTTGATTTATTTTTGGTTGATTTCCTGGGAAAAATGTAATCTTCCTTCTAAAGCATCCACATTTTACAGTCTAATATTTTATTATAACTTGTGACGAAAACTGTTTTCCATGGGAAAGAATTTCTGATTTTATCATGGAAATCAATGCAGAAACATGGTTTGGTTTACGGGTGGTCACTTTGCAGGCCGTGGAGAGAAGTTAATTCCCAAAGCCAGCTGGAGAGTCCCCTTAGGGTGCCTGGACACCATCTTCCAGATGTGGAATGTCTTGCCTGGCCCAGCTCTGCAGCGTGGCTGGTGGCCGGGATGCGGACCCCTGTGCAAAAATAGACCTTGTAACCCATGAACAGCTTCTTCCAGAGACAAATTTGTCATGACCCTTATAAAAGAGCAAGAATGAACCTGTGTTTTCTTTGGGGTAATTTTGAAGGTTTTTGTTGGGAGAGGGGATGTAATTTAGACAGAACAGGACAAAATAAAACTTTAAGAAACCCTAAAACATTCTGAATTAACGCTATCCTCAGACATCCATGTTAACCGGGATATACTGGAGGAAACAAATCTCAGAAAAGGTTCTTCCACATTTGAGGAGCTGGGCAGAGCTACGGGGCACACAGTGCTCTCGTTTACCAGCTGGGGCCCTCAGGACTGAGGTTTCTCTGGTGACCATCACAAAAGCTCGTTTGCCTGGGCATGGTGTCTTGGCGTGTTTGGATGTCAAAGGAGAGGCCAAGGGAGCACATGTGAGGGACATTCAGAAACCCAGGGAGGTCTTCCAGGCTCACATCGCCTTGGTGTTTTTTCAAGTCCCCCCACCCAACAGCTTTGGCAGCATCCTCACCCCAAATTCCAGGTGATGGAAGCCACAGGGGCCCGTTGGCAGCCCGGTCGTTGCTGTCCGAGCTTGAGGGTTTGTGGGAACTGGCCCCTCCTACTCTAGGAGCACCTGGCCACCAGTGCCCACCTGGGACTTCCCTGCCTGCTGGCCACAGACCCCACCCGAATCACTGTGGGTCAGGAACTCGGCTCCAGAGAAGCTGGACCCTGTGGCCTATGATGCAGAATGGAGGCAGCCCTCGGGATGGGACGTTGTTGTTTCACAACTTTTTAGATTTATTTGTTCTTGTTATGGTAAAATATAAGAAAAATAGAATTATGGAAAGAAATTGGGCTGTACCCGTTTTGGACAACTAGGCCACCGTCACCGTCCCTTTGCTTCTACTTTACAGCCCCAGGGATGCATGATGCATGATGGTCACCAGCCTCAGCTCCTGGAACTGTCATTTAAACGTGATCATTTCCCTGCCTGCTCCTCTCCAGGCACTAGGAATAAAATCCATATCCTTTGGCCTGGCTGATGTGACCGCGTCCCTCTCATCCCCTCCACTTGAATATTGTCCTCACTGCTCTCTGTCCCCTGTGCTTCAGCTTCTCCTAATCTCTCAAGGCTCCAGATACCCTGAGGCTGCTGCCCTCACTGCTGCACCTGGTGTGTGAAATGCTAATCCTTGCCTGTCCCCTGGGCTCTGCTCAAATGTCAGCTCTGCCCTTGGAAAGGTTGTCCTAGGTAAGGACACTGAGTGGCCCCTACCTCCTCTCTTCCTAAGCAGGACTCAGTGCCATCTGGAGTCACCTTTTCCATTTATGTCTCTGCTGCCATCTCCCTGTTTCCGGGTTCAGTGCTCCATCAGCCATAAGAATGAGTTCCTCATGGTCAGACTCTGGGTTAAACGATGTGGCAGTTTCTGATAGGTGTGGCCGCGCTCTCCTCTGGAGATCATGCCAGTCGCTCTTCTGATAGCTAACTTTGGAGCTTGCGTGTTTCTTCCAACCTTGGCAAGGACCGTTGGGATCTTTCGCATGTCCAGTTCCCATAGCTGTCTCATGCCACAGCCTTGGGCCAACATTCCCCATCTTTGTTGGTTCTTGGTCATGCTATGCAACAAGTACTAACTCAGCATCTAGTCCACTGCCCCTCTTTAAAGCCCCTCCATCATCCTCCCCCTTGCATCCCAATTTCTGCAGGAAGCAGTGGTTATTGAATTTCTCAGAAGGAATCAGCTAACTTTAAGGTGCTATGACTTGCCCATAGGGTCTGCTGCTAAATGACCCCACCACAGGGTTAGCCTCAGCTGCCCACCTGCTTCTCACCAACAGCATGTGCTCCAAACGTGTGTGTGTGTGTGTGTGTGTGTGTGTGTGTGTGTGCATGCATGTATTTTCTGCTTTCATCTTCACAATAACCCAGGAGAGGTTGCAACATTTCCTACTTTGCCCATGGAAACTCTGATATTCAAGTCAGTAGCTACTAAACCCATGAGCCAGGATCTGAGGATCTCTGTCCTGTGCTCTTGTGACTTCATTCACCCCAATGCAGTGGAATGCACTGGGCAGACCCGGAGGATGCCATTCAGAACAAGACCGCCAGTCCCTGTCCTTGTGCAGTTGGAGTAGGGAGCAGCTGGGCTTGACAAGGAATGATAAGCTTTAAATTGCAACTGTAATAAGTACAGCAAGGAGAAATACAGAGGGCCATTAAAATGTAAAACAGGGATTGAGAACTATTATGGGGTTTCAAGAAAGGTTTGGAGAGAGAGTCAAATGGAGGGGAAACCAACACCTTGGACACCAGGCAGCAGCCACGCCGGGCTGGATCTTCCAGCCCAGCCCACTCACAAGCTCAGTTTATTGCTATGAGTGACCCCAAGTGAGTCCAGCAGAGGTCAACCCACCATAAGAAATGCACACTTGGTATTAAGTCACTGAGTGCTGGGGAGCTTTTATAGACAAGTATAGAAAGTCAAAATAGAACCCGATGGTTAAGCAGGAAATTACACCTTACATTTTTCCCCACTGAGACCTGCACATGGAGGACGGCCCACCCACCCCTGCTGGTCTAGCTCCTCGGAGCCTGACATAGGAATGAAGAATCCTCACAGGAGGCTCACAGATGGTCCTGGCTGCAGCCGCTGTCTAGCTGTAACCACAAGAAGGACCTCGGTGAGAACTGTCACTTGGCAAACCATTGTCAAGCTGAGCTCAGGCAAGCCACCCAACCAGGAGCGGCAATCACAGCCCATGGTTGTGTGGTTTTAAACCACTGTTTGGGGTGGTTTGTTTTGCAGCAATAGAAATCCTGGGATTCTCACCTACCAAAGAAGTTGCAAGAGAATACTGGCTTACGCTGGGAATATCTTGGGAGTAGGTACAGGAGCCCATGCTGCGGATGCAGAAGACAGCAGGTGTCCCCAGAGAGGAGAAGAGAAACCCAGTGAGACTGCGGAATGGTTAATTCTGCGTGTCCATCTGGCTAGGCCATGTAGTTTGCATGCCCCGTTGTTTGTTCTAACATCAGTCTGGACGTTGCTGTGAAGGTACTTTGTATATGGGATTAAGATTTATAATCAGTTAATGCTAATTAAAGCATGTCATCCTTTGTAGTGTAGGTTGGGCCTGTACCAATCAGTCGAATTCTTCAGAGCAATGACTGGGATCTTTCAAACAAAAAGGATTTCTACAGCTAGACTCCAACCCAGAAACCCCACCCAACTGTCCACCTTCAGACTCCAGGACTGCAGTGGCTCTTCCCCAGGCCTCCAGCTCACCTGCCTGCCCTGCGGATTTCAATCACATGAGCCCTTTCCTTTAGGGCCCGCCGTCTCTGGATGTAGACAGAGCAATAGATATAGTTACAGATGCAGTTAGAGACAGAGAGCTGGATTAGACACAGATGGACACATAAACACAGAAACAAGTTAGAGATGCAGGTACAGATGCAGAAATAGACTAGATATACAGGTATGGAGACAGAAATTAAGTTAAATATAGATATCGATACATAAATAGATTGGATATAAATACAGATACTGATATTTAGAAATGGTATACAGTTACAGATATGGATATAGATGTAGATTAAATATAGACACAGATATGGATTTAGATATAAATACATAGAAATAGATATAGAAATAGATTAGATATAGATATAGTTACAGAGATAGAAATAGATTAAATACAGATACAGATATAATTATAGAAATAGATTAGCTATTAAGTTATAGATATGGATACAGAAATAGATGAGCTGTAGATATGAAAATAGAGGAGCTATAGGTGCAGATACAGGGAGATCCAGATCCAGATCCATAAATGTAGACATGCATATGCCTGTCCTGGTGGTTCTGTATCCCCAGAGACCCTGACTGAGCAGTGAAGCCTGGCACGTGGCCTTGCCGGGGGTAGTGCCAGCACATCCTCTCCAAAGGTGAGGATAGTTCACTGCTCCTTACGTTTCTACCGCTATGACAGTGACCGTTCCTGGACCTGTGTGCGGGTTGACCTGGAGGATGGTGGCTGTAGGGAGGCCCCCCAGCTGCACCAGATGGCACAGTGGGCAGCTCTGTGTGCGCTCTGGGCATTCACAAATCCGTGTGCCTTATGGTCTGGGAAACCCCAGAGGGAAGCCCAGGGCAGTCCCATGGCATCAGAGCACAGCGGAGCCATGGCAGCTCAATGGCGGGTGGTTCTCCAGCTACAGGGAACTGAGTTCTGCCAAGAACCAGGAGAGCTTGGAAGGGGACCCTGGAGTGAGATCCAGCTCTGGCTGCCTGCTTGATTGCAGGCTTGTGAGACCCCAGGCAGAGGATCCAGCCAAATGGTGCCCAGATCCCTGACCCACAGAAATGGCGGGATAATACATGGGTGTTTAAACTACTTAGTTTCTAGGTATTTGTTATGCAACAGTAGAAAAATAATGCAGACTCTGACCCTCCCGCCCTAGCTGCCAATTGGGAATCCTGCATCTCTGATTCAGCATTCCTTAAAGTCAGGAGTGAGCACACCTGTGGCTGCGTGCTGGGCTCCGCTTGACCACACCCCAGTGACATCACTCCTAACTCACCCACTCGGGTCTCTGCAAGCTTAAGGGAGCCCGATATTCTCTTTCCTGCTTCCTAGAAGCTAGGGTGGGGTACACAATCTAGGCTGGGTAACTGGAATGTCCCACGGGGGGCCCTCCACTAAAGACGCCAAGTCTCTTAGAGGCAGTTTCTGATGGGAATGGTAGAGCCTGGAGCTCCCGCGGCAGCAGGAGAGACTGCGGCGAGTTAGCGGGGCACCGTGGAGACCGGGGACTCCCTCCCAGGACATGTGCTTTGGCTCCCATGCTCTCTCTGCTCCTGCCCAGGTTCTGAACCTGGTTCCTCTGATTTCCACTTGATTCTCTGAGTTGCCTGATATTTTCCAGCACTTTGCTTGAGCTAGTTCTAGAAGGTGTTTGCATCCAGGAACGCTTATTAGTTCAGCTGATGAATGCTGCTTTCCTATTGGTTTTACGGAATGTTTTGGTCCTGTGTCCTTCCTCTGGTAAGTATTATGGCTAATCACATTTCATCGGCAATATCCAGTGATATCATCTGGGCTGAATCAAAGCAGGGACTGAGTGATTTCAGCTCTGTTAAAGTTGGACAAACATCTTTTCTTGGCTTCTCTGAACACAACATGGCAGGTGCCCTGGGATTCTTGCCTGCCCAGGTGAAACTTGGTCATAGGTAGGAAGGAAGAGAAACTCGCTTTCCATTGACCATTGTTGATTCTATTCCTTCAGGGCTATATCTGAAGAATAAGGATGACTATTCACAGAGCACAATGGAATTTTTCTTTAAGCAGGGCAACAGCAGTGTCTTCTGTCTGGACTGGACTACCCCCTGAATGACAATTCATTAAAATAAATATATTTCCAGAAGACACCAAAAATGTCCTTTTGTTGGAGGGGGATACTCTGGATTGAAGTCAGGGGCACTCGAGAATTGAACTACATTCCTACCCTATTTTGTATTTTATTTAGATACAGGTTCTCACTGAGTTGCTTAGCGCCTCGCCATTGCTGAGGCTGCCTTTTAACTCACCATCCTCCTGCCTCAGCCTCCTGAGCCACTGGGATTACAGGTGTGTGCCACTGTGCAGCCCCCCCCCCCCCCAGATGTCTTCTTAATGAAAAGAAATCGCAAATAGATTAGGACAAAAAGTGAAAGAGGAAGAAGAGCCTTCAACCCCACTGCCCTCATTGGATACAAAACTGGAGGGAGAGGCATACACTGTAAATGGACCTCTGTTCCCTGGGGACCAGCCACAGGCCCTTGACTACTGCAGGCGGCTAGAGGGACACAAGGAGAAAAACTGATTTAATGTTTGCATCAGTGCTTTGAAAAGCCAGAAGGTGATTTTCAGGAAAGGTTCAGATAGTTTGTTAGACCAACAGGAGATGTTTTTAGGGGAGTATCTATCCCTGACATTGTTTAGCTGTGTTGGCTTAGGGTGAAAATAAAAAGAACCAGTGTGAAATAGGTGATCAAGACTACCCACAAGCTGAGCTCTATGATCCACTTAGCCAAATTCAGACAAAAGGCATAGATAGAGCCCAGGGGTGGCTTTTAGCATAGTACCATGAAGCCACAAATGCAGCCTAACCTTGAGTCAAGATCAATAAAGTATTCTAGTCTTCATTGCCGAATCTGGCAGACTGTGGCTGGTGGAATTAGTGTCCCTTGCAGCCCATGAGACCACCAGGAAATGAATCATCCCCACACCCCATCAGGACAGGAGCCTCTCACTCTGTCGGAGGTAGGAAACGTTCTATTAACTGAGTTCTGACTTTTGGATTAAAAAATAAACCCCAAATGTCCTGGTGTTAAAGTTCAGGAACAGTTTTATTTTGTGGGACACATGGTACCATTATAATAAAGTGAAAGGTTAATATGACAGTCATTTTCTTGTTTGAATATTATTAAACACAGGACTCACATTGGAAGGTTAATTAATCCTGCAGAAAATTTTACCTGGTGAAATGAATACTGATGGGAATAATGATTGACATGGCAAAGCGATTGCAAAGAATCATAAAAAATGGTCTGCATGGGGCTGGGGACAAGTCCTTTCGAGTAAGGCACAGTGACACACTGTCCATCAAAGGACATGTTAGAAGAGACCAAACATGAGGGTCAGGGTGTAAAAACATGTCGGAACGAGAGGCTAGGGAGTTAAATGCACTATTATTTTAGATTGGGATTTAAAAGAGATGCTTGCACTTAAAGAATAGATGGGAATTGTCACGGAATCTCTGGGTGGAAGATTCTCAAGGTTCTGGGTACCATCTGGTGCATATTTCATCTATTTTGAAAATAAATCCCAGTTTAAGCTGATATCTTTCTTCCTGTAGCTTTTACTGTTTGAAACTGGATCTGCTCTGCCTTGGAACTCTCCAAGTGGGGCCATGCTATATGACAGTTGTTCAGATATCTCCCATTCCCATTCGCTCCCTGGGGACCACTGTCTCTGTTTTCTCCAGAGGTTTTCCTATGGCTTGGTACCTAGACTTCTCATAACCTCCTTCTCTCTCTCTGGAGTCCTAAACCGAATGCCTGATCCCAGAGGTCTGATCTTTAGGAAGGCTAGAGGGACACTTGTCTTTCTTGCCCCAGTCAACAGATTGCAATATGGCGGCCATTAGAATTAGCCGTGGTTCCCCTGAGGATTCTGGGGTGACCATTCCAGTGAGGCCGAGCACCTAAGGCTCTAAATATGTGACTTCATCAGCCACAGCTTGCTGATGTATCCTCCTGAGTTTATTGCTGATAAAATTCACCGAGCCTGTATTTTCATGCATAAGTTTTTATATCTTAATTTTGTACTTTCTCAATTGACTTATTGGACTTGGATGGGATTTGAGTTTTTTTTTTTCCAGAGCAATTGTCCTGTCTCACATCCTGGTCAGGGAGTGGATTTGACCATGGTGGGAACCCATCTGTGAGCTGGTTGAAGGCCCAGTGCATGGGGCAGTGCTCAGAACAACAAGAGAAGCCACGCTGACCGCTTCCTGTTGGTAACAGGCCTTGGAGCCGGAGGTTCACACAGATGCTGGGAGCCATTCGGGGCCTTGTGAAAACAAGTAACCAGAAAAGGCTCACAGAGATGGGCCATTTTAATGGTCAGTCTATTGGCAAAAGTAATATGCATGTGTAAATTAGGTATGATCTAATAAAATCATTTTGTTTCATATACCTTTATTGAAACTTGTCTTTAATATGGCAGAATGCCCTCATCTACAATTTTTTTCATCTCGGTACAGTATTAATTTTAAATGTGTATACGTGGCCTTGAGATCCATCATCGTAACTTATTGCATTAGGGATCCTAAAACATTTACCTCAAACAAAGGCAACATTAAATCAGAGATTAGGGCTTCCAGGTAGGTGGACCCCAAATGGTCTCTTGGTGAGCTTTGAGAATTTCTCAAGAAGAGGGTCTTATAGATATTTTAATCTGTGATCATGGAAACTACAGATCTTAAAGAATCTGTCTTGATGGGCCCTTCTGTAAGGAAGGTCACGCCTGTTATCAATACTGTGAGTTCTTAGAGCTGCAAATTACACTAGAAAAATACGCACAAGAAGGACATACATTTAAAAAGTTGCTCTTTAAATTTGAATTGAATTGGACTTCCTGAAGATCTACTTGTCAAGTCTGGCAAGCCTGTTGCAGCTGTGCGAGTGTGGAGTGCTGTCCTTCCTGGGCTTCGGTAAGGACTTCCTAGCAGAGCATGACCAACTCTCTGCCGGGATGCTGACTCGGCTCCTGCGAGGGAGTTGGGAACATTCCGACTCTGGGATCCCCTCTTGCCCGGCACCAGGCGGGGCCACTGCAGTGCTCTGGGCCTTTCACCTCTCCAAGTGTGACTGCCTCATTCAGCCTCATGATAGACAGGAGGGCCTTTGTCGAAGCTGTGCCTCATTTGCCACTTCAGAGCATCATGTCTGTTGACATTGCAAAATAGCACAGCATTCCACAAGAGGCCTTTTCAGAATGTTAATCGTGAATGGACAAAAGGCCGTCCTAAGTGGGTCAGCAGCTGCCCTGCAGAGTTTTCCGGGTGAGGAATCACATGTGTTTACTCAGCCTTCCCATGACCTCCCCTCTGCCCACCTCCGCCCGGTCACTCAGCCGATTCCAGCAGACAAAAGCCGTGGGTGATCCCCTTTCTTGCCAGTTGACGCGCAGCTCTGGTCTAGGCCACCACGGGCACCGCGTGGGAGGCTTTGCGGGCTGGCCTCTGACATGTTCCGGTTCCTGGCACTTAGTGTAGAGTTTGCTCGTTAATCCTCTGGGAGGGTTGTCGTGTTTAGCGGGTCTTGTACCTGGTAAAGCAGAAAGGTAGTGAGTCCATGTTTCTTTGTGCAGGGAACAGCCACATCCTGCACTGAGTTGGCCTCTGTACTTTGCTGGCAGCTTGTGAGTTTTGGGTAGGGGCTGGGTATCCTTGGAGAACTGGAGGTGCCTGGGCTGGGCGGGCCACTGCAGGGCTGGTGTGCATGGCATGGGGCTAGGGACAGTTCACTTTCCAGTGATCAAGGAGCTCCACCGGGGGACATGTCTGGAGACTCACCTGGCTTCTCGTCTGGAAATCTTCCTCCAATTCATTTAGGTGGAAGAGAGTGATCCTGAAGGTGGAGGTGCTCCACAGACTTTTCTATCAGTGTGACCCAAGCCACATTCCATTATGGAACTCTTTGGCAAAGCTGTTGCTTTCGGACAGTGAGCCACTGAAAAGCTTCATTGGATTGGTTTCTTACAGCAAATTATTTATAATTAACAATCCTTTGCAATAAAGATATGACTAAGCAATTCATGCCAGTAACATAGTCTTCTTGAAGTTGTATGACCTCATATTAAAACAAAGTATTACCTTGATTAAATATTGTTTAAAGATGGTAATACTCAGAGCTGACAACTAAGTGGCGGGGTGGGGGGGGTGGGGCAGGGGAGAAGCCCCATCCTGTTTTGCTGGTGGGAAAATATTTGGAACAACATTTTGAAGGGCATTTTCGTAGCCCAGACTGCAAATCTTAAATTTATTTTTATGCTTCAACCCCAAAGTTTCACTTCCAGAAATTACCCCAGGGAAATAAATATGAATATGAACAAAGTTTGAGCTCCACAGTTTCATGGTAATAAAAAGCTTGGAATTCCACTGGTCAATGAATTATCATATACCCACATGATAGAATATTCAAAATGCTGATGCAGATGTGGGAAAGAAAAGGCGTATTAATAGCCAAGAGTGTTCTGAGAAAGAAGATAAAGGAGAGGGATTTGTTGTATGAAGATATATCACAAGGCCAGAGATTTTATGCTGATTCAGGAATAATAGATGCAAAAATGGAAAAGAAGAGAGTCTTGATAGTAGAATGAAACAGACATTATTACTTTATGTATATATGTGACTGTATGACCAATATGATTCTACAATATGTATACTCAGAAAAATGAGAAATTATATCCCATCTATGTATGATGCATCAACATATATAAGTGCATTCTACTGTCATGTATAAACAATTAAAACAAATAAAAAATTAATTTTAAAAAATAATAAAATGAACTTGGACAGCCCAACAAAAAAAGAAGACAGTCTATAAACAGAATAATTTATATATATGTCTATAATATATAACTTATATATTATTTATATATAAATTCTGTTGATTGAGAGGTATGTAAAAATAGCAGGACAAGGTTTTGGGATAAGTGTTTATCCACTGAGACCCCTACTATATTCTCAGGAATAAACACCAGACAGTTTAAAGACAGGGAAACAACCTGCAAACATAGTTGCCGGGAAGATAAGAGACACATTTTTGCCCTTTGAAGATGGGAAAGAATTTCCCAAGCAAGAAATAAAGCTGGATGCTCTGACAGAGACAGGCATGTGGTCACCAAATTATTCTGTTTCTCCTAGGCACGCCCACTCCTCCCTTTATCTGGATGAGAATATGTGGGTGAGTTCTGGTTGGTGGAAAGTAATGATGTGGCCATTCATAGTCTGGTTTTTGCTGACTTCTGAGCAGAACCAACTGTTTGGTTTCCCATTCTCCTGTTGAAGTGAAGGCTTATGGGACAACAGAGATGCTAATGGAGGGACTTCAGACCCCACATCACTGCCTAGAGGAGAACAGCCAAACAGAGTGATGAAGAAGTCACATCTGCCCTAGAAATGAAAAAGACTACGTGTGTGTGAGATGGAAGTTTGCATATAAACCCACAGTCAGCACTAATCATAGATATCATGAGGGAAAGACGGTCAGATTTAGCCACAAGAGAATTTAAAGGTATGCATAGCAAAAATAGATGATAAGTCAAGTTCAAAAACAAGTGACTGATTGGTAGAAACTATTTGTGATTTATTGAAAACATGAAATGCTGGTAAACAGAAAGTGCTGCTATAAATCAATACTGAAGGGTGAAACAGTTCAATTGAAAAAAATAAGTGAAGGATAAGAGAACTATATCAACAGAAGAAAATGTCAAGGACAAACATGAAAAGATGCCCTTTAATTTGCAGCTAAACCCAAAACCTACCAGTATTTCTTCATTTAATTTTTAGATTATATTCAATATATATTTGGGAAACAAGGCATCTATAGGTTGTTTTTTTTTTTTCTAAATTATTTTGTCAACATAATGAAATATACTGTCCTTGAATGTGTCAATTCTGAGTCTCCAGTAACACGGAAGATGAAATAAATTTTGGAATACAATGTCTTGGCATAAAAATAATCAATTATAAGCAAAATCAGAGTTCATTGACCTGTATTATATAAAATATCTACATAAAATATCTTACACTATTATTTGTGTAGAATGGTTCCAATCATGTAACTGTTTCCCCAAATGCCTTTGCTTGAGTATATATGTAATGTGCATGGAAAGAAACACAAAGAATGTGTGGGAATGAGTAGGGACAGTAGGGGGCAGGACTGGGGGCGGGGAGGGAGTGTAGCAGAGTCTGTACACTCTGGATTGCTTGAATCTTGCTGCAAGAATCAGATGATATATCACTTGTAAAATTTTTAAAAAAAGAAAAGAAAAATTCTATCAGCACTGAAATGTTCTTGGGAATGAAAAATGAACAAGGAAGAGAATTGGTATTAAAATGGTAATGAAAGCTGTGTAGGGACATAGAAAAAGCTGTGTAGTGATATGATTTGAGAAATATTGAAATTACAGTTACATTGTGATGGTTGGAAGGAAAATACAAGTTTGGGGGGAAAAATCTAGGTGGATATTGTGGGATGTCAACTGAGTTTTTAAATAGATTTTTTAAAAATTTTATTTGGGTACAGTCATGCATCACTGAATGCCAGAGACACATTCTGACAAATGTCTTGTTGGTGATTTTGTTGTGCAATCATCCTAGTGTGTACTTACACAATCTAAGATGGTTATGACGTCACCATGTGGTATGATCTTATGGACCACCACTCTTGATGTGACCCCTCCTTGACTGAAATGTCAGGTGGCACATGACTGTTTTAGAATACAGCTCTACCTCCCTACACCTGGGTTCTTGAAGGAGGGCAGAGGTCTTCTGTTAAGTGTTGAAGGTGGGGGACAGTCCTGATTTGCAGCATCTGTCAATTTCTCTGGTGTGTAACTGTCGACACTGGGGCTCATGTCAAAGCCCCACGTCCGTGTCAACCAGCTCCTTACCTTCCTGACAAATTAAAGATCAGGTCTCCCCAAATGATATGAGACAGCTCTAGCACACTCCTGGAGACCACACGGGGGTGCGTCCTTTAGTGAGGTAGAAGAAATTGACACAGGGAAAAATACTTGTGATGTGAGTGGTTTTTATTAGCAAAATGTCTGGAAGGTGTTTTTCACCAATTCCTTCGGGTCTGAAGAACTTAAGCTTCCCTTCCACTGAAGTCAACCCTGGAAGACTGCTCCTTGTCAATGTCCCGTTCTACTGAGCGGGTCCGTAGACTTATCTGACTGAGATTTGGGAGGTGGAAGGGAGGACAGAGGGGCAAAAAGCCAGACGCACGTGGGGAAGGAAATCAAGGTGAGAAAACAGCAAGAAGAACTCCCTTTTGAACCAACGCTACCCAAGCGTAGATCAAGGGAGCATTTGCCAGCTTCCTCTGGCTTCTGAAAGGGGAGGTCCAGAGATTGGAGCTCAGTTTTTCTATCCAGCTGTTCCCTAGACACATGGCACCCTGAGAATGGAGGGAGAGGCGGAACGACCTGAGGAAGATGCCGGAGTGGGATGAGGGAGGGGCACCTCTGGATCACAGGCCTCAGAACTCTTGGTGGAGCATTCTAGAGGTCTCATTCTCGTGGCAGTCAATGACACAAGCACTGTGTTTTGAAATTCAAATTAGTGTCCTCATCAAGTCTAAAGTGATATGAATCTGGGATTGTGAACCATCATAAGAAACCCAGGAAAGTCCATGTGTGCATACCATCTAAGACAAATGAAGGCCACGGCCCAGTAGATTGCCTCGTGGGAATGCTTGGTTTTGAGGGTGAGGAGGGAAAACACAACCTCTATTTTTTTCTGGTCATGTCTACTGTTTTCTGAATATGTTTCCATTTAGGAAGATGTCTCAGGACCCTTTGGGAACCTCAGATAACTTATTATGGCTACTAATGAAGGGGTGTGGGAACGCCAAGTGTTGTAGGGGTTGGAGTATTTAGGCATGCAACAGGATGATGATTAAGAAAAGATCTTCACGTCCAGCTTGTGAATGTTTTTTCCCTGAAGTTTTCAATGAGTTTCAATGTGTTGGAGAAAGGACGAGGCCAGTTAGCTCAGTTGAGACTGTAGGTGATGCTTCTGTGGATAGCGATGATGGTGATGGTGATGATGGTGATGGTGATGGTGGTGATGGTGATGGTGGTGATGGTGATGGTGGTGATGATGGTGGTGATGGTGATGGTGATGGTGGTGATGGTGATGGTGATGGTGGTGATGGTGATGGTGATGGTGATGATGGTGGTGATGGTGATGGTGATGATGGTGATGGTGATGGTGGTGATGGTGATGGTGGTGATGGTGATGGTGATGGTGATGATGGTGATGGTGATGGTGATGGTGGTGATGGTGATGATGGTGGTGATGGTGATGGTGATGGTGATGGTGATGGTGGTGATGGTGGTGATGGTGATGGTGATGATGGTGGTGATGGTGATGGTGATGATGGTGGTGATGGTGATGGTGATGGTGATGATGGTGGTGATGGTGATGGTGATGGTGATGTGGTGATGGTGATGATGGTGATGATGGTGATGGTGATGATGGTGATGATGGTGATGATGGTGATGGTGATGATGGTGATGATGGTGATGGTGATGGTGATGGTGATGTGGTGATGGTGATGATGGTGATGATGGTGATGATGGTGATGGTGATGGTGGTGATAATGTTGATGTGACTTCATATCAGAACAAGAGGTCTGGACCTGACAATATTTGAGCAAGAAAGGATTTTTAAAAATTACCAATAGTCCGTTTTTTATCATACTGACCAAAATAACTCATATGAACAACTTAAAGAAGGAAAATTTTATTTTGGTTTATGGTTTCAGTTCAAAGTTGGCTGTTTCCAATGCTGGGAATGAGGGCATGCCCCCTGTGACCGACCTCCTCCAACCCTGCCTCAACTGCCTACAGTTTCTACCAACTCCCAGTAGTCATCCAGCTACCAGTGGATTAATCCACTGAAGAAATCAGAGTCCACATGATTCAGTCATCTCCCAACACCCCACCCTCCCTGCACATGGCTGCAGTGGAGACCGGGATAACACATGAGCTTTGGGGAACATTCCAGATCTAATCATAAGATCAAGAGTTAAACTTGGTAGAACAAATCACAAAGTTTCATGTATAGGAGGTTGCACCTAGAAAAAGGAGAGAGAAAGACCCATATCTTGGTGCACTGTAGGAAGAAGCAAAGAAATGAAGGCATATGATTGAAATCTGTGCACAAATGAGACTTCAATCATAAAAGATTTGAGGAAAATATGACAAAATTTATGAAATCTGGGTAGTGAGCAGGTGGGTGTTTAGTTCAGTGTGTTTGAAATATTTTCTCACTTAGAAGCGGATCACATAAAAATAAGTCTTTTGCAGAGTCACCATATTTATTCGATATATTCAAGGAGACCAGCTCTAATATTCAAAAGTCTGAAGATCTCATTTCTCTTTACTAACAACATCCCAGTGAGTGGGATGAAACAAGCCGACCAGCAGCTAGGTCTGATTCATCCCTCAGTTATTATATGCAAAGGAATTTTGAACTTGATAATTCCTAACTCTAATCAAGCCATAGTTTGCATGGGCTGGAAATGCCTGGGAGGGGGATGTAGGGCTTTGGCCACCATGGCTAAGTCTGGACACCCACTTTCCCTCTTCTCAGAAAGGGGGAGTCATGCGAGGTGTTTGATGGTGTTCATGTCCCAGATCCTTAGGCAACACTTCTGTTAGAGTTTAAGCATGAGGTGTCCCCCCAAAACCTCATGCATGAGACCATGCAAGAAGCTTCAGAGGTGAAATAATTGGGTCATGAGGACCTTAATGTAGTCAGTAGTCACCGATACGGATCAACTCAGTGGTGACTACAGGAGGGTGGTGTAGGGCTGGGGAAGCTGGGTCCCGGGGATGTGCCTTTGTGGTGAATACTTTATCTCTGGTGAGTGAAGCTCTCTGCTTTCTGGTTGCCAAGTCCTGGGCTGCATCCTTCCACCACACCCTTCCACCTGATGTTCTGCCTTACCCTGGATCCAGAGCTGTGGAGTCGTCTAACCGACCAGGGGCTAAACCTCGGCGCCGTGAGCCAAAATAAACTGTTCCTCCTCGAAGTTGTTCTTGTCAGGCCTTCTGGTCACAGTGCTAAAAAAGCAACCTCTCTGACTAAAACAACTTCTCTGAGGGGAAAGCTGGTTGGAATTCATAACAAACAGTTGGAGCCTACAGAACATGGTTGGGGAGCAAAGTCAACCTGGAAACCTCCATATGCAGAGAGGGATCCACTGGGGCAGGTCTCGGTGATTTGTGTGCAGTTTAAATAAAGCACCAGTTCGGATTATTCAGCTGCCTTATGCTGTGGTTTGGACTCAAGGCTCATGTATCAGGCACTTGGGGAGGTGGTAGAACCCCTAGGAGGTGGGACCTACTGGGAGGAAGTTAGGCCATGGGTGTGTCCCCTGCACCTTCCTCTTCCCTTTTGATTCCCAGGCAGAATGAGCCTAACAGGCCTACCCTGCCACGTCCTCCCACCATGGTGCACTGACCCAAAGCAACAGGGCATGTGACCACAGACCGAAGTCTCTGCGATCAGGAGCTCAAATCACGCTTTCATCCTTTTAAGTTCATATCTCGGCTATGTTTCTCAGTGATGAAAAGCTGATCAGCACACTCTAACACAACACGCAGAGTTGGTGCATGAAGAAGTTTTGTGTGTGGTTTGTGCATGTGTGTTTGTGTGCATGCCTATGTGTGTGAATGTGTGTGTAGGAGTGTGTATTGTGTCGTGTATGTGATCTTCTGTGCAGCATGTATGTGTATGTAGGGTGTGTGTGTGTGTGTGTGTGTGTGTGTGTGGTGTGTTATGGTTTGGATGTGAGGTGTTCCCCAAAAGCTCATCTGTGAGACAATGCAAGAAGGCTCAGAGAAGAAATGATTGGGGGCAGGAGGGGGGATAGTAGAGGATAGGAAAGGCAGCAGAATACAACAGACACTAGTATGGCAATATGTAAATCAATGGAGGTGCAACTGATGTGATTCTGCAATCTGTATACGGGGTAAAAATGGGAGTTCATATCCCACTTGAATCAAAGTGTAAAATATGATATATCAAGAACTATGTAATGTTTTGAACAACCAACAATAAAAATTAATTAAAAAAAAAATAAAATAAAAATTAAAAAAAAGAAACTACAATTAATAAAAGGACAGCTTCTGCTTTTATGCATGCTATTGAAAAAAATCAAAATAATATACATTTTGAATTTTTGCAACACACAGAAATCTCAGTAGAAATTCTGTTGTACCATATATGTTTTGATAAGTAACAAAGTTCAAACATTTTATATTTTATTCACCCAAGATATTAAAAAGAAACTCTCTGAAGAAGTTTGTGACAAATGAAACTTCTAGGAGGAAAGGGAATACATATCTCCCATTTTCCATTATACAGTGAACATCTATGCAAACCCTAAATGTGGAAGAACACAAATAAAGCCTTGGGTGATTAAAATGTTACTGATTATAGCACAAAAGAGATAAGAGGTATGCTTGCTTAATTAATTGCTTTTTAATTATTAGGAAAACAGAACATTCCATAAAACATATGTCAGTATTTTTCCTAGTAGTTATTTAGAATATTTTTGTTCTAATAAAGATTTGTTTAAAAATCTTTATTAAAAAAAAAAGAAAAAAAAAAGAAATGATTGGGTTCTGAGACCCTTAACCACTCAGTGAGTTGATCACCTGCTTGGATTAGTTGAGTGGTGACTGAAGGCAGGTAGGGGTGGCTGGAGGAGGTGGGAGATTGGGGACATGGCTCTGAGATGTGTATTTTGTATCTGGCTAGTGGAGTCTCTCTGCTGCCTGATCATCATGTGAGCTGCTTCCCTCAGCCACACTCTTCTGCCATGATGTTCTGCCTCACCTTGAGCCCAAGGAATGGAGCCGGCTGTCTATGGACGGAGACCTCTGAAACTGTGAGCCTCCAAATAAACTTTTCCTCCTCTACAATTGTTCTGTTGAGTTCTTCAGCAAAAAAGCTGACTAAACAGTGTGTATCTACCTGTACATGTATGATGTGTGAATGTGCCTATGGTTGTGTGTGTATGGTGTATGTGGTATTTGTGTGTGTGTGCGTTGTGCCTTGTATCTGTGTATGTGTGTGTTGTATATGTGTGGTGCATTTGTGTGTGTGTGAGATGTGTATTTTGTGTGTGGCGTGTGCATGGTGTTTATGTGCTGTGTTGCATGTTGTGTGTGTTGATTGTGTGTTGTGTATGTGTGTTGTGTTGCATGTTTGTGTAGTTGTGGGTGGTGTGTGTGAGTCATTTGCGTATATGTTCTCTGTGTGTGTACGCATGCCCCTGTGCATGTCGGAAGCTCTGTCCCTTTCTTGATACCTTCTTGGGAGGTGTGGACGGAAGTCCAGTGCTCCTTGACCTTGCATCCCACATTTCCAGTGCTGGACAATCCCGTGTGAGTGGTGACCAGGGAGTTAGGGATTATGGAATGGACTCCTCTGTCATGGGTTTGGCTATAAGTCAAAATGGTCACAGGGTGGTTAGGGTTTTTCTTCCTTTGGCAATTTCCACTTGAGGTTATATAAATAGGAGTATTTGGATTTGGTTTGATTTTGTTCAGGGCTCAGCAATTTAGGTGAAATATGAATCAAATCGAGAGTGAGAATTCACTTCTGGGACATAAAGAAAAGATCTGGACTGGTAGATTCCTGTCGTCTCTGTAATCACTGTCCCTACCTCGAGGGTGGGTCACGGGACAGGTGGCGAGGGAGGGAGGGCAAGAAGAGAGAGCTTCGTGGGCCAGAGTGTGGCCTTCCTGTTTTATTTTTCCCCCAGTGGAATCTGACAAATGCGGGAATAGGAAAAATTAAAGAAAAAATTACAAAACAAAACAAAACAAAACCCAACCCAAACAGAAGCAGAAAAGTTAGGGAGCCAAGATGGGAGGGCAGAGAAATAGGAGCTTGTGTAAGCTGGTTTTGGGTGAGTCTGGGGATACACAGAATGAAAAGGAGAAAATATTTGGGGAAATCCAGATGTGAGACAGATTATTTCAATTTAGAGAGGGGGGAATTTCAAGGAGGGTTTTTTTTTTTTGGTGTATTGCATTTTTACTTTGGAAATCTAAATAGGTTGTGATAAAACGTTGGACCTCTTTTTAATTTTGAGAGGACTATGTTGACTTTTTTTTTGTTGTTAATGATGCTGAGGATTGAACCCATGGCTTTCTACATGTGAGGCAAGCACTCTACCAACTGAGCTCTCTCCCCAGCCCCATATTGACTTTGAAACGCTGCCTTCTGCTGAGATGAGGCCAGATGGCTAGGGAGCATCTCATTTTGCTTTGAATCATCAGGATTTATGGTGCACTCACAGGAGGAGCGCTAGGTGTCGAAGAGACTTAACAAACTTTTCTTTTAAATGTCCAGGTTGGGTGCAGAAGCCGGTCCCTGAGTCCTGCTTCTTCCTCCACCCTGGATCCATCCATGTCTGTATTCTTTCCCATCTAGTCTGACATCCTTGAGGTCACACCCAGAGCCTTACATCCCATTTGATCTCCAGCACCTGGTGCATAATTATCGCAGAGCAGTGGTTGCATGGAGCCCTGGGTTCACAGGGAGCTGGTCTTTGGCTTCTGTTATAGTCTGGGTCTGGAATGTCTCCAAAGGCCCACGCGTTGAAGGCTTGGTCCTGGATGGTGGCACTGTTGGAAGAGGGGGTGACTCAGTGCATGCCTTTCAAGGGTGTATTTTGTTTCCGAATCCTGCATACTTTCTCCCTTGCTCCCTCTTCCTCTGTTTTCTAACTATCATCAGGAGAGCAGTTTTGCTCCACCATGTACTCTCTGTCATGATGTTCTGGCTCACCACTAATCCAGAGTGATGGGCCCAGGAGACTATGGCCTGAAATCTCTGTCAAAATCTTTTCTCCTTTAGGTTGCTTTTCTCAGGTTCTTTGTCACAGTGATAGAAAGCTGACTAACACCATTTTTGTAATATTCATCAGCTCTCTGCTAATCACTGAAATTGCATAAATGTCTCAGTCCTGTTTGTCATCTTACTGGCACTCTTTCTCTGGCTTTATTTTATATTTGTCCTGATGAAGAGCACCAGCTGTTGAGGAACTGAAGGTGTCTTCTGCTCCTTAGTACGGCGATAGCTGAGGGCCTCTGACCACCGGTCTTTAAGAAATGGAATTTTGTCAATAGCCCTGTGAGTGAACTTGGATGCACATCATTTCCCAGTTGAACCTTCAGATGAGACCTGCAGTCCTGACACTTGATTGCAGTTTTATGAGGGAACCAGAAGCAAAAGACCCCAAATAAGTCACACCCAGATTCCTGATCTATAGAAGCTGTGAGATAAGTGTGCATATTTTAGGGATAATGAGTTACACAGCAACAGATAACCAAGACACACACACTCAGGGCCTCAGTGGTCATATAAAACATGAACGAGCTGGGTCTGGTTCAGTGGGAGAGCACGTGCTCAGCATGCACAAAGCCCTGGGGCCATCCCCAGCCCCCCCAAATACTGAACAAGTAGAAAAACAAACACAGGATCTATTGAGGTCATGCTGCATTTCAAAGACAACTTGGTTACCACACAAAGAGATTGTCCACCTCCATTTGAGGGCTAATGGAATAAAAGAACCCTGGTTATGTGATTTAATTCCACGGGTGTTACCCCTGTTGCATAAGCTCATGCCTCATATTTTAAGTTTTTGATTGTCTGGCCACTCTTTCCCACCTCATTGAGAGTTTTCAAAACCTGACTTTCCTCCCCTAATTTTATTTTTTTATCTGATTAATGCTGTATATCCAGTAAAACCCTTTGTGGGACAAATGTGAACTAAATAAATGTTTACTTATATGGAACTCATTTTTGAGGACTGATTCGGAACCAACATTCTTCCCAGATCTGGTAGCAAACAAACAAACAGAAATATGTGCCACCTTGGTCCTGTTCCAAGTTGTCAGTCTCCTTGTTGTGACTTAGAAACCAGCTCCAAGTTCTGTAAAGAACTGGTTTTGCTCTTGCCTGCATTCTACCATTCTATCCCCTTTTGGATGAGTTGATGTCATTCCTACAGAAATACCCACAGTTGAAAATAAGTATTTCCCAGCCATGGCAGGGTGTTTTCTGAAGACCTATTTCCTGGCAGGGGTTGAAATGGCCTGTTCTTCTTGTTGTTTGGAGACAGTGTGTAGGACAGAGTGCAACTTGAGAATTGGCAGAATGCAGGATTTCTCAATCCCAGCACTAGTGATATTTTGGATCGAATAATCATTGATCGCCTGGAGATGTCCTGTGTATGTTTGGATATTTGCCAGCATCTCTGAGCTCAACCTACTAGTTGCTAGTAGTACCCCAGGTCATGACCATCAAAAGTGTCTCCTTGGTGGCCAGAATCTCCCCTGGTTGAGAACCTTCCACCTAGCACCACTCCATAAGCAGTCTGCCTGGGCTCTGTTTGATTTGAAAGAATCAAATCAATTTTCAAGATCTGAAAATCAACAGCAGCAATATTTAGAATCCAATTTCATCAACTGATGCATCATTTATTATCCATCTTATTTATAGATTTTTGAGAATTTGTGTTTCCTTTCCAGGGA
Organism: Callospermophilus lateralis; assembly: GCF_048772815.1. Taxonomy (NCBI): domain Eukaryota; kingdom Metazoa; phylum Chordata; class Mammalia; order Rodentia; family Sciuridae; genus Callospermophilus; species Callospermophilus lateralis. The sequence goes on from NC_135321.1 coordinate 74,519,451, forward strand.
GCAAGGGTAGCCTGTTTCTCTGGCATACCATATTTAGTTGGCATTCCTATTCCAGACAAAACTATAATAAACCAAAGTTCCAAAGATTGCTTTAGGAGAGAAGATACACAATTCTCCTTATTTGATGGTATTTTAGATCTTCTTAAAGGTTTCATAATCCTGCACTCCTTCTGGGGAGGCAAACAGTATGTGTTTGGTTCTCTTGTTGCTGACTGTACGCAAGGAAAGCCTTCCAGAAGTCTCCATGCAGTCAACGGACTCCATTTGATTGAAATCACTGCTTGAAGGCAGTTTTCACATTACAGCTTTTAAAACTCATAGTTTTATTCTTAATCCATGAGCAGTTAAGTACACAAACATAAGGAAAAAAATGTTTGGTACCCTTCCCCCTTAGTTTCTGATTATTTATTTATCTATCTTTGTTTTTTCATGAATAACAGATCCTATAATTTCACCCTTCCTGATTTGCCTTGTGTAAACTCTCTAACATGTATCATATGGACTTTAGTGCCCTACAGAACAGACACATGGAGGTGGTAGTGGAAAATCACAGGCTCCTCTGTCACCTGGACCTGACACGGAGTCCTTAATTCCCTTATCTATAAAAATGGGGCAGAGTTGCCCTCCAGTGTGCCTGGGAAGACTCCGTGAAGGCTTCTTTTTTTTTTTTTTTTAATATGAATCATCTCTTACCTGGCCCTACTTTGTATTTTTGTGGTTAAGCAAAGTACAGCATAAATTTGCCTTCTTGATCATTTTAAGTATATAATACAATATTGCTAACTATAGGCACGTGGTTGTACAGCAGGACTCTAGAACTTCATTATCTTCCATGACTAAAACTCTGTGCCCATTTGTGTTAGTCAGCTTTCTGCACTATAAGGAAATACCTGAGATAATCAACTTAGAAAAGGTTTATTTTGGCTCAGTTTTGGAAGTTTTAGTCCATAGTTCATTGGCTACTTGGTTATAGGCCCATTGTGAGGCAGCACATCATGGGGACGGCGTAAGGCAGAGCAAAAGTGTTCACCTATTGGCTAAGAATCCAAAGAGAAGGAGGAGAGATCCTGGGTTCCACAACCCCCGATGACCTGGACCTACCAGGATGACCCACTAGGCCACACCTCTGAAGGTCCCATCTCCTCTCAAGAATGCCACCATGGGGACCAGAATGTGAGCCTTTGGGGGATATTTATTGTATGTAGAGATTACATTTTCTTCATCCATTCATCTGTCAATGGACATTTGACTTGCTCCAGTTTTTTTAGTATTTTGAATAATACTCCAATGAACATAGGTATGTAAATATCTCTGTAATCCCATCTTTAATTCTTTTAGATCTATTTCTTCTTGTACTACTTTTTCACTTAGAAATCTTCTGCACATGATTTTATGATTGGAACAATAGATTTTTCTCATGCTTTTTAAAAAATATGCTCTTTGCCCATATTGGTCAGTGAGTCAGTGTCAGGGACTGTCTTATCCATCTTTATGTCTCTAGCTCTTAACACCCAGGAAAGAATGTTGCAGGTCTGATGAAAAGGACCAACAATTACTCAGTTGGTGAATGTTGGCGAAGATCTTACCGTAAAGGAGGCCTCTACAAATAGAACATCTTCTCCTATTTGTTAGGATCATGAATACAGAAATGCAAGGCATAAACATCATTCAATAACATGTTCTCCATTATGTTTAGGTGAATCTCCTGGGTTCATATATGAGATTTTGCAGTGTAGAAATATATTTGGATAAAAAACAATACTTTAGTTTGAAGATAGGTGATTAATGCCTTTTTTAAATGTGTTCAAGAAGCTAGTACACAAGGAGAACCAGTGAGACACCAATATTTATTTATTTATGGTTTGTTCTTTTTATATATACATGATAGTAGAGTATATTTTGACATATTGTACCTACAAGGAGTATAACTTATTCTTATTAGGATCCCATTCTTGTGGTTATACGTGATGTGGACTTTTACTGATGATGTGTCATAGGTGAACATAGAAACTTACATCCAATTCATTTGACTAACTTTCCTATTCCCTTTCCCCTCCCTTCCCTTCATTTCCACTTATCTATTCCGTGGATCTTTCTTCTATTGTTTTTTCTTATCCCACACCACTTTATTTTGGATTAGCTTCCACATATCAGAGAATAATATTATATTTTGTATATATTCCACATTTTCTTTATCCATTCATCCGTTGAAGGGCATCTAGATGGATTCCAAAGCTTATTGTGAATTGAGCTGCTATAAGCATTGATGTGGCTGCATCACTATAATATAGTGATTTTAAGTCCTTTGGGTATGAACCAAGGAGTGGGATAGCTGGGTCAAATGGTGGTTCCATTCCCAATTTTTGGAGGAATCTCCATACTGCTTTCAATAGTGGTTACGCCAATTTGCAGTTTCACCAGCAATGTGTGAATTTATCTTTTTCTCCCACATCCTCACCAATGTTTATTCTTACTTGTGTTTTTGATAATTGCCAGTGAAATCTCAGTGTAAATTTGCAATTTCTCGAGATGTTGAGCATTTTTTTATTTATTTTTTGACCATTTGTAGTTCTTTGTTTGTGAAGTGCCTGTTTGGGGCCCATTTCTTGATTTGATGATTTGTTTGGTGTTGAGTTTTTTGAGTTCTTCATGTATTTTGGAGATTAAGGCTCTCTCTGAGATTCAGGTAAAGCCAATATTTAGTTAATGCCAGACAGGACATGTGATGAACTGAGATATTCCCTATTAAAGAAGAAATTCCGGGTAGTACCTTCCAGGATACCCCTCTCAAGTGAAGACTTTCTCAGGGTCAAGTCAGACGGGTCTGTGTCCACTCACTCACTCACTCATTCACCCCTGAATTAGATGATTTTTTATTCAGCACTTCCCATGGGTTTTTCCCAGCCTCTGTGAAATTTAAATGTCAGCCACACATTGGAATGTGAGCTACGTCTGAACGTTTTCCAGAAAGTTTTATGATAATGATTGACAATTCATGTGGAATTCCTGTCATATGGAATTGATTTGTCTTTTGAATAGAATCAGAAAGGCATGTTTAAATCCAGTATTTGAGAAAAGGAGGCCATTATACATCTTGTTCTTTTTTTTTTTTTTTCTGTTTTGTCTCCAACTGGTTGTTTTATGTAACGTGGCAATGTTCTGATGCTCTGCCACTCTGGTATTCATTTAGAATGTTTTAGCTTGTCCGGAATTAGCTGTGGCTTCTGGCACATGTAATTGAAGGCCATAAGTACTGGCCTCTACCTGACCAGAGGCATGCCACAGATGACAATCCTTTACAAATTACAACCTTGAGACCCAGAAAACCGTGTTGGGCTCCTTTGCTGGTGGCATGGAGGCAGTGCAGCAGTCTACCATGGGTGTCTTGTGAAACTGATGTCGGTACATTTTAAAATAAGGGAAATAGCATTAGAATAAAAATACTATAGAGTAAATATCATGAGAATAAAAATATTCACTTGTAGACTACAAGTTCTAGGGTTGCTTTGATTTTTCCCAGCCCCAGGTTCAAGATTTTGCAGAATGATTTGTGACCTCAGGAAAACATCTGCCTTATGCTCACCAGTTTGTTATAGAGGCCACCACTCAGGAACAGCCAGATGGAAGAGACGCATGGGGCAAGGGGTGACGGAGGGAGGTAGAGGTCCCCTGCCCTCTCTGCCACCTTCCCGGCCCTCCAAGTGTTCCCCAACCCGTGAACTCTCTGAACTTGATAGCTTAGGGGTTCTTATGGAAGCCTTGTTACTGAGGCACAATCAGTTACATCATGGATTATTGGTGATTGACACCAACGCCAAACTCCTCTCCCTTCCCCAGAGCCTGGAGGCAGGGGTGAAGGTTTCCAGTCCCACAGTTGGGTTTTCTGTTAACCAGCTCCCATTCTGAAGCTCTCTAGAGTCCCGAGTGACCAGTCCTTTAATATGACACCCAAGATACTCACTCAGGAGATTGCAGGGGTCTTAGGAGCTGTGCTCCAGGAACCAGGAACAAAGAGCAGATGTTTATTTCTATCACTCAGTAGAAATGAAACAGCATCATAAAATGCTTCCCCAGTGAAGACCAAACCCACTGGTCCCCCTTTTCTACAGCCAGATGGAGCCAGAACCTGGCCCAGCATTTAGTCCAACATCACGGGATGGACAAGGTGGTAGAGGTCCTGCCTCTTACTCTCTTCAACTCCGGCTCCAACCTCCACTCCTCATAAATGTTAAGCACAGCGATCGAATTTGGTGGAAAATTGAGGTACAGCATTAAGAGAGATTATTTTTTGTTAACATTCTTTATTTTCATAGGATGTGGAAAGCTGTGCAAAAAAATCACAATTTTGGTTCTCTTTTGGGATTAAATTTGACTGCAGAGGGTAGGGAGGCATTAGGGCCCTTGACAAAGAGGAAATGATGATACAAGATAATGTAATGTCAAAATGTTACTCACTAATGGATCAAGAAAACGTGGCACATACACACAACGGAATATCATTCCTCCCTAAAAAGCGAAATCCTATTGTTTGTGACAACATAAATGAACATGGAGGACATTAGGTTAAGTGAAATAAGCCACATGCAGAAAGAAAAATATTGGGTGATTTCACTTCTATCTGTAATCATAAAAAGTCCGACTCACAGAAGTAGACAGTAGAACAGTGGTCACCGGAGGGCTCTGGGGAATGGAGAGACGTTGATCAAAGTGTTCAGACTTTGAGTTATACAAAAAAACATAAGCTCTGGAGGTCAGTTGTATGGTGTTATGGCTATACCTAATAATACCATACTGTAGAGGAGGGAATGGAGATAGGAAAAGGAAGGAGTGGAATGACTCTGAAAAGAACTTTGCTATGAACATATATGCATACACCATGGTGGATACCACTATCTGTACATCCACAAAACTTATTAATTCATCCATGATGGACCCTGAAGTTGATTTCATTTCACAGCTATTGTGAATCTTGCTTTTTGTTTGTTTGTTTGTTTTTTGGTGGTGCTGGGCACTGAACCCAGGGCCTTGTGCATACAAGACAAGCACTCTACCAACTGAGCTATACCCCCAGACCCAATTGTGAATCCTGCTGCAAGAAAGAGGGACGTGTGCATATATCTTTGGCCTACTCATTCTAATAATGCAATTTTTATTTGTTGTTTATTTGTTAATTAGAAAAGATATATTCCGTGCTTGTATAATTATATCAGAATGAGTTCTACTGTCATCTATAATAAAAAAAAAAACAATAAAAAGACTGTATTGTGTACTTGAAATTAGCTAAGAGAGTAGATCTTAAATGCTATCACTTCCAAAATCATGAGTCTGTGACATGATAGATATGTTCATGAACTTAATCACTTCATCATGTAAACATATATCAAAGCATCATTTGTGTTGTATGCTGTAAATATATGCAGTTTTAGAAATGATATTGATATTTAAAAACTTTATTTCTGATTGAAAAATTATACATACATACATATTTATGAGGTACAATATGTTTCACATATGTTTACAATGATAAAATCAAGGTCATCAATAAACCTATCACATAATAAAACATTTACAATCTACTGTTTGGGCAATTTTGAAATGTACAATGCATTATTATTTTTCATAGTCACTATTCTATAATGAGATCACTGAAGCTGCTACCTCCTAACTCTTTGTATCAACACCCCCTTCCCCTTCCTCCTCCACCATCTGGTAACCACTATTCTTTAATGAGTTCTACTTTTTCAGACTCCACATGTGTGAGGTCATGCCACACGTGCCTTTCTGTGCCTGGCATGTCCTCCATGTTCATCCATGTCATTGCAAGTGATAGGACTCGTCGTCAAAAGCTAAAGAACTCCGCTGTGTCCACATGCTGCATTTTATTTATACGCTTATTCATCCACTAAGGACCCTGAAGTCGATTTCATTTCATGGCTATTGTGAATTATGCTGCAAGAAAGAGGGAAGTGCGTATATGTCTTTGGCATACTCATTCCATTAATGCAATTTTTATTTGCTAATTATACCTTAACGGGGCTGAGGCTGTGGCTCAGTTGCAGAGTGCTTGCCTGGCATGTGTGAGGCACTGGGTTCGATCCTCAGCACCACGTAAAAATAAACAAATAAAATAAAGGCATGTTGTCCATCTAAAAAAAAAATTATACCTCCACAAAGTTGGGGAGGGAAAGGATATACTGACCATTTGGCAAATTAAAAAATGAAAGAACATTGTTCAGGCTCTTCACCGTGAAGTGAGAATCTCTGTAACCAGTTGCTTCTGGAGGGCCAGTGCTGACTGTTTGGGAAGTGAAACAGGTGACACCTCAGTCACAGACATGTCACTCCTGTCCCTCAGCCCCAGGGCTCACTGGCTGGCACAGTATGGGATAGGTGTGGGCAGGTTCTGCCAGGCCTCTCACCAGGGCATTTCTTCCTGATTCAGGCTGATGGGGATGACCGCCACGTTCAAGATCCCTCGCTGGGACAATGTGGAGAAGTGTCCAGAGCGCCGTGTGATGGGGCAGGGAGGAGGACCCCCAGAAACAAGCCGGAAATTCCCAGGCTAGCCCCTCTCTCCCTTGTGCTTCAACGCTGGGGATTCCTGATGGGTGACCCCCTTCGTCTCAGTTCCTTCCACATGGGTGATGAAAGAGGGAAGCATTAGAAGAAAATTCGAGTATAGTAAGGCCAACAGGTCATAACATGGCTGCCACTAAAAAGATGGTCTATTACTTCTCCGTTCTAACAGGTGGGGTCACGTGGCACCATGGAGGTCACGTGGATTAAAAGCCTGTTCCATGGGAAGCGGTGGTGAGGCAGGCTGAGCAGGCTCAGGACTGGCCAGCTTGGGCACTTCCGCAGTCCCTGGGCTGCACAGGCTCTCCCAGGCTGCCTGGTATCTGGGGTGGTCGGGGGTGTGGGCTCTGTGTTGGCTGATTTGGATTTGAAAGGCGCACCCTCAGAGGATTCTTTTACTTTGTCTAGGAGCTGGTCAGTCCTGGGAGGGGCTGTCTCTGCAGGGTCAGCAAGGCACCGGGTATCAAAGCCTCAGAATACAGTCAATAGAAGACTTGGTGAGTTAACACACGGGTCCAGTTTTTAGGTCATTTTTTGCAAAACCATTCGAGATTCACACTGGTGGAAACCAAGCCATCTCACCAATGTCAAGATGAGATTCTGTAAAATCCCAGACCACCAGAGGCACTTGCCAGTCATGCCTTTGTAGAGAACATGCATTTTTGTCTAGAGACTCTCCATGGACAAATAGAGGACCTCACCTCTTAGGTGTTGCTCTGGGGAGCACCCAGGTGGGCTTGGGTACCAGGTCCCAACATTTTAGCTTTCATTAGGTCTTGGATCCGTGAACTATATAAAATATGTCACATGTAATCCAATTTCAGCAACGTTTGTGATCAGTATTTTGAAGACACTAAATCATTTTTTTTGGAGCAGAATTTTTACTCTGAAACATTTTTATGAGTTCATTTAAGCAGAGCTATGTTTTAATTGTGTTCGGTAGAAGAGCAATAACAGGATCTGGCTAGGAAACACTATTTTTTTTTTTCTTTTTCTTTTCTTTCTTTTTTTTTAGGCTTGAGGCACAAAACAACAAATAATCAAAAAAAAATTTTTACATGAAAAGAAAAGATGCCTTCCCCTTGTCTAATATCCATAACAGCTGGAGCTGAACTGTTAAGCATCAGGGCTTTATTCTTTCCAAAATATTGGCAGGGCACTTGACATGCATTTTTTTAAAAAAGCCTATTTTTTCACTGTATATGTATAGGCAGAACGTTCATCTGTGTAGTCAAAGCAACCACAGGAAAATCTGTTCCAGGTGTGGAAAACTGAAGAGCTACAAAATCTGAAATAATCACAGGAATATGATATGAAGGAGGGTCAAAATGTAAAATTCAGGATATACTCTTGAATTTATCAAAATTTTCCAGATAATAATTTCTTAAAAAAATATTTTTTAGTTGCTGATGTACCTTTTTATTTTCTATTTATTCATATGTGGTGCTGAGGATCAAAGCCAGTGCCTCATACATGCTAGGAAAGCGCTCAGTGGTGCTGAGGATCAAAGCCAGTGCCTCATACATGCTAGGAAAGCGCTCTACCACTGAGCCATAACCCTAGCTCCTCCAGATAATAATTTTAAGAATAATGTTAAAGTACATTTACTAGATCTTTTTCCAATTTTACAAATACCTCTTAAAATAAATTATCTTAATCATACTTATATAAATCTGTGAATCAAATTGGCTTTTATGTCGTGTCTTCTCTGAAGCTTCTAGGTAAGATACCAAGTGTTTGAACGTGCAGTGATAATCGCCTTAACTCGCCTGAAAATTCAGAGCTGGGTCCTGACATACTCTCTAAGATGAGGAAAACTTCATTTTCTTTCAACTCTTCTGATTTCTTGGGTACCATTTGCTAAACATCAGCCATATCCCAGGACCTCAGGCACCAGGCATTGGGGGACACTCATGAAACAGGGCAGACTCAGTCCCTGGCTTCCTATATCTTAGCATCAAATGAGAGAAAAACAATTCTATGAGCAATTTTAGATTGTTCACTACGATAAATGTCATGATAGTGAAATACAATGTACAGAAAGAATGTAGCATGTCATCTGTTGTGGACAAGGGAATCCAACTTAGCAGTCACCCACGGTAGGTGACTTAACAGTCTCCTTTCTTCTGGTCTTTTGTCCAATATTTGAGAAGACTGAAACACCTGCCCGATAAGGAAGTGAGTTACCTTGTGTTTTCTGGAATTCATGTTACCAACAAGAAGGGAGGCAGTCTTACCATGAATCCTGTTCTGCAGAAAACACACAAGAGGTGACCCACCAAAGTGCTGCCCAGCCCTGGACCAAAGTCCACCCCCAACTTTGAACTCTGGAGCTACATGAATAAATGACCTTTGCTATTTAATTTAGTTTAGTTTATCTGTGCTATAATTGACAGCATGCTGACTCATTAGAAAGGAGAAAGATGGAGAGAACGTTCTAGAGGCAGTGAACGAATGTGTAAGGGCCCACAGTGATGGGAATGGGAAGCCCTTGCGTGGCTGGAGGATGGAGCGGGATGGAGAGAGGAGCTCTGAGGACTGGGAAGCAAGCTGCCTGCCGTCCTGTCTCCAGGGCTGGGGGAACCACTCAGGGGCTCACTCAGAGGTTGTGTGACTGCATTGCCCACCAGGAGAGTCACCTCGGCTGCCAGGGGGCTTAGCGAGAAGAATTCTGGCCAGAAGACTGTTCCAGTGCATCGAAGCTTCTCAGACTATTTTGGTCTTAGGATCCCTTTCCATGAAAAACTTACTGAGGACCCCAAAGAGCTTTTGTTTTTATGGGTTGTGTCTACCAATTTTGCCAAAGTAAACAATAAAATAGAAATCCGAAACATAATCTAATTCACTTAAGATAACACGAATCAATCCCTGAGGTCATTTTGCAAAGCTCTTTAAAGTCCAGCCCAGTGGGAGCCAGATGGTCTCCTCTGCTTTCCCTGTCAGTCTGCCGTGAGGAATTTTCAGTTGCAGTAATATGAAGAAAACTGTCAACTTACTCTGATGAGCAGTTGGAAAAGGGAGGGGTATTTTGATAGCCTTTTCAGATAACTGTGCTTGCTACTCTCTAATCGTACACCAGCACTCAATGGCGCATAGTTTCTTAAAGGTAGCTGGGGCACTGACACTGTGGTGATGAACTTCTACTCAGTTACATTAAAATCCACTGGTCTCTCTCCCACCTGGCACGGCCTTTGCCCGGGCACGGTTGTGATCGTTCAGATAACCAGAAAGCATCCCAGAGATCCCAGGGGTCCCCGGACTGTCCCTTGAGAGTCACTGATGTAAATTAAAGAAGCTGCGACAGGACCCTGAACAAGGGCAGTAAAGGACAAGCCAAGTAGAAGTGTAGTGAGAAATGGGTCGGGTGGCATCCTGGAGGCACCGAGGATGGGTGGCTTTAGGAGAAGAGGAAGAGATGTCTCCCCAGGTTCCGGCCCAGGTGGATGATGCTACATTCACTGACAGGATAGGAATTGAGGATCAGGGTTGGGAAATTGAGGCGGATCTTTTGGGCTCGTTGGACTGAACCAGAGAGAGCTCCCTCTGCACTGACGCGAGTTGAACATAGTGCGTACGACCGTCATTACAGCCAGAGAGCGGCTGAGGTCCCCAGCAGAGAGTTCTCTGCAAGCACCAGAGAGAAGCACCGAGAGGGGAAATCTATAAAGGAGAGAGATTGAGGGGACGAGAGGAGGAAGAGGAAGAACCCAAGAGCAGATGGAGATGAAGAAGAAAAACCAAGAAGATGTCATGTCTCGGAAGGCAAGAAGGCAAGGAAGTGTTTTTAGGAGTTAGGGGTCACCAGGGAGGGGTATTAGAGTCCGGGCTTCTCTTCCCTCCCCCTGCCATTCTGGCTACTGCCTTTACTGAGCACCTGCTGTACGTAGGCACAGGGTGGTGCAAGCCTGCATGGTTTTCACTTTTCTGATGATCATTGTTAATATTTGGGGAGAGATAGATAATAAACAAGTAAACTGGTGAATGTGCTTACAATCTTATGGAAATCCTCAAGCTCTGAAAGATAAAGAAGATGAATTCAAATCCTCTTACACCCAGAGCTGAAATCCAAGATACTGTAGAAACTAAAGCCCTTTCAGAATTCATTAGGTGGCCAAACCAAACAGAGAAGACTTCAGGGTGATTACAGTCTTTATTCTCCCTTTTGCCTAGTGGCTGACTATTTACGTTACTCAGTGAAGAATTATCAGTGTGCTTGATTTGTGCTGCTGCCTCACACCTAACTGGAGGGGTACACATAAGTTATATTACCCCTTTAAAATCTGGGAACATCTGAGTTCTTAAAAGATCCAGATAAGAGATCATGAAACTATATTGTCTCTGTATTACAGATGAGGTAACAAGACACAGAAAGGGTAAGTAACTTCATATCCACACAGCCATACCAGACTCTTTCTCTACTCAGTTAACCAATATCAAGAAAACAGCCCAACTGTTCATCCACTCATTCATTTGTCTATCTACACACACATTGAGCCATCTATCCATCCTTCCACCCGTGTATCTACTTATCAATCCATCCATCATCCATCCATCCATCCATCCATCCATCCATCCATCCATTCATCCATTCATCTTTGCATCCATTTGTCTGTCTATCCATGCACCCACCCATCCATGTGTTTGCACTAAGTATGTCTACTCATCTCTTCATCTATCCTTTCATTTATCAATCCCAAAACCTTTACTTGAGATTCCATGATGTCCCAGGCTGTGAGGCAAAGGTTCAAAGTTATTGTAGAGACTATTTTTTTTTATAAGATGTGATATTCTGGGGCTCTGGGAACTGAAGGAATGGACCAGTGCTGAATGCTGACCACATCAGTTATTGTTCAGCAGCTCTGTCTCAAGAGCAAGGAGAGCATCTCCACTCTTCTGTCCTTTATATTAAATCCCCAAGGGGCTTATTTTAGTGTTCGGATCAGTAATCTCTCTCTCAAACAAAACAAAACAAAAACGGCACAAAACTGGAAAGAATCGAATGATGATTTTCCTTTGTGCTGCAGGAGGCACTAGGGTAGAAGCCGGGCATCCCAAGTGCGTTTCACATGGCAGCCTCCAAAGGGATTGCAGAAATTTCTTCCGAACAACAGAATAAGAGGAAGCATGCCTTAAAATCTCATTAGTGAAGATGACTCCCAAAGGGAACGGAAAGTTAAGGGAAAGGAAAATATAAGAACAATACAACAAGCACATAATCTTGCAATTGTGGGGAGGCCTGAGAGGAAGGCGCTGGAAGGATCACAGAGCTGACTGTATGCTCAGGAGGTTACGGCTTCCCAGCAGAAGTGGTTCACTGTCCTGGAGTTAAGAAGCCTGTCCCCCATTGTGTGGTGGATAGCAAATGGGGACAGTCAAAGCAGGGAAATTGAGGGCAAGGGTGAAGTTGCATTTCACAGCTGAGGACAGAATGACAGCCACTCTTGAGAGCTGAGCATGGAGTTCAGATCGCCTGGGAAGTACCTGCACCATTTCTGGGAACTTGGGCTGAATTGTGTGTGAAGACCTGGAACCGAAACTCCCCACAGCTGTTGTCTGGATGGAGTGGTGTGTTTGGCCTTGACCTACTAATAGATAAGTCCATGAAGCTGTTGAAAGTGGAGGTTCTGGAGACAATGGGAACATTTTGCAAGAGAGCAATGCAGACCATTCTTGGAGGAAACGGCTCCACACAGTCAAAACCTTGGCTCCAAGGCTGGCTTCTTGACCAGTTTTGACCCTAGACCCAGGGTTCCTCCCAGATCTGGCTCTGGATCATGCCCTGTTTCCACGTGAGATTCTCTTGCCCATGATGAACCCTGCGCTCACTCCAGAGCCCACCTGCCTATGATCTTCTTTTTGGGGGCGGGGGGTACAGGGGATTGAGCTCAGGGGCACTCAACCCCTGAGCCACGTCCCCAGTACTATTTTGTGTTTTATTTAGATGAACAGGGTCTCACTGAGTTGCTTAGCACCTTGCCATTGCTGAGGCTGGTTTTGAACTCGGGATCCTCCTGCCTCAGCCTCCCAAGCTTCTGGGTTTACAGGCATGAGCTATGGTACCTGGCTGCCCCAGGATCTTGGCTCAGCCTCTTTGCCTTGTTGTGATAGCACATGAACATGTCCTGGGCTGTGGACAGGAAGGAATCTTCAACCTCAGGATGAGACTGTTATATTAAACCCTGTTGTTTTATCATCAGCATTCCCCCAGCCCTGGGCCAAAGGAATTCTAGTGCTCAACAGAAACCCTCAAAACATACAATGACAGGAGAGGAAGACTTTCAAGCTAAGACTGAGCTGTGAGGGGTTGGGAAGGGGTGGACAGAGCCAGCTCCACTCAGGTTCCCACATCCTGGGACCTGAGGATGTGCTAAGCTGGGAGGTTACTATTTTATGGATTTATGGGGGGGCTTTCATTGTCTTTTATGAAAGTGTATACTCTTGTGATATATGTATGTTTTTCTATGCTCTATATTATGCCTCTGTAACAGATGGAGATGTTTAATTGACTCAAAGAGAAAAAGTAAAGCTAGACCTCATAATTATGCATCATCTAGTTGAATAACATCACAACCTGGGTTTTCAGTATCATGTTTTAGATCACACCCAAGAGGAGTTAGGATCACAGAGTTGGATCTAGTTGATGCACGTGTTGTCAAAGGACAAAATTGTGACCCATTAAATCCTAGACCTCATTGGCCTTTATTTGTGGCTCCTGGATGGGGGCAGTCTCATTTTCCAGAAGAGAAAGAGATCTCTGGCAGGGTTTGTTGGGGGCAACAAGGAAACAGAACAAGAGAAACAAATATTGACTGGTCGACATTGGGCACAGATGACTTTTTTGGTAAAGTTAAGGCAGAGGCCTACCTTAGGCTCACTCAGGTGGATGGGAATTTCCTGTTTTCAATAACAACTCGTCTGGTTTGTGATCTGTTTGCTTCCTTAAAGCTTCAGTTGGACGATATGGCGTTTGGCACGAGTGACTTCATTTTGGTGCATGTGGTCTGGCCTGTCGGGGCCGAAGGCAGGAGCTCAACACAAACCATGCCCTCCCATTATTTTGTTTAAATTTCCTATTAATTTCTGAGAAAAGTCTGTTTTTAAAACTCACATCATGTTTCTCTTAACTGTGTGATGATTCCCATGAAATGAACATGACCTTGGAGATCCCCTCCAGCTCCACCTTGGAATAGTTGTTGAAGGAATCCTTAAAGAATTCAGCACCTCCAGTCCCTCTCTTTATTTTTTTTTAATTTTTAATTTTTTTTATGTACCAGGGGTTGAACTCAGGGACACTTAACCACTGAGCCACATCCACAAGCCTTTTTCGTATTTTATTTTGAGACAGGGTCTCACAGAATCGTTTAGGGCCTCGCTAAGTTGCGTAGACTGCTTTGAACTCACAATCCTCCTGCCTCAGCCTCCTGAGCCCCTGGGATCACAAACGTGCACCCCCACGCCCTGCTCCTCTCTTTCCTTTAGCCAGTTTCTCTTGGCTGATGGGGAGCAATGGAGCTTTATGATGGATACAAGGCTCTGAAAGAAAGAGCCCCAAACTAGAAACCCAGAGCTAGAGACTAAAACTTTACTTTTAAGCTTTTATTTCTCTACCCCAGGTTGCTGAAGGATAACCAGAAGTCTGTCTCTGCCGCAGACATGCACAGACTCTGCCGGACGTCATCAGTGTTAGAGCCCCAGGAAGCCGGGCATGCTGGCATTCTCCCAGCTCCCACCTGAGAGCAAGGACGATCTAAAAAGTGTGATTGCTTTCACAACTTACTGCTCTCTTTTCCTCTTTTGCAAACCATCTGCTGCAAAGTGGGACAGGTTGATTCTGTTCCAAGTGTGAGGCTGTCCCAGGGGACCGGGCTTGTCCCGGGTGCCAGCTGATTACCGAGGCCACCCATTTGTCAGAACTTGCTTTCTCTGCTAGAACTTCCAACTCCTCGGAAACGTGGATTCCCTGCTCCGTGTGCCAAGCCTGATATGGGTCATCTCATTGATGTCTCGCAAATTCCTAGGACAGAGAGAGTGTGGTCACAGGTGACGTCAAGTTGTCTAGGATCACCTAGTAAACAGGAGGTAGAGGCAGAAGTCCCCTCTCAGACAGCTTTGATTAAAAGCCTGCACTTTGAATGACTTCACTAGCTATATAAATGAAATATTTCAGTGTGTCAGGAGGAAATAAACCATACATGACTCTAATTAGTCACTAGCATGTGTAGCTAATGTTGGTAATGACCTCATTAATTTGTAAGCATTTGATGAGAAGGAAGTCCCACTAATCAAATAAAGCTTTCAAAAATGAGACTCATGATTTCACCAGCATAGACGAACGTACTTTCTTGAAATCAGAGTACGTGTCAAGGTTCGTTTCAGTTACGTAAGGAGAGCACAAACTTAGGGGCAGTAAAGGTTCTAAAAGGTAAAAACAGAATAGTGAAAACTCCCATTAAACTACATAAAACTTGCATCGAGTGACAACCAGGAGTATATTTTTCTTTTGCAGAAAAATAGTCGACACCCTCAGAGCTCTCTCTCTCTTACCTGCTTTGGGAGACATTTCTTCTCAGAACTGTGCAAATATCATTCCATTATCTTCTGTTTGCACTTTTTTTGGATCAGATATATATGTACGCGTGTCCATACATATGTGTCTTTCTGTTGTGAATCTGTCTTTTTCTTTTTTCCTCGATGTCCTAAACATGGCTGTCTTCATCGCTG
This sequence comes from Callospermophilus lateralis, assembly GCF_048772815.1. Classification (NCBI taxonomy): domain Eukaryota; kingdom Metazoa; phylum Chordata; class Mammalia; order Rodentia; family Sciuridae; genus Callospermophilus; species Callospermophilus lateralis. The sequence continues at coordinate 74,534,748 of NC_135321.1, forward strand.
GTTTTCAGTAATCTACTGTGATGTTCCTTAACTATAGTTTTCTTTTCTATTTATCCTGCTTGGGGTTCTCTAAACATCTTGCTTTTGGGGGGTTTCCTGAGTTCTGAGAAATTTTCTTCAAATCCTGCTTCCACTACAGTCTCTCTCCCCTCTCATAGTACTTTGGTCATTTGTGTATTGGGCCATTTCATTGTGCCCCATTAGTTTCTTATATAATTTTTATGGGGCACATTTCATACTTTAAAAAAATCCTTTTATTTTTTTCTAGTTATTTCTTGTGATCTGACTTCCACTTTCCTGATCTCTTCTTCATCAGTAGCCAGTCTGCTGTTAAGTCCGTCTGTTCAGCTCTTAATTTCATTCCTTGTTGCATTTTAATTCTAAAATTTTAATTTGATTCATTGATAGTGATCTGCTAAGTCCTTATATTGTCTTCTTATTTCTTGAACATACAAATCCAGTTATTTTAAAATCTGTCTGATCATTCTTTTATTTGGATCTGTTTCTATTGTCTTTTTATTTATTTATTTTTGTCTTGTTTCTATCCTTTAGTATACCTGGAAATTGACTCTTAAACACTCGTAGACAAGTATTGCTCTTTGGCCCCAGCCAAAATGCTGATGCCCCCAGCCAAGAGCCAGCCAAGACCTAAGCCAGCCTTGGTGCTGCTCAGCTCTTGACAAAAGCTCAGTGTCAAATGGTTTGTTCTCTAATTTCCCCCCTAGAAATCCTCCACATGTGCCTGGATTAAATTAACCATCTCTCCTGAGTGCAATTTGGGAACCAGGGAATCTTTGCTGAATTTCACTCTGGATTCATGCCATCAGCAATCATGCGAGATGGCAAAAGAGGGCTGATATGATTTGGACATGTTTCCTTTGATGAAGGAAAGAATCTTCCTTTGAAGATCCATGGAAAAATTTTCTCTCTGGTCATAGGATAAAGAATAACTGGATCACTCCTTAGAAAATCTTCTTTTTATTTTGTAAACCAAGTTACACATTTTTTTTCTTGCATTGAGCACTGAATAGCTTCAAGTCCTAATCCCAGCTTTCTTGTAACAAGAGAATGGGCCCCACCACATGCACTAGCTGTGTGCATCCCACCCGCCTTTGCGTTTTCCCCTAACTTTGCCATCTCTGTCTGCCTCTCACCTTGGTCACTGACATGCCCTAGGTCTGACCCATCTCTTCCCTTGCCTTAGCTATTGTTACTTTATTTGTCATTCTGCTTTCAAGTTTTACTTCCACTCCCCAATTTATTATCAGCATTAGCCAGAGTAACCATTGGGATTTGGTATCTACTGCTGCATAACAATTTAACCCAAACATAATGGTTTGAACTAACACCATTCACTTTACTACTTTTGTTGTTCAGGGATCTGGCAAAGCCACCTGTGTGTCCCTGACTTGGGATCTCTTCCAAGGATGCAGTGATGGTGTTGGGGGCTGTAGTCATAGGAAGGCTCTCCTGGGAGCGGATCCAGTTCCCAGCTCATTCACAAGGCTGCAGTGGGCCTCAGGTCTTGGCTGGCTCTTGGCTGGGGGCATCAGTTCCTTGATTCCTGGGGCAGCTCCAACATGGCAACTGGTTTCCCTGAGAGTGAAGGAGGCAGAGCTCGAGAGAGGGAATCCAACATGATAGTCCGTGTTTTTGTGACCTAATATTAGAAGCACATCCTATCCTTATTGCCTTATTTTCTTTATTAGAAGCAAGTCACTAAGTCCAGGCTGTACTCAAGGATGGAGGATCATGGATGGATCACTGAGGCCCGTTGTGGAGTTGTGGAGGCTGCTTACCACATCTCCTAAGTTCACAAAGAGGAGCACTCTTCTGCTCTTTGAATGAAGTCGAAGTTCCGCAGCCTGGCTGGCAGGGCTGTCCAGCCACAAACTCACTGCTTTGCTCTTATTTTGAGAAGCTTCCTTCCCAACCCGTTTGTGTTTTCTACAAAGAAGAAAATGGATTCCATTACGTTTCATCTTTTCTCCATTCCAGAAGAACATTTTTTTTTAAATAGTACCTTTATCAAGAAAGCATGAAACAAAATGTTGAAAATGTCACCAGCCTCGTGTACAATCCAGGAATAAGTCCCTATCACTGAATAGATATGAATAAAAACAGTAAGGATGACTAGCACTTATCATTGCCTGTCAGAAACTGATCAGAGGACTTCAAATGGATTAATTTATTTGCCCTCCAGACACCCTGTACACAAGTCCTTCCCTTCCCACAGGTGAGGAAGAAGCAGGTCAGAGCAGGTATCTGGCTCAGAGCCCCAGCCTTTAAGCACTGAGCATGGCTCTATGCAGATGTGATCTGACAGGTATTAGCTAGGAACCTTCGCTCAGTGTTCAGGAAGGGATCTGATTCCTGAAAATAGCCTTTCTAACTACTTGCTCCTATACTCAACATTTTAAGAGAAAAGATAGAAATGACCTTTTAAGATATTTTTAATGTATATTCATTCATATTTCATAAATCTGATAATATAAAGAGCTTTTTGTTGTTTATTTTTTTTCTTTTCTATAAGTAATCTTTTGGAACAAGGGCAATTTTATGTTTTTAAGTTAAAGTTTCTTTAAGATATAAGATTCTGGTTTAGGAGAATTTTTCCAGAAAGTTCTCAAACTGGCTCTTTCCAATTCTAAAACAATAAACATGTTGGGAACAGTTCTATGTTGGAAGGTTTCTTCACGGTGGTTTGTCCAGGGGTGATTTTCTCTTATCTGTGTCTCCTTCATTCATCCCTAGCAATCTGATTATGTTGTCAAAGGAGTGGATGAAAGGGTGCTGACTCGAGCTCAGCTTCCAGAACTCTCACAGAGATGGACGTTGGTCTATTTCCAATGTAAGGAGGCCTGGTGGCAGGACCACACCAAGTAGAGAGGGGTGGCTTCTTCCCTGGGCACCCCCTGGAAGGCATGTTATTCTTGGACAAATAGATATGTGCGCTGTGAACTCCAAGTCTCTGTGACCCTGATAACCGTGACTCCTTTCCCAGCCCTAATCCTAAACCAACTACCATTGAAATGACTTCAGTGCGTTAGGCAGAAATGCAAATCCAACAATCATGCTTCCTTTGCAAGTATCAGCCTGTGCATGTTTTATTTTCTGGAAAGAATGTCTCTAAAAGATTTAGGTCTCTGATAACAAAGCTTGGGCCCAATTATTCCCCAACTGATTTTATATACGTGGCCAGAGTACCGGGCCTTCTTGGGTTGCAAGCAGTGGTTTCAGCTTAGATTTAGAATTCTTATACGAGGGATTGGTTTTTCCTTTATCCCACCATAATGTTCCTTCCACTAATTCCAAAAGTCCTTTTTTTTTTTTTTTTTTTTTGCATTTTTTAACCTATTTTTTTTGCATTTTTTTTTTACCGACAATTAATAATTGTATATATTTGGGGTCCAATGTTGATGCTTTGATATGTTTTTACACATATGTGAAGTGTTTTAAGGCATGTGTCCTTAACAGTGAAATGATTTCTGCTCATTATCCTTTATTGTGCAAGTCCAAGCAGTAAAAGGGAGAACATAAAACAAAAACAATCTTGCCTGTCCCTGAGTAGCAGAGTTCAAAGGGGCCTGGTCAGAGCCTTAAGTGATCCATTTGCCAGTTAAAACTTCCTTTCTTCTTTTAGGAGGGAGTATATTTTCTGGCTGAACACACTTTTAAAAGGGCTTTTAAGTAGCTAATCATATTAGGGACCAACCACACACTCTTCCCTAGGACATCCAGCCTAGCCTCTTGCAACAGCTCCATTCCTACGTCTCTATCTTATCTGGGAAAAGTACCTCCTTGAAGTACTGCCCCTCCCTCGTGCCTATCTAACCCCACCCCTCACATCTCGCTGTTAATCTACTTGCTCCTATTCTCAACATTTTAAGAGAAAAGATAGAAATAACCTTTTGAAATATTTTTAATGTTTATTCATTCAGATCTCATGAACCTGATAATATAAAGAACTTTTTGTTGTTCATTTTTTATTTATTTATTTTTTAATTTTTTGAACTCCTGCTCCCTCTCCTTACCCTACCATGAGTCAGTCACCTTATATCAGAGAAAACATTTGCCATTTATGTTTTGGGGGGGATTGGCTAACTTCACTTAGCATTATCTTCTCCAACTGCATCCATTTACCTGCAAATGCCATGATTTTATTCTCTTTTATTGCTGAGTACTATTCCCTTGTGTATACATGCCACATTTCTTTAATCCATTCATCTACTGAAGGGCCTTCGCCATGGAGGGTAGCGTGAGCAAGGGACGGTGGTGGGGGTAGCATTTGAAACCAGCTGCTCTGACAACACTGATTTCTGAAATCCCCCAGAGGACAGACCACGTGAACAGGATGCTCCAGTTCTACCCAAGGCCTGGGAAGGGGCCTGGGAAATGCGTCAGAGTGCCCATCCCGTCAGCTTCACCATGCTGGTCTGTGTGGGTACCCACGGGACTTAGAAGGGGACAGGCTGGCTTGTGCGGGTACACTGGGCACACAGTGGGTGTTATGAGCTGAACAGTGTACTTCCCAAATCCACCCTTTAAAGTCCCGATCCCCAGTACTTCAGAACACTACGCATTAGGAGTTGAGGGCTTCAGAGAGGTAATGAAGGTAAAAGGAGGCCGCACAGGTGTGGGTGTGTCCTGTTGCAACATGGCTGGGGTCTTGATAAGAAGAGGAGATTAGGACACACACACACACACACACACACACACACACACGACCATCTGAAGACAAGAGGTAGAAGAGGGCTATTTACAAGGGAAGGAAAGAGGCCTCAGAAGAAACCGACCCTTCTGACACCTTGATCTTGACCTTTCTGCCTCCAGAACCTTGAGAGAGTACATTTCTGTTTTCTAAACCACCCGGTCTAGGGGGCTTTGTTATAGCAACCACAGGAAGCTCAAGGAGTGGGCAGCTGGGATGTGGCTACAGGGTTTCAGGGTTCAATGAATATTTGTAGCTGAGTTCATTTTTTTTTTTCCAAAAGTATTTGTATCTATCAAAGCACAAGACAGAAAAAAAAAAATCTCTGAAAATCCCCTTTAACTTGCAGTCTGGTAGGAGGCCATAAAGAATGATCATAATTTCAAATAAAATGTATACGCAACCACAACCAGAGCTGTGGGAGGGAGGGAGGGTGGCCAGGAGCAGAGACCTCTTCTGGGCTCAGAGACTTCTGAGGTCTGGACCACTCAGGGGAGCCACAGTTAGCCCAAAGGCAGCATCAAAGCCAAGGCCTTTGGGAACACCACTCCAAGGAAGGACTGACCTGCCAACACTCAGGAACGGAGACTTTCTGAGTGTGCTGTGGTGTGTGGCTTCAGGAAAGCAGTGGAGAGGAGGAGAGTGGTCTGTGGCAGGGACATGGACAGTCTTGAAGAGCTCCTTCGGCCAGCACAAGGAAACTGGGTTGAATTCCAATTACCAAGGGCCGCTTCAGAGGGCTGGGAGCAGGGGAAGGATGTGACGAGACTCACCCGTGGAGGAGAGTTCTCCGAGTCCCACGTGGAGCCTGACCGTGGGAGGCCAGTGGGGAGACGGATTTGAAGACTCCGAAGCCATCCGCATGGAGAGTGATGGGATGGGACCAGGGGGGAGGGTGGAGAAAGGGGAGGGGTGCGTTCGGGATCCGCTTTGGAAGTGAAGCCCACAAGATGGGCCATCGACAAAGAGGGGTGTCCAGTACCTGCTGGGCAGCAGGCAAACTGTTTATCACTCTGATAAGCCCAACCACATGCTAGTGGTTCCTGGGGACAGTGGTCATCGGCCCATGCGGGGTGCGCTGCAGGAAAGGCGGGACCCTGGTCCACATCGGATCAGCCCAGCTGTGGAGTGGTGAGAGTGTGCGGCAGGACCCCCGGGGAAGATGTCTACAGCTCACACTGGAGCAGAGGAGGCCGGTACTCCGGAAGTTTACACCACTGAGGACGGATTAGATGACAGTCATGCTGGGGAGGGGCTCCCGAGTAGACCTGGGTGACCTGCAAGGTGGATAAGCCTCCATGGAGGGTCTCACAGAATGTTCTCTGAATGGGTGGTTTGGGGGCCTCTGAGGATGCTCCGTGGGCAGAAATTTGTCTCTGGTTCAGACCCAGGGAACTAAAAGTCATCCCAAGGAAGCAATTCTAGGTACTCTACAGAATAACAATGACTTGCTTCACCCCCAAACCTGAATGTTAGACTGCTCCTGTGATCAGGAAGGGTCTGGCAAGGGGCAGGCGGCACATTGAAACTGGGCTTAAGAGCAAGGGCACTCAGAAAGGTGTGGGCAGGTGAGGGAGTCCATGAAGAAGAGGAACAGGGAGTGACATCGGTCTTGGCTTCAGAGGCGAGGGAGGGAGAGTGACCACTGACATCAGGAGACCCTCGGGTAGAATATCCACCCTGAGTCCCAGGTAAGCAGAGGGAGAGCAACAGGAATGGATGTCCTGACTTCTCCCTCTTCCCCTTTGTTCTAGTCAGTTTTTCAGGCTGTGATTAAAAGACCTGACCAGAACAATTAGAGGAGGAAAGATTTTTTGGAGTGCCCACAATTTAAGAGGTCTCCGTCCATAGACAGCCAGCTCCATTCTTCAGGGCTCAAGGTGAGGCAGGACATCATGGTGGAAGAGTGTGGCTGAGGGAAGTCGCTCACATGATGATCAGGCAGCAGAGGGAGACTCCACTGACCAGATACAAAATGTACATCCCAAAGCCACGTCCCCAATCTCCCACCTCCTCCAGCCACCCCTACCTGCCTTTGATTCATTCACTGACTGGGTCAAGGCTCTCATAACCCAATCATTTCTCCTCTAAACCTTGCATTGTTTCGCACATGAGCTTTTGAGGCACGTCTCACATTCAAAATATAACACCCTCCTTCTGATTTACTTCTGAGACCTCCTTCTGGTCTTGCCAAGCCAGAAGCCAGAGGGCAAGGGAAACTCTTAACCCATGCCTTCCAGGTCAGAAAGCATGGTAGAGATGGGTGGAGAAAGTAACACAGGAGGAAATGAAAGACACTCAGGACTCTCTGAGGTGTAATCACCTTTTCTGACCCTGAGCCAACTGCCAGACTTGCTGATAGGGCCATAGTAAGTCATCCACCCAGCTGCACCACATCTGACCTTGGAGGCATATGTGATCTGCCCTGCCAGGAAAACCGTGCAGCTGACCCATAGAACTGAGAGAAATCAAATATTTGTATCATCTTGTATTTTGGGATGGCTTGTTGTACAGCAAAAGCTACAATCTTACAAGGTTGTTAGGAAAAGTAAAGGATTTGAGATGCGCAAAGCATTTGGAACAGTGGTCAGTACTAAATGTTCCATCAATGTGTTAGGATATATTGCATTACATTACATAAATGTTCCACCAACGTATCACTTTCCTAGTAAGTGGCCCATCAATGTGTTCCAGTATGTTACATTATATAGTAAGTGGTCCATCAGAGAGTACATTACTCAGCTTTCTGTTACTGTAATAAATACTTGAGATAAATCAATTTATGAAGAGAAAAGGTTTGTTTTGACTCAATTTTGCAGGCTTTAATCCATAACCCATTGGCCCTGTTACTTTGGGCCTGTGGTAGCACAGTACAGTATGGCAGGAAGGCATGGCAGAGGAGACTTTTTTTATTGAGAAGGTGAGAAACAGAAAGAGACTGGTATCTTACAATCCCCTTTGAGGGCATACCCCCAAAGACCTAATGCCTCACTAAGTCCCACTTCTTAAATGTTTCACCATTTCCCAGTAGCACCCCCGGTACTAAGCCTTTAATATATGGGCTTTGGAGGGGAGACATTCTGAATCCAAACTGTAACAATTGTGTTACGATATATTTATTTTGCTACATAGTAGGTGTTGCATTAATGTCATACATTACAATGCATCAACACTGGGCTGTGTTTCTCACAGGCGGACTCCCCTTCGTTGGTTTGTTTCCTTGAATGGTCTGCAATTTCCTTTTAAATTCTGTTTTTAATTGTGCTTCCTTGGAAGGGAGCTCCATGAATCTGGGATCATGAGCTGTAGGAGGGCGTGGTGTGCGTCTTGCCAGGTCACTGTGCGTTTTCTGTGTCGACTTCTCAGCTTGTGACATTTATACTACAGGGGTCATGTGAATTTCTGTATGGCACAAATCTAGGTTTCCGACCTATCGCCTGACGTTTCTCTCCTATCCAGAGTCCTGGAACATGCCAGTCTTCCCTGCTGGCTCCCTTGACAGAGGGAGGTTTCCCTACTTGCTTTTGTGAGGAAGTATGATCGGCACCTCATGGTCCCCAGCCTCCCCTGGGCACCTCAGTGTCACTCTCAGTCCCACGTGAGCATCAGGACCATTTTCCCATGGACAGAAGAGCCCCCTCTACGTCCTTGGCCTGGGTCCATATCTAGGAATTGCCCTCAGGCTGCTTTGGAGTCAGCTTTAAGCTCCCTTGCTATTTCTGAGGAGGCTCCTTTTTTCTTTTCTTTCCTTTTAATTTTTAATTTTTTGTGGTGCTGGGATTGGACCCAGGGCCTCGTGCCTGGGCATGCTCAACATACACTTTACTGCGGAGCTGCATCCCCAGCCCTTCTCTTTTATTCTTTTAAGTCATGCATCTTAAAAATGTTAGACTTTGGTGCCTTTGTCAAGTATCAGATAACCACACCTATGTTTGTTTGTCTCTCTGTATCTTCCGTTCTATTCCATTGATTCTCTTGTCTGTTTTGATCCCAATACTGGGCTGTTTTTGTTATTTTGCTCTGCAGTATAACTTGAGGTCGTGTATCTTTTTTGCTCAGAATTGCTTTGGTTATTCTGGGTCTTTTATTATTCCATATGAATTTTAGGACTGCTTTTTTCTAGTTCTGGGAAGGATATCATCATTACTTTGATGAAGATTGCATTGATTAGGTTTTTACCTTTTGGTAATGGGATGATTTTCACATTATTAGTTCTGCCTATCTAAGAGCATAGGAGGTCTTTTCATTTTCTGAGGTCTTTTTTCAGTTTCTTTCTTCTGTGTTTTATAGTTTTCATTGTAGAAGTTCCTCACTTCCTTGGTTAGATTTATTTCCAATTTTTAAAAAAGTTATTGTGAATGGGATATAGTTCTCCTGATTTTTTTTTCTCAGCTGATTCATTATTGGGGTAGAGTGGGGTATAGGAAAGCTGGAACAAAATAAGGGGGAAAAAGATCTGTGTGTGTGTGTGTGTGTGTGTGTGTGTGTGTGTGTGTGTATCTCATGAAAATAGGAGGGAGATCAGTGGAGTAACAGGAAGAGTATTATGGGGAGGGAGGAGGGATGGGAAAGGGAGGAATAATTGACCAAAGTATTCTATGGACATGTATGAATATATCACCCTGAGTGCCACCTTTATGCATATTTGTAAAGCACTGATTACAGAAAGCAGGAAGTAAACAGGAGGAAGACCAGTAGAGGAGGGGAAGGGGAATAGGGAGGGAGGAGTAAGAACTAGGACTGAGAAGGAGCAATTCATGTTCCATGCATGATTGTGACTATGTCAGGATGAACCCCACTATTAGGTGTATCTAGAATGCACTAACAAAACATTTAAAAACATGTTAGATTTTAGTCCATATTGTCTGCATCTTCTCTGTGGTAGTAGCTCAGATTTGCTCCGTCTGCTTCCTTGCTGGGAGCCACCGTCAATGTCTTTCTGAGTAAATCAAATGGATCTTCTTTCTCTTTGAGTTCAGGGGAAAATGGCTTCCAAAAATTGAGCTGGAAGGGACTCTGACTCAGAGTTTTTTTCTTTTCTTCTTCTTCTTCTTTTTTTTTTTTTGGTAGTAATTTCCCTGAGAAAGTTCTTTGCTAGTCACTTTAGAATTTTTTCATTGTTTAAATGAGGTAAGCCACACGTCTGATAATAAATCTTTCAACACTGAAAAGCTTTTGTCACAAAGTCTCTGTCCTCGATTCCAGGTCTCCCTGGCCCCTTGCCCAGCCCCACTCAGGAGGCAGCTTCTTTTCAACAATTCTGGTTCTTGCCTGCACTTTTTAAATGATGCCCGTGACGCAGGGCTTCATTTTTAGTCTTAGATGTCACTCACACCAGCCACTGTGACTTACATTCTCTTTCTTACACTATGCTCCATTTTCTTCCTCTTAGTCTTCCCTCCTGAATATGACAGTGACATTATTTTTGTTGTTTCATTGATTGATTTAAATGAGCCACTTAAACCTCTATTTCCTATTCCAGTAACATGATGGAGCATCTTGACTCCACTCAATAGGAGATAAGACCTTAACCTCTGACCCCTCTCCTACTTCTTCCCTCATTATCCACACGACTTCTGTGAGCTGGGCTTTTACATTTAGCTTATCAAAGTTTATCATTTACATTCTGTCTGCCCAGACTTCTAGACTCAGGCCAAAGGTTGACAGTAAAAGTTGAAAAAAATATGGCCTCCTTGATATTATACTTCAGGCCAAATCGTGTGCCAAGATCATGTGTTTTTCTCTATAGGATTCTGTGTGCTGGCTGGAGAAAAATGTTCCTGCCCCCAAATCAAATGCACCTCTATAATTCCTCAAAACCTTCTTCCCACGTGGACCATGACTGGATGTAGAATGTTGGCTTTATTTTTCCCTGGAATTTCTGTTGCCTTTTCTTTTTCCTTCCCAAGAGAAAAATGTGCTTTGTTCATTTATTTGTGCATTCCTCAAACATGTATCCTACTTCTGTTTTGCCAGGTGGCATTCTAGATTCTCAGAACAAAGATGAAAATAAAAAGGCCTGGATGCCTGCCCTTCTTGGAGCTTCCACTCTTTCTGCTAGAGGTGAAGGCAGCCAGTGAACGAGGAGGTAAATGCACATGGAAGAGGAGGAGGAGGAGGAGGAGGAGGAGGAAGTGTTGGGAGGAAGGAGAATGGGGATCCTCTAGGGAGTGCCCTGTGGGTGGGCGGTCTGCAGTGCTGAACGTACTGGTCAGCGAAGGCCTTTCAGCTATGACCAAACTGGTACTTTTCTGAGATAGGGGAGGCCGAGGCTAGTGATTTTGGTATGGTATCAAATTCCTATAAAACTGTTCATTTTTCCTCTTTAATCAGGAACACAGGTCCATGCCAGAAAGCATTTAAAGTGCTGACCTCATGCATATTGTAGTGACATGGATTATGGGTTTCAGAGTTTTCTTTTAGACAATAGAGATTTCTTCAAGTAGGAGAGAAAAAAAGACAGGATGAGGTTCAAGTTATTTGTATTCCTTTATTTTGTACTTTCCTTATCCTTCAAATTTTGTTGAATTCACATGGCTAAATTTTATAATTAGTAACATGATAATAAAGTAACATTTAAGAAAAAATTACTTGATTAAACAAAAATACTAGATTTGCACATTAGATAGGATAAATAGGGGACACATGTATATGATCCCCAGTTACTTTAAAAGTCCATTGGATGGAGTTTGAATTTAACTCACTTTTTTTTTTGTACATTTTCCCATGAAACTACAGAAAGTAATAAAAATAAAGAAAAACAGATTTTAAAAAAAACTGTTAGGAAACAAAAGACATTGGCTTGTTTGAGGCTAAACAAACAAAAACCCCCAATACATTTTATCGATCTATTTATGTAGACAATTTTATTTTTCATTAACCTGTATTAATTGTACTTGTAAATGAGGTGCAGTGTGTTCTTTCAACATGAGCATGCAGAACGTTCTGATCCAATCCAATCTCCCTTTATCCTCCCACCACCACTTCCTGACCTCTAGTAATCACGAGTCTACATTCAGGTCAACCTTTATTTTCTGAGCTTCGACATATGAGAAAGAACATGCAGCATCTGTCTCTTTGTGTCTGGCTTATTTCACTTAACACAATGTCCCCCAGTTCCATCTATTTTGTTGAAGATGACAGGATTTTGTCATCTTTCTTTATGGCCGAACAGTGTTCCCTTGTGCATGTATGCTGCAGATTCTTTATCTGTCCATCTGTTGGAGGCCAACAAATATATGAAAAAATGCTCAGTATCTTTAGCCACCCAGGAAGTTCAAGTCAAAACAACTTTGAGGGCAGGGGATATAGCTCGGTTGGTAGAGTGCTTGCCTTGCACGCACAAAGCCCTGGGTTCAATCCCCAATGCCACAAAACAAAAACAAACCCCCAAACAAACAACTATGAGATACCCTGTCACTCCGGTTAGGATGGCTATTATCAAAAAATAAAAATTAAAAAAAAAATGCTGACCAGGACGCGGAGAAAAAGGAACTCTAATGCACTCTTGGTGGGAATGTGAATTAGTACCGTCACTACGGAGAAGAGTATAAAGTTTCTTCACAAAACTAAAAATAGATCTACCATATGATCCAGTTGTCCCACTTCTGGGTCCATATCCAAAAGGAACACTTTTTTTCTTTTTTTCTTTAAGAAAGGGTAAGAAAAGATGTGGGCCTCCAAAGACCCTTCCTTCAAAAACCCAGTGGCCTGGAGTGGCCTTGCCCACCCATCAATTAGGGCCTTGCTGGTTGGCACCCGTCTCCAGAGCTGCATGCATTCAGATTACGGATCCCTCCCTGGAATGATTTCCTTATTCAGAAGAGCCACCCAGGGCAAGAGGGCCTCTCTCTTCTTGGTTTTCCAAATAAGCATGTATCTCAGGAAGAGGGCAGAAGAGCATGCCTGGGCTTCGCTGCTGATGACAGATGACATGGCTTTCCCTCGTGGGTGTGGGTGGTGTGCTAGTTGCAAAGAATAACCCACTAGGCCTGACTGCTTCCAAGCGGGGCTGCATCTTGGGCTCTGAAGGACACACCCGCCTGAGGACATGCCCACTGGTGGGTGTGGGTGTTCCAGTTATCCAGTCCAGCCTGCCTCCTGTTAACCAGGGATCCTCCCTAGCTGTGGATTCTGCGTGATCCATTCTAGTGGGGCACAGACCCTCCAGTGCAGCACTTTGAGAGTAGCTGTCCTATGGTGGAGCAGAGACAGAATAAAAAGGCCTTCCAGAGGCCACAGCTTGGGATTGGAGCCAGGCATGTCACCCTCACGCAGCTCGATTCTCTACTTCAGAAGCCTCCGTGGCTGTGGGAGATGGCCGAGGTGTCCAAAGGAACAGGAGGGTTATTAAACTGTAAGGAACTTAGGCCAGGTTTTGCACATTTTCTTTTTGAAATCTGTGCAATTTGATTTTTCTTAAAATTTGCTACGCAGGCATAATCGTGATGTTCTGTACCTTCCTTTCTATTCAGTGGGGGAAGTTTCACTGAGTAAATGCTGCTCAAAATCCAGGTCTGGCCTTTTCAGGAAGCGACACTCATGCATTAGCACCCGGCTGTGCTCCTGTCGGGGTGGTGACATGGGGATGGCTGATGTCTGCCCCTCGCCTACAGAGGGATTTTGGGGAGCATTCCTAAGCAGCCGTAGTGGTCTAGAAAACTAAAAGTACCTTTAGGTTTGCTTCTCCTCCTTAGGAGAGACAAGCAAAGAGTTCTTCAGGACAGAAGCGGGTGTGGAAGGGGACATATCAAGATGGGGCCACACCTGGGTCATTAAGGAGGACACCCTCTGAGGCCTACCTGCCAGGCCCATATTAGGTGCTCAATAAACATTTTTGTACAAATGTACATCAGTAAAAATAGTAGGAATTTCATAGGACAGAAGGTGGTCTGGAGGCCCTATTCATTTGGGAAGCAGTGGAGTAAACGGAATTAAGCCAGGCTCCGTCTGTCCAAGGCCTCCCTAGTGCCAGCGAGTGTTACAAAGTTCCAAATAGAGACCTGTGGGCCCTTCCTGTGTCCCCGACCACCTGCTTTTTGGAGGAGGGGACAGAGGACCCTCAATACAGGAGTGTCCCAGGAACACAAAATTGGGGGAGAACAATCCAGCTGAGCCTCCTCATTTCAGAGGTGACGAGGCCCTTTGGTTTCATGAAGAGGTGAGGTTTTAGAGTCAGAAAGCTAAGGGTGGAATTCTGTTCTGTTGGAAAACGATTCCCACGTATCCATTGGCCCATCTGAGCGAGGGGAGAGCTGCCATCTATAACTTTCACCCCCCTCTCGGTTGGGTGTGTAGAACAACGGAGGTGTTTAATAAATGATAACTCTTAAAAACTATAATTGGAGAGATCCAGTGGGCTCAAAGTGACCCAGCAAGCGAGGGGCAGGGCTGAGTGGGTACCTGGGTTTCTGGTGTTGTGCCAACATTCCTTTTACTGCGTTAGGCTGACTGATAATAGGAGTTGTAGTTCTTTCATAAGCATAACAAATCAAATGGAAGTTGCCAGATGTTTCCGTTTCACAGAAGAATGAAGTTAATGGATGTATATCAGGGCTCCAACCAAAGATTTAAAGAGAGATCGCTCGGCGTAAGCAGTCATAAAAGAGGTCTAGGTTGGTATTTCGGCATTCCTGGGCGACCCAAACCGCTATTTGGTCACATCTGGTCTCCATCAGGCCCGAAGTGTTGCATAAATACATGCAGAGTTTAGAGAGTGAGGAGGTCCTACTGAGAAACACCAGACTTTGTTCTGTTTCAGCTCTGCAGAAGGGGCCCCGGAGGCTGCCTGACAACCCTGGGCTGTGCCCTCCCAAGGGACAGAACTTTCTGCTCCCCGAAGTGCCTCTGGAATGGAGACCATGCCTACCTGTCCACTCCAGCTGCGCTCACTCATGTTCCGCACACCTAGAGGTTCAGCCTTCCAACAGGAAAATCTGCTTACGGATTCCTGGTGGAGTTCAGTTCAGAAGTTAGGAAACAAAATGCTTCAGTGACCCTGTGGGCTTCATCGATTGATTGATCGATAGATCCATCCATCCACCCATCCACCCATCTACCCACAGAATCATCCATCTATCCACCTCCTGCATCCACTTGTCTGGTGAATACCAGCTTCTTGCATGTGCAAAGCACTGGTCTGGGCACAGGGAACCCAGCAGCAAGCAAACCAGGCACGGGGCTGACCCTTATGCCCCTTCCAGAGGGAGAGATGGGCATTAAGTAATTGTCCCCTTATAGTGACCACTAAAAGTACTGCAGAATGCTCCGAGAGTGTGTCATGGGAGATGCCTCCTAGATGGGAGGCCAGAAAGGCCTCCATGAGCCCATAGCAGAGCATCCTCGAGCCAGGCTGCAGCCCTGCCCCGGCTCCAGCTGCTGCAGCTGGACTCTATTTTCTCTCAGTCCTGTAGGTTTTGCTGTTAACTCTTTCCCCCATGACATAGCTTCCAAAACAAGGCTATCCCTTCTCTCAGTGAAACCATTAACATATCCTAGTATCGTCTTCCAGCCCCAGCTCTGTTAAAGGCAGCCAGATACCAGTCCCTTCCTAGGTACGGGGCTTCTGACCACAGCATCGTGTGTGATTTGCTTTTTAAAAGGGGTCAACCAACACAAATCTGGACTGGTGCCCTCCTGGACAGTCACACACAGAATGAGTCTGGCGTGCATTTCAAATTGGTTGTTGCTTCTGCTTGGTGACCCTGACCCACATATACACAAAGTGTCCCTGCTTCTGGCTGCAGGGAGCCAAGCCGCTCTCCATACACAAACACCCCAAGACCAGCTGCCTGCTTTCAGATGGCCTCTGAGGGGGGACCCGCAGGACTGGGCTCTGTTCTAGGCAGGCGCTTGGTGGAAATTACACACCAGGTAATTACACTGGTCTTGTTTCCGCTCCCTCTGGCTATGCCTAGATCTCAAGGAAGGGAGCCTCTGGTTTTATGGTAGGGTATAATTCCTTTGCGGGGACAGGGTTTTCATGCGACTCTGACTCCTGAGTTGACTACCTGGGCTGCGGCCACTCGTTTCCTGTTGCATAGAAGAGCAATTATGCAGCCGCAGGGGAGGGGATGGGGGTGGGTTTGTTCTTCTCTGCGACATGTATTTTGTGAGATAGAAGAAACGTCCTCTGCTTCTGAAAGCATCTCGTAAAATAAGTGCATCAAGGATCCTTCAAGGAGTATCTGCATGAGAAGCAGCTACTGTTTCGAAGGGGTCTTAATTGCTTCAGAGGATGGGCCAGTTGGCCAACAGAAGCAGAGACAGAAGGACAGAGGCCCCTGCATCTACACCAAGCCTAGTGCTGGGGAAGCTGGAATTTGTCCACAGGAGAGGACGTTTCAGTCACCAACAAATGGCCTGAGTCTGTCTACAGATGGAGCCTAGGACAAGCTGAATCCTGACTTTCTTTTTAAGCTTAAAAAACATTATTTCCATCTAAGCATCCTGATTAGACACTGGCTAGTATGCATGACCAAACAAAGCCCATGCACATGGCTATGTAGGTAGGGAGCCATTGCTCAGCTAGTCCTCGTAAGACTCTGCAGAAACCAAGCGCTAGAGAGAGGCTCCCCCTCCCCTAGCTTTAATGACAGATGATTGACAAAGACTGTATATATTTTAAGGCGTACAGTGTGATGATTTAACATGTCTGTATTTTGTGAAATGGTCCCCACGATAAAAGTGATCAACACATCCATTGCCGTACAGATTTATTGTTTGTGTGTCTAAAACGCTCAGGAGCCGGCTGTGGTGGTGGGTGCCTGCAATCCCAGCTACACGGGAGGCTGAGAAAGGAGGATCTCTTGAGCCTGGAAGTTTGAGAGCAGCCTGGGCGACAGATTGAGACCTCATCTCAAAACAAAAACAAAAACTCAACAACAACAACAAAGAAAAGAAAAAGAAAAGAAACAGAGAGTCCAGCGATCTCTGCCTGGGGCTGTGCTTCTGATTGTGCTGCTTCTCAGAAGTCCCTGAACAAGGGACACTGAAAGAGCCCTCTGCATGGCGTCTCATGTTGGGATCCCTTACAGAGAGAAAGGCCGTCATTATGGTCTTCTTCTTGGGGCCAGTGTGCAGGACTCGGGCTTGTTTTGTTTTGCTTCTTGTGTAGGCAATGACCAGGGCAGGAAGCAGAGCCCCCTGTGATTACTAGGGTCGGTGCTTCCCTTAGTCCCATTCTGTGAAGCCTTGAGCTGAAGACCAGTAGCTGGGAGTACAGTGAGACCCGGCCAGACCCTGCCAGGAAAGGGAGACAGACTGACCCCTCGGCCAACTTCCTTAGTATCATGTAAAGGAAATGGCAATTCTTGTCTTCTCCCACACTGGAACTGAAGCTCTTGGTAAAAATACCCTTAATCCACAGAACTCTTTCTTTCACCTTCTCATCTTCCTTTCTACTCTTCCTGTGTCTTTTTCCCTTTCTGGATTTCTCTGTTCTATAATCTGGAAAATTCTGTGTATTCTCTGAATGATCTGCAGTTTCCAAGGACCTGCCTTCAAAGCACCTACAATATTACTTTTATTAACTCGGACCCCATCGCTGTGGGTGAAATGGTCAGTTAGTTCTCTGATGGACAAAGGAAACCACTTAAAACTCAGCCAACTTTATAAGTCATCAACTTTATAATTTTGTTTCAAGGTATCATTTTGGTTTCCTTGCCGCATTTAATGGCCTCACTTAAATCTCGTGGAGCAACTCTGACTCATTAGCCATGATTCTTCGTTACACAGAAGCTCTGTTGCCTGGTTTCTTGAGTTGACAAGCCCGTGGGGACTTCTGAGAGGGAGACACTTAGCTCTGAGAGTTAGATCATCTTTTCCAGAAAGCAGAGCGTTTGAGGATTGCACCAGAAGCACACGCACAGCACGGATCAGTGTTCTCCCACGAGCCCAGCTGACAGAGTAGCCCAGGAGGAAAACAGGAGGGAAAGACACAGCAGTCTAGACTCCACACCGAGGTTCAGGGAGGGATGATGGGCTGGTTGCAAAACCCAAACATACAGGTCTTCACAGGTCACCTGGTGGGGAGGGGCATGTGGTGTCAACCCTATTCTCAGTAGCACTCTAAGTGGCTTTTGCAACAATCAGGTTTCAATCACCAACAAATGGCCTGGGTCAGGAGAAAATGACTCAAATTGCATGAATCAGCGATATTTTAAAAGGAGATTCAAACAACAAAACTGCTATTCATTATCTGCACAACTCATAAGAGAAAAGATAGTTGAACACCTCCAAAACTTAGGAAGCATCCAACCTCAAAATAATGGACGATCATTACATAGGGCACATGGTCCCTATTTATTGGGCTTTGTTATGGACTTGTAGGAACTTTGCGACAGAGACCTCTGGTCCTGTCCAATTCTTGCTCCAGCCCAGAGCAAGGATGTCAGAGAGGTGTCAGCTTCAGGGCCAGTTCAGGTTGGTGGTCAGCTGCTGGGCAGAACACCGTGCTGTGAAGGATTCTGAAGTAGACTAGTCATTCATTAGTAATGACCGATATTATGGCTTGAACATGGTTTGTCCCCTGGAAACTCATGTTGGAACTTCATTGTGAGATATTATGAGAGTGGAGACATTATCTGGCCATGAAGTTTCAAGGTGGGGCCTTTGGGAGCTGGTTTAGGGTTAGATAAAGTCATCAGGGTGGAGCCCCCTGATTGAACACCGGTGGCTTTATAAGAAGAGGGAGCGACCAGCAGAGTCACACATGTGCATGTTGTGTTTCTTGCCATGCCATGCCCTGCACCACCTTGGGACTCTGCCAGCAAGTGGGCCATCCCAATATGTGAGCACTGCTCTGGAACTGAACGCCAAAATACATCTCTTCTTTATAACTTACCCGGTTTGTGGTAATATGTTATTAGCAACCGAAAATGGACTAATACATCTGACAGGGGTGTTATGGGATCTTGAAGTATGGTCACCAATCCTCCCATTGAAAGGGGACCCTAATTCACCTCCCTTAGGATAAGCATTAGCTTTAGTGAGACCTCCTTCTGACAAATAGAATGTGGCTTTGGAATGCTCATGCTTGGGACGCGTTCCGTGGCTTGTCTCTTAACTCTATTGATTGTTTCCTTTGCTGTGACTTTTAGCTTGACATAGTTTGCCTAGTTTGGCTTTTATTGCTTGTGCTTTGGGGATCTTATCTAAAAAAAAAAAATCTTTGCCTATATCAATGTCTTGAAATATTTTTTCCTTTTTCCTCTAGGAGTCTCATCATTTGTGGAAGCTAAACAAGTTGATCTCATAGAACTAGAGAGTATGTAGTGAGCACTAGAGGTGGGAAAGTACAGGTGGAGAGGGTACAGAGGGGGGTTGGATAATGGGTACCAAAATAGTTAGCTAGAAGGAATACATATGGCATGGTGCAGTAAGGGAGAACTAGAGGAGAATAGCTTAAAGCCTTCAAACACAAAGAAACGACAAGAAGGTGGAAATGCTAATTCCCTTGTTTGATCATGACACTTTTTATACATGTATCAAATTATAGTATGGTACCCCCTAAATAAGTACAAATATTATGTCAGCAAATTAAAAAAATAATAACCCCAAACCTGGAACACAGCCACCATGATGTGAGGAAGCCCAGGGCATATGAGGCAGCCACAGTGCAGGTTTTCTACCCGGGGCTCCAGCTGAGGTCCTCCGCCCAGCGTGTACACAGCCTCCAGATGATCCCAGCAGCCATCATCAAGCTGCTTCAGATGATATGTGAAGCAGAGATGCTCGCTTTGGCCAAGCCCTGCCCATGTTGCAGATTTGGGGGTGGAGGAAAAATAATGTCATCGTTGTTTCAAATCACTAATTTGGGGGGTGGTTAGGCAGCAGAAGAGAAACAGATCAATCACAGGATGGAAAAGTGTCAGCAAATATTCTGTCCTGAAGCATCTGAAATGATAATTAATTTTTTAAAAACCCACTGAATTATTCTTCTGCTAATTGATCCATGTTTTCATTTGCAAACTGAAAAACTGAATGTGGCTTACCTAAGTTGATGAAAAAAGCCAAGGTCCTGTTGATTTCAATAGGTTACACTCCACTAAACCTCCAAGTTGAGTTCAACTTCTGTGAGATCCTCTGAAAAATAGGTGTGAGGTTACCATGGCAACCCAAACAGGTGCTTCATGTGGAAAATGAACGGAGGAACATGCAGAGCCCTGCTTGCTGGGAAGGTGTCTCCTGATATATTTTGTTTTCTTCCAGGCTAAACTCTTCGCAGCTGGTTTTCTCTTGGCAAGAACACTTTATCCGACAATGTGTTTTTATCTCCTATGGAAGCAAACAACAAAGATTAAAAATTAAAAATATTTCCATCATACTACATATAACAACAGCAACAACTAAAAATCTTCTACCACCTCTTCAGGCAGAGCAAGCGTCAGCTGCAACGTGAACTGCTCTCTCTGCTCACTGCAGGCACAAGACTGCCTGCCCCACTAAGGACCGGTCCCTTTGTGGGAGTCCTTACCACGTCACCAATCTCCTCTATGTAACAGGTTGTTAGTTCCAAACGTGTTCTGCTTCCTAAAGTGGTTACACCCGAAGAATCCAGCCTGTGGTTAAGTTGGGGTGTGAGACCTCACAGTTCATAAGACAGGAGTGCTCCTCCGACCCAGGCTGCCCTTCCAGACACACTGATGGGCCCGATCCCGTGTTTGGGTCATTCGTTAGAAACTTGGTCTGCAGTGATTCGTAGCTGTGACTGTGGACGGGGTCGGGGCACAGGTGGCAGCTGCTGCATTTCTGAGTCCAGTGAAATCAGTATCTGTGTGAGGATGATCAAGACTTTGACCACTCAAATGGCTGAGACTCGTGGTCAGACATGAAACTGCCCCATGAGGGAAGTCGGGAATGCCGAGGCCCGAGGTCAGCCTTGCGGAGCCCGTGTTCTCTGAGCTTCTTGCTAGAGATAAGCTGAGTGGGCTGGATGGAGGTGCTGGGGGACGGGGTCCCGCTGGGCCCCTCTGTGGGTACAGAGGCTGGGAGCAGCCAGCTCCACCTCGGGGGTGGGTGGCTTGGCATGGGTGTCCCCGTGGCCTGTGGGGAGAAAAGTGTCATGAGGCTCTTTTGAGGACCCCAAAATGGCTCACCTGGATGGCAAAGGCCTCAGAAGGAGGTTTCTGGGTGGGAAGAGGTGATCCGTGAGTCTGGGGAGATGCCCACTTCCTCCTGCTGGGCTCCACCCGCTGCCCAGGGTCTTCTCAAGAGAAGAAGGGCCTTGGGGTTGCAGAAGGAAGAGCTCAGTCCACAGCACCTCCTCACGTGTAAACCTGGAAACGCACATAGGGCTGAACTTTCCAAGCTCTTCCCAAGCCTGAGCTTCTGCTCCTGTCTCCCAGCCCCAGATGGGCCCCTGCGCCTCCCTCTTTGGCCCCAAGGCCCACTGTGGGTCGCTCACCTGCCTGAGCCACCCAGCATTCCTTCACTGTGGTGACAGCCCAGGAGGAGCCTGTGAGGGGCTGTCCCCTCCCTCAGCTGGCCTGCAGGTCAGGGACGGGGCACAGTGAGGACCTATCAGGACAGCCTCTGGCCCCAGACGTCTGTTCAGGCTAGATGAGGACCTCCCAGCCCACTAGACAGGCAGGACAGCCTCCGCCTTGTCCCCAGTCCCCATGCAGCTCCATGGGCCCTCCTGGCAGCGCCAGGTCTGAACTGCATCGCCCCTGATCCTCTCTTCCCCTTGACTCCTGATTGCACCTCGGGGTGAGGACAGAGGTTTTTGGTGACTTCCAGGTAGAGTCCTTCCAGGTAGAGTCCCTGGACTGCAGGTGCATGCGCCTTGTACTTCACATGTGTCACCATGTAGACGGCCATTTAGAGATGAATGTTGGATCTATTAGTTTACTGTAAAAAAAAAAAAAAAAATCAGCTCTAGAATGTGCCCGGGACACATGGGAGGAGAGGAGTCCAGGGGCCTGAAAAGCCCTGGTCAGGACCGACATAGAGGAGCCTCCCTGGGGGTGGGGGAGAAGGGAGGGAGAGAGAGACAGACAAAGAGAGGGAGAGGGAGAAAGAGGGAGTGAGGGAGAGAGAGAGGGAAGACAGAAAGAGAGATGGATAGAAAGACAGAAAGGGAGGGAACGGCCAGAGGGTGGAGGTGGCTAGGGACACAGAGACAGCGAGGGAGAGGTTGGGGGATGGGAGGTAGAGAGTTAGAGAAAGAGGGAGAGAGACAGAGACAGTCAGAAAGAGATAGAAAGGGAGAGAGATGGAGAGAGAGAGAGAGAGAGTCGGGGAGGGAGAGGGAAACAGAGGGAGAAGGGCACCAAACCTCTGGTGACCTAGCTTTGGGGATCACTCTCCATCACTTTTACTGCATACTAGACCCCACCCCGACTCAAGATTCAGAAAGAAAATAAACCCCACCTTCCCCCCCTTTTAAAAATCACCATATGGCGCAGAACATTCACCGTCTTCAGTATTTTGACGTGTACGGATCAGTAGTACGAGTGCACTCACTCTTAATAAAGTTAAAAATGGTGAAGTCCATTTTGATAATAGCTCCTGGGCTGCCCTGTTAGTTAAACCTGCTCATCGATGTGCAATCCGTAAGTGAAACCTAATAAATGACACCGGGGACAGTTCCATGGGGCCGAGTAGCCACCCTCTGTCTCCAAGGATCTTCATCTTCCCACAGTGAACTGTCCCCGGGAGACACTAGCTGCTTCCCTTGGCAGGGGTCCCTCTGGTCGAGAGGAGGAGAGGTCACAGTCATGCAGGTGACAGGCCTGGAAACACCGTGGCCATTTCTGAAAAGTGGAATCTGCCTCGGATCATCTGGCTTCGTGCTATAATCAGGACCCAGGTGACATGGGAGGGGGCACTTCATGTCACCTCTTCTCACTCCTGGCCGTTGACCTTACCATGATCACACTTGTAGATTTGTTCCCTTAGTGACGTCAGGTTTGGGTGCTCCCAGGCCACCTAGGGCTCCACCGTCCTCCGCCCATTACGCAAAACCTTGTTGAGCTTAACAAAGAGCCACTCAAGGTCTGGAGAAGGTGAAGAGGCTGCAGCCCCTCCACCTGGGATCCTGGTGACAAGCACCAACTTGGGTTCTGCAGGTAAGTAGAAGTGGTCAGCTTTTCTCGCCGTCCCGGCCATTCTGATCTGGGTTCTGTACTGTACGGCGTTCTGAGTTCTGTCCTATTATGATCTGGACCTGGAATGTCCCCTGAGGCTTGTGGGGAGAAGGCTGGGTGCCCAGCTGGCGATGCTATTGGGAGGTGGAGGAAATGTGGAGAGATGGGCCCCGGTGTGAGAAGTAGGTCACCGGGGGTGTGTCTTTGAAGAGGATACCTTGTCCCTGGCCCCTTCCCTGTTCTCTCTCTCCACTTCCTGGCTGCCATGAGCTGGGCAACTTGGCTCTGTCATGGGCTCCCTGCCATGGCGTTCTGTCTCACCCAGGCCTAAAAGCAATGGAGCAGCTGACCATGGACTGAAACCTTGAGCCAAAATAAGTCTTTCATTTCTTAAGTGTGTTTAAGTCAGATATTTTGTCACAGCAGTGAAAGCTGACTAACACATGTACATCTTCCTATATTCCTTGTAAGAGTGCCTAGCTTTTCTATTGATAAGCTTCCTCCCCGTCACCATCGTTGTATTATTATTGTTATCATCACCATCATCATCATCATCATCATCATCATCATCACCATCATCATCATCATCATCACCATCATCATCATACCAGGGTTTGAACCCAAGAGTATTTAACCACTAAGTCACATCCCCAGCCCTTTTATTTTTTACTTGGAGATAGGATTTCACTAAGTTGCTTAGGGTTTCACAAAGTTTTTGAGGCTGACCTCAAACTGTGATCCTCTTGCCTCAAACTCCCGAGTCTCTGGAATTACAGACTTGGGCCACCATGCCTGGCTCTCCTTTTCTTCTGAAGCATCTGTTGGGCAAATTTATTTCTCAGGTGCTTTATCTTCAGGTCTGTGAAATTCCTTTGCTTTTTCTTGAGAATTTCTGGCATAGCAGGGACCATCTTTTTCTTTTCTTTGGCATAGTCTACGGTCCCAGCCAGAAAAGAGCAAATATATATTCAGCCTATTAGTATCTCCAAGGCTTATTTTTTTTTCATCTATAAAACAGAAGATAACTTGTATGTTCTCTTTCTCTTCTAGTTATAAAATTCTGTGGCTCTTTTTTTCCCCTAGAGCATCCAAAATGGTAGAATATTAAGTATGTTTTTGCTGTTCATTTCTTTATACTGGAACATGAAGCCCCCTCTCTTGTGAAGATCCGTTTTTAGAATTTTGCTTCTGTGTATTTTCTTTAAAATGCATAGACCAGAGTTTCATTGTACAATTAATAGTGAGCGGGCCGCTGAGACCCTCTGGTGAACATTTGCATTTGTATCCCCTCTGAGGTTGGGCAGAGTTCATTTCATGGGGTGAGGTGGGTGCTATGGTTTGGATCTTAAATGTCACCAAAGGCCCATATGGACTGTGGCCTCTGAAACCATGAAGCAACTTTTCAGACATTTCGTCTGAAAAGTTGCACCATGGAAAAATTTGGTTGTTCTCAACCCTTTCTTGCGGATTTGGAGCCACCAGCAGGAGATGAGGTGAATGGGAGCAGGTTTCCATGGTGAGGAGACCACAGCACCCAGAGTTCACTGAGTCCCCGGACCGGGAAACGGATATGTGTCTTTGCTTGCCTGTCCTCATTATCCATCTGTGTGCCAGAATTCATGAGAAAATCTGACCTTTGAGAAATAAAAGATCAAGCCTGCTTTCCAACAAATCAACTCTGCGTTAAAAAAAAAAAAATATTTAAAATCTGAAAAATGTCATTTGATGCAAAAAGAGTAGAAAAATCATTTCCGAGTTAAATGTTTCCACACAGCCAGCAACTCACAGATCCAACTTTTCCCGTAACAACTGAAGTACAAATGAAAAGGTGTGGATGCCGTTTTTAAATTTTTATCACATTAAAAGCTGTGGGCTGACCTTTTGGAAATAGGTTTGAACTGAACGTATGGTTGCAACTGCTGGTGTGAAACCAACATTCTTTGGACTGAGAATGTAATTTTCCTTAAAGGCTTATTATTTTTCATACTCAATCAGCGTTCCCGTGACCCAACATCCTGCTCTGCATTTATTTTTCTAAAGGGAGAGCTCAGCGCATCTGGGAATGAAAGTGGAGTAGCTGACCCAGGCTGGAAGCACACAGGCTGATGGAAGGGTTTGTGGTGCCTGTTGTGTAGACACCCCAACAAGTTCAGAGTGAAGGGGACGAATGAAGGAGACTCAGACAAAATGGAAGCGTTCCTCAGGTGACAGACATTTTTGATGCCTCTGTATAACCAGAGTCCCAGATGTGCCCCTGTTCATAGATGTAAATGGTGCAAATAAAGAAACACCCGAGGTTAGAGCTCACTGCCAAGGGCACCCTTCACAGAATCTTTGAATGAACCTTCTCTAGAGGACGTAGATTCTGTCCCACTCTGCAGGAAACCTGGCCCCAGCTCTCAGACACACACTGCTCAAAATGACAAATTGCATTAAAAAAAAAAAAAAAAGAATATGCATCCAGCCGCCCACTGGTCCACATATGTAGCCGGTGTGAGGCGGCTCCGTGTGGCCCCTGACTGGGCAGGAAGCGTGAGGCTCAGCCTGAGTTCCCAGCACCCACGCCTCTGGGCCTGGGCAGCCTAGGAAAGGTCATCGTTCCAAAGTCCCCCGGATTCCGAAGCATAAACACTGCATAATAAGAATGGTTTGGGATGAAAAAAAAGAGGGTTTTCATCATTTCCCAGCTGTCTGAGTTAATGGGCTGCTTCTCTGAGAACCAGAGAGATTAGCCCTAAGAGGAGACACAGATGGCCAAGTGTGAGCCCCCGGGGACTGAGCCCTGGGCCCTTCGCACAGCTGCTTCCGGATTTACTCTTCCTCCTCAGTAAACACTCTCCTTGACTGCTGGTTTGGAAGCAGAGCATGGCGATCGGAGCCCTTTGATGTGGAGGAGGATGGCGCTGGAGGGGGACTTCAGCGAAGGCAGGAACGGGCCAAGAGGCGTGAACTCTGCGACCCTGCGGGGCAGGAGGACCATGGGGCCCTCAGCGGGCAAGACCTCCGCAGTGCACGGGAGCATCTCTGGAGCGTGTGGGAAGAACATCTCCTCTTTGGCCCGATGATGCTTGTCTCCGAGAGTAGGGACCAATATTAATAGAAACATTTCCATTCTTGGTTTTCCTAATTACAGGTCAGCATTTCTTTGCAGATTCTGTTGGAATATTCCCATGCAGAGATGGAGATCAAAAACATGAAAGAGGCATGTGGGAGGTGCCTGGGATCCAAGACTTAATGACCAAAGGAAACTGGATGTGTCTGTCCAGGGCCCTTCTGCTGCTGGAGGTGTGTGCTGGGAAAGGCCCACGGAGTCTCAGTGACACCGCCACGGGCTCTGGGCCAGCACTGAACCTCTGACTGTGACATGGTGGTCCAGACTGGACAAGAGGCTGTCACGTTGCATGTCTCTGCAGGTTCATGTGGCAAGAAGCAGGGCCAGCCTGGCCTCATGGCTGGGAGGAGCTGAGTGCCTTGTTCATGGGCCTGAGCGCCAGGTTCCTGTATGCAAATTGGTGGGTGACACCGGCTGGTCGGCTGTGGAAGGACGGAAGGCACGCACACACAAAGCGCCTCATGGTACCAGGCACTGCAGATCCCCAGCTAGGCTGCCTCTCTCCCCTCCCAGCACCTCCCTGCTCCGACACCTCTATTACCTGACTTAGCATAAACAAGCAGGAATCCAAACATGATTTCTGGCTCTTTATTCATCTGCTGGTCATAGACTATCCTTAGAAGCTTCTTCTTATTCCTCAGTCTGCTGTAAATGATAAAGGAAACCATCCCCACTTACAGGGAAGCCACCTGAACCAGCTCGGGGCCTAGGGAGTTATTCTGCTTTATATAAGCAAGAGCCGGAGGCCTCTCTCAGCCAGCCGTTCTAGACCTTGAGCCTGGCAGGCAGGTGCGGAGTTTTCCTTACTGAAACCGACTCCAGGAAGCCAGAACGTGCAGCATTCACAAGCCCGAGAGCACGTCCAGTTGGAAGAGCCCTGATTCTGTGACGTCAGCACTTTCCTTTTGGACAGCAAGGTCCGATGTCACCTGCCCTCTGTCACCTGCACTCCCTGAGGGCCAGCTGCAATGGGCAAGACCAGAGAGGCAGCACCTGTACCTTGACCTCTGTCCAGCTCTGAACAGGGACTGTGTGTGGATCCTCCCTCAGAGGGAGTGGGACCCAGTACAAAAACCCAGTCAGAGAGGAGGGGAAGTTCTAGTGCCAGCGTAATGGCCAGCACAGCTGGTGACCGGAGTTAACAAAACCCATTGCAGATTTCAAAGTAGCTAGAAGATTTTTAATGTTTTATTTTTTGTTTGTTTTTGTTCAGGAAAGTCATTATTTTTCTTTTTGTTTTGAATGTTCTTAAAGAAATGATCAGTGTTTGAGATGATATGCTTATTACCCTGATGGGATCATTGTATGACACTGTGTCTCATAAATAGGTACAATTATCATGTGTCAGTTAAAAAATAAAAACAATGAAATAAAAAGAAATAATGGGCCGGGTATGGTAGTGTAGGCCTATCATTCAAGTGGCTCGGGAGGCCGTAGCAGGAGGATTGCAAGTTTGAGGTCAGCCTCAGTAACTAAGTGAGACTCTGTCTTGGAATGAAAAAATAAAAAGGGCTAGAGCTGTGGCTCAGTGATAGAGCCTGGGTTCAATCCCCAGCACCAAAAAAGAGAAAGAAAGAACGGGAGGCTGTGGTTGTAGAAGACAAGGCAGAGGAGACCAATGTCCATTGATGATGCCAGTGGAGGCCGGGAAGGAGCCCCAGCCAACCTTCTCCACAGCTCTGACCATGACTCGTGAGTGGTTGGGAATGTGCCCCCAATACCTGCTGGGGCAGGCCAACAGGGACATCCCCCAGGTCTGTGGAGGTGACAAACCTGAGTCATTTGGAAAACTCATGATGGATACCATCATGGCCGTCCTGGAAAAATAATGCTGAGCCTTTCTTTGAAGATATTTTTAAGGCAGTGGGTCTTTTGAAGTGAGGAACACAGGTTTTCAATGTCTACAGCCTTCAAAGAGCTCAGTCCTGTCCCAGATCTGGCCTGTGGCCTTAGATAAATACTTCGTGAATGAACAGATCAGTGAATAAATGAGAGAATCAGGTGCCGTGCATCATGGCAGGCATGTGTGGTGAAGCCAGACCCTCGCCTCCTGCCCAGGAAGAGAAGAGAGGAAGAGGAAGCGACCAGGGTCCCACAGTCCCCTTTAATGGCCCATCCTAAGGTCCTAAGGGCCCTCAGCAGCCCCCACCTCCCAGAGGTTTCACCATCTCCCAGTAACACCATCCCCCGGAGACCAAGCCTGGAACACACAAGCCTTTGGGGGCACTCGACGTCCAAACCACAGCACTTGCTGAAAGACCCCAGCTTATAAAAGTCTGGTTCAGTGTCACAGCTGGGAACTGACGTTGGAGCAGGGTGTGTATGTCCTTCTACACCTTTCTGTCACCTGGGTAGACTCCTGCAGTGACCACCAACATTTAAATACAGAACTGTTCCATCCCTTCAAAGATTTCTTCAGCCCACGCCTCGTGGTCCTTCATCTCTGGAACCCTAAAACCTTACACGGCTAATCCGTTCTCACTCTCTAAAATTTTGTCACTTTGAGGATGTTTGTCAGTGGAGCGATCCAGTACAGGATCTTTTGAGATGGGCATGTTTTGCACATCATGGTGCCCTGGAGATCCACCCAGGTTGTGTATCGATAGCTCCTTTCTCTTTATCACTGAGTAGCACCTATTGAGGCTGCTTCCAGATACCAGTTCTGACAAGTGAAGCTGCTAGGAATGAACATTTGTATAGAGGCTCTTGTGGAGAGGTTCATTTTTCTCTCTGGGATCGGTGCCCAGGAGTGTGACTGTTGATTGGATGGTAGGTGTACATTTGAGCTTTGAAGAGACCAGCATGCGGTGTTCCAAGTGGCTGTGCTACTCTACACACACACACATGCACACACACACACACACACACACACGCACACACACGCAACGAGTGAAAGATGCAGTTTCTGTTCATCATCACCAGCATTAGTTTTATCACTTTTTTTAGTTGTTCTAATGAGAGTTACCCCATGATGGTTTTAATTTGTGTCTCCTGCACGACTAATGACGCTGAACATCTTTTCATGTGCTTTGTGGCGGTGCCTGGCTCAGCGAAGTGTCTATCCACGTCATTTGCTCATATCCTAATTGGATTGTTTTTTCTTTTCATGGTTTTTACTGTTGCATTATAATTACACATAAGAGTGGGACTTATTGTGACGTATTTGTGTAAGCACATGTTATCATTGGGTAGGTCTCAGTGCAGGTACTTCCCCTTCCCTCTCCTCCTCCCTCCGGCCCCTTCCTCTAATCTCCTGGTCTTCCTCCTGTTAATTTTTTTATTGGTGCCTTATAACTACACATGAAAGTGGGATTCATTCTGCCTATTGATGCAAGGACATAGTGTAATTCGGTCAATTTCCTTTTCCTTCTATTTTTGCGATATCTCTTTTTTTTCCACATATGAGAGAAAACATTTGACCCTTGACTCTGTGGGTCTGGCTTCTTTCACTTAGCTGCCGTTCTCCAGTTCCATCCGTTTAATGAGCAAATGACATCATTCCTTTTTAGACGGTTAAGTACTTGGCGTTCTTGTGATCTCTGTGCCCATCCTTTGTCAGATCCTTGGTTTGAAATTATTCATTGCAGGGGGGCTGCAGGTTGTCTTTCCATCTTTTCTCCTAGGCGTTTTCAGACCAGAGGTCTTTAATATTGATGAGATCAACTTACTGATTATTTATTTTTTTGTTCGTGTGGGTAGATTATGTTTTTGCTGTTATGTCTATTCACCACTCCCAGGCCCTGCAGATTTTCTCTTCTTTTCTCTAACAATTTTATAGCTTTATATTTTACATTTAAATCTTTGACCCATTGTGAGTTGATTTTATGTAAGATGTGAGTTTCTAGGTCAAGTTTTTTTTTTTTTTTTTTTGCCTATGGGTATTTTCATTGCCCCAGTACAATTTAGTGAGATTGGGTAGTAAGATTTTTAAGATTATTTAAATGTCATTTTATTTGTGAATACATATGTGACATGTGATTTCTTTGAGGGCAAGCATGACAGGAAAAGTCCCCTGGGGAAAGGCTTGGGCTCTGCCTGTGCCTGTCTACATGATTCTCCCCAAGGGTGGGGTCTTTCTCTGCTGGCTGCTGGGTTGACTTTTAGGGCATGGTCATCCACTGGTTGATGCCCAAACCAAAGTCCTCTCTGTGTTTGTTGCTCCCAGCTCTCAACGAGCCTCAGGGGCTGGACACTGTCTAAGGTGCACGTAGGCCCTACTAAGGATCACGTGATGGCCATTTATAGCACTGCAGACATGTTCTGCAAGAGGAAAAAAATCATTAAATGAGCACATTGAATGGAGAAACAAATAGTAATTAAGCCTATAAAACACTGTCAGTCTGGATCACTTTCCAGTACATGGTTTGAGATTATAACACAGCACATTTTATTGCATTCTTAATAAATTCAATTTTCCTCTTCCACACTAGAATGCTCTTCTCTTGCTGTCCTGAAATATCGGCACCTGGGTGCTTGTCCTAGGTGGGAACTAGGGGAGAGGCCATTGCACTTTGATGCTGTCACGTTCCACAGGGGCCACAGCTGCAAGACTGAGGCTCTGTTCACACGTTAGCCACCCCAGGTGTCTGTGTGGATGGGATCGCTCTGCCCAGTCCTTTCGTTTTCACATTTCTGTCCTTTGTGGTGGGGGGGTACCTTCTTTGGGGATTGAGCAAAATTTAAGGCAGACAATGAGTAGCAGAAAGTGGTCTGTGGCTGCTTGGTAGGCACCTGTGCCCAGCTTTTCAACTCCTCCTGATTCCCACTTTAGGACACATCAGGTTGTGCAGGCTGGGGAGGCCTGGGGCACCCTGCCCCGGGGAGCCAGCAGGGGTAAAATGCACCGAGACAGGACCCTCCGAAGGATATTGATGGTGGCTGCTTTTTGGCTAACCAGGTGGTATGATTTCGTTGGTGAGAACACTGGGGGAGTATTAAAGAAAGATCATGAACCTCACATCCCAGGGCTCACTGCCGCGGGGGAAGAACCCCAGTGCCTGTGAGGTATCTGCAGCTCCAAGAAATCCAGATACTGCCAATGGGCTCTTTCCTTCTTGCTTCCTTTCTCTACAACTGTAACTTCTGACAGTCCCAAGAACCCACAAAACTTTCTGCAAATGATTCTTAATTTTTTTTTTTTTTTAAATCTCCAAACAAGTGGTATAAATAAATGTTGTGAGACTTCAGGAAAGGGAGAGGTGGTTCCAGAATGATCTGGGTTGGAAGCTGTCCTAGGTCAGTCACATTTAAATGAGGCCTTGAAGGGGGTGTACTGATGAAGTGTGTGTCCCTCTTTTCCTTTTGCACCTCACACATCTCCAGGGACCTCTTCCTGGCGTTGGCTCTGGATTAATGTCCTGTGAGTATCAGTCAAGGAGTAAACAGCACAATCCGGTGTTGTGAGTTTCAGGAAGAAACGGAGTTCTTAGATCCCCGGTTCTACTCCCTGGGAAAATAAAGAGGAGAAGGTGAATTCCCGATGGTGGTGCTGGCAGAAATCCCTCCAGAGAGAGGCCAGCAGGCAGGGGTAGGGATGGGGGCTGGGCTAGGAATCCCTTACTGTGACATGTCAAACCTGCAGTTCCAAATTCAGAGCAGATGGGAAGTGTTGTATTGCATTTCTGAGAGGAATTATAAATGGCCCTAATCAGCGCGAGGTAGCTTTGGCATTTCCTGAAACCTCCATGCAGCCCCTTGAAGGTGGGGGAGGGGGGCCATCAGCATTCCCCTGCAAAGAACCACAGCCAACCCTGCCACGGGCGGGGGGGGGGGGGGGGGGGGCAACTAAAATTAAAAGAACGGAGACTGGCAAAGGGGGTAAGAGACACAACCCAACTATGTGCTGTTGGTGAGAAATGCAGTCCAAATGCAGAACAGAGACAAGGGAACTTTTTTTTTTTTTTAAAGACTAAAATCCAATAATGTGAACTTCAGAGCAAGATGATGAGAAAAGGTGAAGAAAGATTTTTAAGAGGAAAAGCTCACTCTACCCGAAAGGTAAAATGATTCTAAATGTGTATGCAAAAAAACAGAGTCTAAAATACTTTAAGCAAAAACTGAGCTAAAAAGAGAAACAGAGACTTATACCCACAGTCACAGTGGAGGATTTTAATGCTTCCCTCCTTTCAGCTAATAGAACCACTATAGAGAAAATCAGCAAAGACAGAGAAGATTTGAACTCTTCCATCAACCAGCATGATCTAATGGTCATATACGAACGGTCCATCCAACAGCAGGTTTTTTTCAAGTGCTCATCAACATCCATCAAGGTATTTTGGACCCAAAACAAATGTAAAAGAATTGAAACCATAGAGAGCGTATTATCTGAGCATAATGGGATTGAGCTATAAATGCATAACAGAGACAGAAGGAAAATCTCTGAACATGTGGAAATTAAACAGCATGCTTGTAAATAATCCATGGATGAAAGAGGAATTCACAAAGGAAATGAAAAAAAGGATACCTGACTGAGGAAACAAACCTATTAGACTATGTAAAATGCAGCTTTTATAAAAAGGGTGAAAAAAATCTCATAAATTGAAGTTTCTGCTTCAGGAAACTGAAAAGGCAGAAAAAAAAAAACTGAAAGCAAGAAGGAAGAAAATAGAGATCAGAGAAGAAATCAATGAAACTGGAAATAGAAAAATGGCAGAAAAATATAATAAACCTAAAAGCTGGTTCTTAAAAAAATTCAACAAAATCAATAATCTCCCACAAAAGGTTTCATTAATGTCAACAATTATAACACTAAAAAAAATCTGCAAGAAGTTAAGGGATTGTGACTAAATACTTAATGTTCATAAATTTGGAGAAATGTTTGAATATTAGAGGAAATGGATCAATTTCTTGAAAGCCTAAAGCTACCAAAAGTCAAAGAACATGAACTAATCTGAATAATCCTATAGTGATGAAATTAATTGAATTCACAATTCAAAAAAATTCCTGAAAAGGAACCCTCCAGGCCAGGGTATTAGTATTGGAGAATTCTATTAAATATTTAATGTATATTCAGTATGATATTTACAAAGAACATATGGCAAACCTACTTCATGATGCAAAATGAATTGCTTTTTCCCAAGATGAGGAGCAAGAAGGTCTACTTTCACTCTTATTCAATATAATATTGGGAATTCTAGATACTCAATAGGGCTTGAAAAAGAAATAAAAGTCATATCAATCTTAAAGGAAGAATTTAACCATTTTTATTTGCAGGTGCTATGACTATGGATAATCCAAAGGAATCCAAAACAAATCTCAGCCTCAATGAGGGTTCAGTCTTGTGTGATACAGGGTCAACAAGCAAAGATCAATTGCAATTTTTTAGGTAATAACAGTGAAGATACAGAAGCCACAATTTAAAAGTGAAACATCATTTATAATTACTGAGAACTTAAATTACTAAGGTATAAATCCACAGAATTCTTATAGAACTTGTGTACGGAAAGCTATAAAACACTGATGAGAGAAACCAAAAAGCTCTAATAAATGAAAAAATGCTGTTTTCATGAATTTTTTGGGATAGCAAATATATTAGTTTTCCTTAAGTTAATCATAGGTTTGATGCAATTCTTATGACCATCACAATAGGTTTTTTAGACATAGACAAACTTATTCTCAAATTTATATGGAAAGCTGCAGGACCTAGAATAAGCTAAAACTATCCTGAAAGAGGAATAAGCAGTAGGAATACTATCCAATATTGTCTTGCTCTATAGCTACAGTAACTAAAGATAATATGTTGGTGGCATAGGTATAAATATGTAGATTAGTGGAACTCAATAGGAAACCAAGAAATAGACCTATACAAACCACACTCAACTACTTAGGAACAGAATTGCAAAATCAACTCAGCAGGGGGTGGGTTGTCATTTCAACAAATGGTGCTGGAACAGTTGGGAATCCGTAGGCAAAAATATTAACTTTGACTTAAACCTCACACATTGTACAAAAATTAACTTGAGCTGAATCACATATTGTTAAGGCATTCAATAGTATTCAAAGGAGTGTAAGGTGCAATCCCTACAAGCCCCAATTTTTTTTTTTTTTTTACACAAATAGCAAAATCCATCCTAAAATTTGGATGAATTCTTGAAGGATTCTGAAAAGCAACAGGATGAAGTTTTAATATTTCTTGATTTCATAACTCACTACAACGTCAAAATGGTGCAGTATTGGCATAAAAGGCAAAATATTAAGAGAAACCAGAAGGTGTTATGTTGATATCAAAATAACTAGATCTCAGAGAAAATATCACCAGTGATAATTAGGGTCATTTCATAATCATAAATAAGTCAGTTCATCAGGAGAACGTATCAATTGTGTTTACGTATCTAACAATAGAATTTCAAAGTACATGAAGTAAAACTGGCAGAATTGAAAGGAAAAATAGACAAATACAGACTAAATTCAATAATTTCAACACCTGTCCCTCAATAGTAGCTAGAGAAAGTAGATGTAAAATGATTAAGTACATAGCAGATCTGAAGAGTACTATCAATCACTTTGACTTAATGGACAGTTATAGAATACTACATTAAAAAATAGTAGATTCTACAACCTTTCAAGTGCATGTGGAAAATCTATCACATTCTGGACCGTAAAACTTTCAAATTGTAAATCAGATCACACGGAGATTCTCTCAACATCATGCAATTATATTAAAAATTGATAGCAATATAAATGTGAAGCCTCCAAATACATGTAAGATAGCACACTTCTAGCTAACCCCTGGATAAAGAAGAAATCAAAAGGAAAACTAGGAAGTATTTGAATCTGAATTAAAATAAATATAAGCCATGATAAAATTTATGGGACAGTACACAGTCCCTGGAAAACAATATGGAGATTCTTCAAAAAATTAGATAGAGAACTCCTGTTAAGATCCAACAAGCTCAATACTGGCTCTACATCCAAAGAAAATAAAATCAGTACCTCAAAGAGACATCTGCATTCCACGTCCATGGCAGCACTGTCCACAGTAAAGAGATGAAGCAACCTAAGTGTCCATCAACCCATCGGATAAAGGAAATGTGGTCCATAGGCACCATGGAATACTACTCAGCCATAAAAGTGACAGAAATCCTGACACTGGCAGCAACGTGAATGGAATGGAGATCGTTATGTTAAGTGAAATAAGACAGGCACAGAAAGACCACCCAGCCCCGCTCATAGGTGAAACCTAAAAAAGCTGATCCCACAGACGTCAAGAGAAGAGTGGTAGCCACCCTCTAGAACTATCCTACTCCCCCATCAGAATGACATTGACCTATAAGGGTAGAGTTCTTGGGACCTTAAATATTTCCCACTAAGCTCCACTTCTCTTTCTCTATTTAAAGTTCCAACACATGAATTTTGGGGGAACACAGCCAAACCATAGCACTTTCACAGAGGAAGATTTTAACTTTAATAAATTTCATCATTTTTTTTTCACTTATGAATATGATCTTGGTGGTTTTTCTAAAAGCTCATCACCAAACCCAATTTTCTATAGATATTTTTCTTATGTTTTCATCTGGAAGTGTCATAGCTTTGCCTTTTGCAATTAAGTCTATGGTCTATTTTGAGTTTAGCTTTGTAAAAGAAATAAAGTCTAGGGACTAGGTTCATTTTTTTTTTTACATGACTGTTTCTTGCTTTTTAACAGCATTATTAATATATAATTCATAATCGTTAATTCATTTACAGGGTACAACTCAGTGGTTTTTAGTATAATCTTAGGGTTGTATAACCAATAGCAAATTCCAGAACATATGCATCACTCCAGACAAAGCCCATATCTTGTTTTTCCCCCCAAGATTCCCCCCTTGCCATCTTACCCTATATAACCACCAATTTACTTTCTGTCTGTCTAGATTTGCCTAATCTGGACATTTCATAAATGGAATTATATAATACATAGTCTTCTTTTACTTAGCATAATGTCTTCAGGTTTCTTCCAGGTTGTAGCATGACTGATGTTTCATTTTATGGATATGCACATTTCAGTTATCCATGCATTAATATTGATCATTTTGATATAGCTGTCCTAGGGCTGGGGATGATATCTCATTGTAGTTATTTTTTATTTTTTAATGTTTCAACACCATTTTCCAAAACAAAGCAATCTTTCTCATTCAAATGCCTTTGCTTCTCTATTGAAGATCAGTTACCTTGGTGTGGGCTGATGTCTGAGCTTTCTGTTCTATTTACTTGATCTATGTCTCTGTTCTTTCACCAGTTCCACGTTGTCTTGATTACTGTAGCTTTACGGTTGAGCCTGGAAGTTGAATACTGTGAGCTATAATTGTATTCTTCCTTTGTATTATGTTGGCTTCCCTGGGTCTTTCGCTTTCTTTGTAAACTTCACTATCAGTTTGTGGATATCTACAAAATCATTTTCTGGGATTTTAATGGAGATGGCATTGAGTCTCTGAATCAGTTGGAAAGAATTCACAATAATATTGAGTGTTTCAATTCTTGAATGTGGACTATCTATGTTTATAGATTGGTTACTTGTCATTTTTATTAAAGTGTTGAAGGTGGAAGAAAGAGAGTTACCTGTAGAATGTTCAGTGGGGGAACTTCAAGAGGAACTGTTTTAAATCTGCAGGATCTGAAGAAACCTGCCAAGAGTGTGGGGTAGGGGATGAAAAACGACAGGTTCAGGGAACCGGACGACAGCCTCGGAGATAAACCACCTCCAGCCAATGGGGGAATGATGGGAGGCGAGCTCAGGAAGGGCCAGGGCCAGCTGGCCAGCCTTGCAGACCAGTTAGGGCTCTGCCTCCCCCGGAACTCTCCTTGGAAATTCACCTGAACATACGGGGTTCCCTCCTTTAATGTTAAAAAGAAAGACAGATCTAAGGTGTGATCTGGGTCTGAGAAGGTAGAGTGGAGGGAGGAAGGGAGAAGCCATTCTTTAGGGGAGGAGGATTGGGATGATTGGAGCATCGTGTCTGGGCTGCCTCCATTGGAAAGTTCAATTGCAACATACGGAGGTGTGTGTGCCTGTGCAAGTGCGTGTGCGCACACACACACACACACACACACACACACACACACACACACGGCCAGCACAATTTGGCTCAAAACGGTGTCAAATTAGCATAGGCCATCTGCTTAAAGGGACAGATGTCTGTAATCGCTCTCTCACGATTCTTTCACCACTGAGTTTGAGGAGAGGATGGCTTGTTTCCTAGTTTCACAGACGGAGAGCAACTGTGCCGCGGATGGGTCACACCAGAGCTTCATCCATGTCTGCACAAAGTAATTGATAGGGTGAGATTTGGACCTGGACTTGGATTTGTAAAGGGATGAGACCTTTGTTGTGATGCAATGGGATGGATATATTTTGCACATGAGGAATGTGGATCATTAGGGCCCAGAAAGTAGGCAGACCCTGTAAACTTCTCTTTCTGGTGTTAAGCCAGTTATATTCTGTGGCCAAAGAGACTTTGATAGAATGGAGGTTACTACCCAGTTGATCTGGAGATAGCCGAATAGCCGGGGTTGTCCAGGAGGGCACCGTGTAATCTTGTCCACCTTGAAAGGCGAAGGAGATGACGCAGAAGAGAGCAAGGTGATTCGAAGCTTGAGAGACGCTCCATGTCCCACAGCTGGCTTGCAGTTGGAGGGAGCCCAGTGGAAAGAGAGGAAAGGAAATGAGGTCCTCCAGTGAGCAGCAAGAGCACCCTGAGCCGGCAAGACACGCCTCCAACAGTTTCTTGATTTTAGTCTGTTGAGACCCTAAGCAGAGGACACATCTGTGCTGTGCCAGTCAGGCTGTGACCTACAGAACTGCAAGATGATAAAGGGGTGTTCCTTGAAGTCATTGCTTATCAAGAATTTTTATGTCATGATGGTAAAAATGAAAAGAGAAACCAGAAATCATTATAATGTCGGCTCAAAGGAGCAGAGCAGCAGGTCCAAGTGGAATTTATATTTGAAGGTATTTATTTTAAGAAAAAGGGATGCTCTTCAGGATGCAGGAATTTCAGAGACATATTACCAGAGAAGGAAACAGAGGGAATGTACCTTTTTGTATCCTGGGACAGAAAGAAAAAAACTTTAAAAATATTCATATTACAGGTGATATCAGTTTAATTGGTCCTACTGTATTTACAATCTTCTTTTTAAAAGTCTTGCATTTAATTGTCTTAACTATATCGAACAAATTGAATTGCTATATTATGTGCATGTATGAATATGTCAAATCAAATCCCACTTTTATTTATCCTTATAATGCACTAATATAGGCTACAGAATTTAAATATTCAGTAAGGAGTTAAAATAAATTACTGTATCAGAAGCCAGAAATAAATATTATAGAAATAGCATTTTATCTTTCTCATTGCCACCTTAACTAATCCTATTATGGTTTTGTTTAAATAATAGCTTTTATTTAACAAGAAAGTAAGTGCAAAATATATTATTTTGAATAAATGCCTATATTTTATATCATTTTAAGGTCTTGCACATGTGTATTCATGGATATTCCTATTATTATTATTTTCTTTTTTGTCTGACATGTCTGTGTCCTGGGTTTGCTCTCTACAAGGCTAGTCACCCTAAAAAGAGTTTAGACACTGGGCATGTTAAGATGAGGAGGTGTCCAGGCACAGAGCTACCTGGCTCAGGAAGGAAGCCAGGGGAGAGGAGGCCAGGCAGGAGTAGCAGCCCAGGGAGGTTGGCTTCTAGAAATAAGCACAGATGTGCAAGAGTGACTGCAGGTTTGTGTGCAGCTATGACAGGGCTCAGGAGAGCCCCTCAGAGGTTTTTTTGGGGGGATTGAATGAGGTACTGGGTATTTGCTGTCTTTCAAGGAAGGGGTTTAGAGATAGGCAATGAATGAGTCCATTTTTCATTGCTATAATGAAATACCTGAGGCAAGGTACTTATGAAGAAAAGAGGTTTATTTAGCTTACAGCTTGAAGGCTGAAAGTCCACCATCATGCTGTCCCATTGCTTTGGCCTCTGGTGGTACCCTCAGGGTGGATGGTGGGAGTGCATGCAGAAGTAAGAGATCACATCTTGAAATGGGAAGTCAGAGACTCGGGGGTCAGGCTTTTAAACCAACTCACTCTCCTGAGGATTCACTCCAGAAGATCAGTGATCTCTTCCAAGGACAGAGCCTGCGGCGACCCCAGGACCTCCTGCTAGGCCACCTCCTCTCACACCACCCCGCTGAGGACCAGGGTTCCATTACCTGGGCCCTTGGGAGTCAAATCACATCCAAACCTGAGCAGGCAGAATGGAAGCCGGGGTCCTTCCCAATGGGAGGTGTCGATTTTCAG
This sequence comes from Callospermophilus lateralis, assembly GCF_048772815.1. Classification (NCBI taxonomy): domain Eukaryota; kingdom Metazoa; phylum Chordata; class Mammalia; order Rodentia; family Sciuridae; genus Callospermophilus; species Callospermophilus lateralis. Next base: position 74,573,931 of record NC_135321.1, read on the forward strand.
AACACTTTATGGACAGAGCCTCACGTGGAAGACAGTTTGGGGTCATCCCAAAGGAGTGCCATCAGAGGAAGCCAGGGTATTTTGGAAGAAGTGAAGGAAATGTTGAGGGTGATAAATAGAAGGAAAAAAGTGGTATTTGTTTGTGCAAACTGAAGCAGGTTCACAACCCCCACTCCTGTGGAAAGAAGGGAGGAATCCAGAGCTGCCACCAGGAGAGGCTACGTTGAAACCAGCTTTACGGAATATTAAGTCTTGAAAAATCTAAGGGGAAAGTTTGCTGTTCTATTTTTTTTTTTTTTTTTGGTACTGGGGAGTGAACTCAGGGGCACTCAACCACTGAGCTACATCCCCAGCCCTATTTTGTATTTTATTTAGAGATAAGGTCTCCCTGAGTTGTTTAGCACCTCGCTGTTGCTGAGGTTGGCTTTGAACTCAGAGATCCTCCTGCCTCAGCCTCCCAAGCTGCTGAGATTACAGGCGTGTACCACCACGCCGGCTCTGTTGGCTGTTTTTAGCGACCTGTTTGTGTATTGCAGGAAGTATCCATGCAAGGAAGGTGTAAAAATGAAGCAGGAGGAGGAGGAGGAGGAGGAGGGAAGAAGAGTTGGAGTAAGAGGAGGAGGAGAAAAATTGAAACAGAAACAACAAGGAGGATGGATATTGTTGCTTAGCAGTTCATGAGGTAGAAATAACACTGGTCACTGACAAATGGGTGTATAGACTATAGCTACGCACTCAGCCATGAAGAGAGAACCACCTGCTACAATAACTAACGTAGCCTGCTTGTCTAGCATGGGTTCAATCCCTAGCACTGCAAAAACAGAACAGAACAAAAGAAAACAACCCCCCCAAAGTAACCAACCAACAAACAACAACAACAACAGGAAACCCAAACAATTGACGAGCGAGGGGACAGTGGTGACGGCTTGGTCAGAAACTCAGATAGCCACCAACGGGGATTAAGAACGATGGCGTCTCCACAGAGTGGAACTGGGCACAGCCACTAGAAACAAGGATGGAGGCCGAGGCAGGAGGATCGCAGGTTTGAAGCCAGCCTCAGCAGTTAAGCAAGGCCCTACGCAACTCAGCAAGACCCTGTCTCAGATGAAAAATGAAAAGGGCTGGGGATGTGGCTCAGTGGTCAAGCACCCCTGAGTTCAACCCCTGGTACCAAAAAAAAAAGGAAAAGAAACAATGATGGAGTCATTTTGGGGAGGAACCCAGGGTCTTGCATGTGCTAAGCATGTGCTTTGTGGGTGACCTGCACCGGAGCCCCAGATGGAGCCCGTTTTTATGGCAACATTGAGACTCTTTTCCCTCAAATGTCCTCTTGGAAGTCACCTTGAAAATGTGAGGCATGTACTCTGCATGTGGCTTTAGACGCCTGGCTCTGTGCAGTTTTACTTAATTCCTGTTCTGTGAAGTTTATAGACAGTTCCTGACTTTTGATGGTCCAACTCACAATTTTCTGGTGGTGAGAAAATGTATTCACATAGCATTCTGGTTTTCACTTTTGGTGGTGTATTTAATAAATGTCATGAGCTATTCAGCATTTCATGTAACAGACTTTGTATGAAATGATTCTGCCCAACGGTTGGCTGACGTCTGTGTTCTGAGCACTTTGAAGGCAGGCTAGGTGCAGTTGGGATGACTGGTAGGTTGGGTGTGTATTAAATATATTTTGGACTTACAGTAATTTAAATTTAGGATAAGTAATGTAACCCCATCAGGAGTCCAGGAGCACCTGCGTGTGTGTGAGGACATTACCTATATACAGCGTGTGTGTGTGTATTACCGGTATACACTGCACACATGTGTACATGTCTATAAAATTGAGCATGACAATTCATCTGCAGCTTCTCCAGGGGATCATGCACAGAGGCACCACTTTCCACTTTGCCCTACTTTTTATTGAACCCACTTTGTCTTCTATTCTCCCACAACCATTCTCAAGCACTATATCTTTGAGGCTTATTGAAAGAGAAAATGGTTCCTAGGATAACAGAACAGAAACACAGAAGTGTCCCAGGCTAGATCAGAGCAAAGGAAAGACTGAAAATGGGAGACATTTCATATTTGGAGAACAAGACGTGGACAGCAAACAGGAACCCCGGGAACTAGACAGGAGCATCTAAAAAAGGGGCATCAACAGAAGGTGTCCGCGTGAACAGAGTGGGCCATGGGCCACTGGGGTGCCGAGTGTCTCAGCCATAAATGAGGTTCCTTCTTATGTGTGGAGGGCCTGCAGAGTGTGTGTGGTGTGCACAAGGGGGCACAATACAGTTGACAAAGCATCACAGGAAATCCCTGGGCTTTTGTATTAAAAAATCATTATTATAATCGTACAGAGAGAAATCCCTACTTCTGCAGATCTTTCTTAGCTCCTGCTTTTCTGTCTTCCAGGAGACTTTGGGGAAAGACGGACATCACGTGCTTTCTTAGCTGTGGACTTTCCTGATGGCCAAGGAGCTGACTCTCACAGTGCCAAGTTCCTCACTGGGAGCTGCCCGCCCCGCCGCTCCCCGCCCTCCAGCATGGCAGGTGCCGCCCATCTGAGACAGGCAAGGCCACCAGCGAAGCTCCTGTTCTTTGCTCTCTCCCTGTCTCTCCCTCTGATTTCCTCTTTGTGGATCTGAGGATTGTCTAAATTACTCCAACAGCCAAACCCAGGCTCCCTGTGGGTTTTTTCCCTGTGTTTCTTTCCCAGTCTTTGGGGACAGGACCTTCTGAGCTTCACATAATGAAGTTCAGGTCACTACTCAGAAAATATTTGAGCACAGAAAAATAAGCCCCAGGAGGCAACCTCTCAGACCGGAAGGTAGGATTAAGAGCAGCCAAAGAAGGACAGCAGGGGAGTTCAACCGGATAGACGTCCATTTCCTGTTCTTGCAGTTCCCTGCAAGGGCCCTGGCTGGCCAGCTAGGCGGTGAGGGGATGAGCAGAAAGTCCTGACTGGGGTCAGGGGCCAGGGTTGAAGGCCTGGGGTGGCTCGCAGCAGGACTCTGGGTGCCTAGCAAGCCTCGTCCCCACGTCACTACAGGAGGGGCCTGCTCCTGCTGCCCTGACCTCCAGGAGGCGGATGATGGGCAGGGACGGGCGGTGGGGATGCGTGTGGGTGTGAATGTGGCAGTGTGTGGGAGTGTGTAGGAAGGTGTGAGAGTGTGGAGGTGTGTGCACACGGGAGAATGTACGTGTGTACACCTACAGGAGAGTGTTTCCGTGTGTGATTGTCCACATATACAACAGTGTGTGTGTGAATGTGCATGAGTGTGGGTGAGTGGGTTTGAATGTGTGTAAATGCACGTGTGTGTGTGTGAGATGGGAAGTGATGACTGAGGAGAACTGTCCTTTGTGGGATCTGTAGCCTCCCCAGCCAGCTTTGGGGAAGAAGCCAGAAGCCACCACCCACAGCTCCTGCGAGGGGCAGGGCAGGCCCTGTCGCCCGTTATCTCATGGAGTCCCCCAGAGCACAGTCCCCAGACGGCAGAAATTAAGCGTAAGAATTTTCCTTTTCAACAGTATTCATCTCACTGAATGATCTAAAACTGTCAGCCTCAGAGTGCCAGGGGTCTGAATAAAAATTCACAGTCCTCCACCACTGTGGCTCAGGAACTTGAGGGACGGTGGGAAGGAGGTTTGTTTTAATCGCCTGCCCCTTTTGTGTGACTTCAGGTATATGCAGGGGTGCTTTGTGCTTAGTTGCTAGATTTAGGCAATAAAAATGCAGAATGCCTGTTTAAATTTGAATTTCAGATAAACAATGGGAGGATTTTTTAGTATAGTATTGCATGGGATTTGCTTATTTTTATTAAAAAACAACTTGCTCTTTCCCTAGCCATCCTGTTTTTAGCACCACGTCTCAGGTCTCTTCTCTGAGAGCTCTACCTGTACGTCCTCCTCTTTCTCTCTTCTGACTTGTTTGGAGCCAATCCCAGACCACTGAGCTTTCCATCCCACCTGCAAACATTTCAACATATATATTTCTAAATGCTATTTTTAAAATGTTTTTTTAGCAATGAACACAACATCTTTATTTATTGAACCCAGTGCCTCACACGTGAGAGGTAAATGCTCTGCCACTGAGCCACAATCCCAGACCCCCACCCCCAAGGCTATTTTTTAAAGAGACACAGTCACAGTACTATTCTCATACCCAAAAGACTTAACGATTCCTCAATACCATCATTGTCTGGTTAGTGTTCAGTTTCCTCCCATTGTTTCAAAAGCGATACTTTTACAATTTATTGACTCAAAATCCAAAACAAACTCTTGTACTTCAAAGAGTTCAACACCAGGGGCTGGGATTGTGGCTCAGTGGTAGAACGCTGGCCTGGCATGCATGAGGCACTGGGGTCGATCCCCAGCTCCACATAAATGTAAAGTAAAGATATTGTGTCCACCGACTCCAGCTGAAGCAGCCGTTCCTTTGCTCTCTAGAGTTGCCATCAGGTTAAGTCTTGCTTCCTTTTAGATTTTGCATCCAGACATGTCATTGCCATGTTCCTTGTCCCATGTACTTCCTGTTCATTGGTAGGTAGATCTCCAGGCTTGATCTCACTTGGGTTCCAGTTTTGGACAAATGTATTCTAGGAGGTGTGTTCTAACAAAAGGCACAGAATCTGTCTCATTTTTAGTGATGGTACCAGCTGTTGACCATCAACACCTAGAGGAAGAGTTCTCTTGGGGATCCTAATACACATTGAGAATAAAATCCACTGCTCCTTTCCATGCTGGCTCAGCCTGTTGTTTTAATGTGCAACTTCTTTGCTAAGCAAAATCATATGCTTAGAGGTCCCCATATCCTCTCAGGGCAGTGTCCAGAGCATGAAGAACTGCCTTCCATCCGTTGCTCCTGGATCCCTGTGTTCTCTCGGAGCACCGGCAATAATGGCATGGAACCCCCTTTACTCCTGGCAGAACTACCCTGTTGATTGACAGTCGGATGTTGGGTCTTTGGGTGGATTCCTCTTCCAGGGAACAGGGGATCTTTTATTCCAGCATTCTGCTGTATGCAAATGCCAGGCGATGCTGATACCTCCACGATACTTTGTGGTAAAATCAAGTGAGCTCTCCCTCGCTGTTGAGTAATGACCCCAGAACCCACGGACTGAAGTTGGGTTGGCCCGAGGACAAAATTGCTAGACAAGTCCCAGTGGGGCCTTATCTTGAATGTGTCCCAAGAAAGAGAAGAAATGAGGACAGGCGGAAACTGCGTGACTGGGACTGCGATGGGGAACAGCTGAGGAGCCAACGACAATTACCCGGAAGGCTGTCGGCCTATTTTATGGGTGAGAAAATGCAGCCAGTGAGTCTGCCAGACCCACTGCCCCTGAAAACCAAGGGCACTGCCCACGTGTGAGATGACACCGTACCTGCCGCAGCAGGGCCCCTCATCCTGCACCCCAGGAGCTTCTCGTATTGCTAGCTGTGTGCCTGTGACAGATTACCTGGGAAACGGGAGGCATCCCCAAGGGGCACGGCAGACTCAAGCTGGACGGCTGCTTATCACAGGGCGTCAGTTAGAGACTGCCCGCCTGTGCTTTGTGCCTGACTGTGAAGGTCGTGGCTGGCTGGATCCAAGACTAAACCACTCAGGAGGATAGAGGAGGTTTTATAAAACATCAGGGGAAGGAGGGGATCAGTGGGGGAGCTGCAGCTGAAAAACAAGAGTGGAGGAGAGGCCCAGAATTGCTGGCCCTGTGTGCCCCGATTTCTTTGCTGTGCTGTATTGCAAGATGGGGTCTCTGCTTCCTTCCAGCAAAACACCCTGCAAGGTGCCCATCATTTGCTATTGCAGGAGGCCTGGGTGGGCCACTCCTGGAGAGGGAGCTGCAGGCTGCATCTGGATTTACCCCAGGCACAGTGGGGGAGGAAGAGGCCCCGTGTGCCGCGGATGGGACACAGGAGTGCAGAGGCCCCAACGGCCGCCAGTTGGGAACAATGACATTTCTGTGCGGATGGTTTTGGTTCCCTTCCAAAGGTTGCTTCGCGGGGGGAGGCCTGCCCAGGGGTGCCTCATTAGGGACTTGTAGCACTTTGTACTTTTATGTCTTCCAAACGAGACTCTGAAAACAAAACGATGAATGCCAACATAATTGAGTGCTTTGTTGACACAACCGACAGGGACTTGAATAGTGAAAATTCCAAACCCTGCCTGTGACCAGCCTCGTCACAACAGGAAGACGTCTGGAGGTTCAGAAAGAGTGGATAGTCGTCAATTGTCTGATCAATGGCTAACGAACAGGAGACCGCAGGTGACCCCGGACGTACGATTTCCCTCTTGACTCTTCCCTTATTTTTTTTCCCCTCTCCCAAACAGGAGATTTGATGTGTCTGATATTTTTACAAAAGAAGAAAACGAGGCGGAAGGGGTGGCGGACAAGTGCTACTCTGATTTCACATCTGTCCCGTCCTGGAGCAGAATTTGTCTCCTGGAAGCTTTTTGTTTGTTTCTCACTTTGCCCATTTCTGGAAGGGACTTTTCCTATTATAACTAAAAGCAGAAGGTCCCGGTTCACAGCTTCTACAGCGAGCTGCCTGCCCTCGGCCAGACCTCTGAAAAGAAGCAGCCCTGGCCATTGCTATGGACCTGACCCCTTCTCAGGCAGGAGACAGGGAAGGGGGTCACTGCAGTGGGGGGTGGGGAGGAGGGCTCTGTGTCAGTCACCTCTTCTTCACCCAGTGGGTCGGGGAGGGATTCCTGCTGTCGGGCGAGGGGGTGAACAAACACAGACACGGAGTCTGCACAGATGAGCTGGACCGTGGTCTGTTAGTCATGTAAGCTATGACCTAGAGGAGGACATGCACGTCACACAGGGCCACATGAGGTTGAGCTCATGGACGGTGAACAACCTGGGGCAGCAGGAGGCAGGCTTTGCCATGTGGCGAGGGCAAGGTGCCCCTGGTTCCGGGGGAGGCTGAGATGGGTTTGGTGATTCTTCAGGCTGCCAGAGAGCTGAACCCTGCTACTCAGGGGCAAGGTGGGAGCTGCACCTGGTCTGTTTGAGAAGTCCATTCGCCTGTGGGGGCTTCTCTGTGGGGGGTGGAGAGGCAAGGAGGCTCACTCCTGGGCTCCGTGAGTTTCTCCTGATTTTGTTAGGTGTCATCGCTGCACAGAATACTTGTGTTTGTCATCATTATGATCAAAATACCCAATCAGAACAACTTAGAGGAGAAAAGTTGGGCTCACAGTTGTGCAGGTCAATCCATGGTTGACGGACTCTGTTGTTCCGGCCTGCGCTGAGGCTCAGCGTTGTGGCTGAAGGATGTGGTGGAGGAAGGCTGTCAGCTCACGGAGCCAGGAAGCAGAGAGAGCAAGAGAGACCCAAGGGCATGCCCCACCTGCCTGGAGTCCCCACCTAGAGGCCCATTCAAATTATTGATCCACCAAATGAACTGATCCAGTAATGAGGGCACAGCTTTTATAATCTAACAAGTTCACTTCTGAACATTCCTTCATTGCCGGACGCATTTGCTCTTCAGGGGACATTAAATATCTGACCCTTTTAGGTGCCTCTGAAAGGAGGTGCTTCAAGAAGTCACTGGTTACGCCAGGATAACATGGCATTCGGGAAGCTGGACACTTTGCTGCCCACCTGCCCACAGATTTTGCGGCTGTGGGTCCTCAGCCCTGTCTGAGCTGCTGTCACGGGAAGTCACAGACAGGAACCTTGAGGCGCTGCTCAGCTCTGTGCCACCCTGCAGCCCTCCGGCTCTGGTTCCTGTGGATCCATATGAGGGCACGGGTGTCCGCAGAGCACCGTGGGCCAGGGGACCACTCGGGGGTCGTCTAACCAATGCCCAACATTACTGTTGGAACATGTGTGTCCCTGAGGGGGCCTGATGGCAGTGACTGGGGGTCGAGTGGCATGGAAGATCATCTGCATTATGTGGACACTCCATTCAGATCCTAGTAACTGACTCAGTTGCAACAGCCTAAATCACGGATCTTAACTTTTTCCACACATATCATGAGATCCAATGGTAGGATGTGCAGGGTAACAGTGTGACTCCAGAATGTCAACTGAAATCCACAAGCCACGGTAGCACCTCCTAGGTCCCTATTCCCTCAAGGAAGAAAAGAGGATAAAGGAGAAGGCCCCATGGTAGCCGCAACCCAGAAACTTCCACAGACATTTCATGGGCCACACACTGATCCAGTCACTCTTACCCGCAAAGAAAACTGGAAAATTCTTCTGCTTTAGATTAGCACACTGCGGACCGCTACAACACCAGTGTGCTGTGACTGAGGAAGTCAGGGGACAGGAGGTGCCAGGAGTTGTGACTGTTTTTCTGCGGCGCCGCGGATGTGCTGCTGAAGAAGCTCAGAGAAACAGGATGCAAACAGCAAGAGCAGCAGCCCCCTGCACCAGCCTGAGGAAGCCCAGGGCTGCAGGATTAGGGAGAGACAGATCCTCCAAGGAACTGGGGAATAGAAACTGGCCTCTATCCCAGATGGAAAGAGGAGACGATGGCTTCTCAGAACCTTGAATGACACCCCTCCTCTTCCATGGTCTTGAGAATGACTCATGATGGGAAGCAAGCGCTGGAGAACGAGTCAACGAGGAGTCTGGGACAGTCGCCTGCTCCACCCGTGGATTTCCAGAGCCCCAGGGAACAGACAGCCCCATGCAGCCCTTGGAAACTGTTGTCTGGAAATGCAGAAAGTGGTTGGTTTCCATGCCAACCTCAAAGCACACAATTCGAGCGTTGTGATTAGATAACCTCCACATCTCTGTGCCTGTGGCTGCAGCAAATGGGTTTTTCAGACTGAGCTCCGCCAGTGTGGGTCCAGTGTGGATATGCAAAATGTAATATTGCATCAAATATTGTGTGGCCCTTCCTGCTAAATGTCAGGACATTGCTTTGTGATCAGACAGCTGGGGTCTGTAGTTTGCACTCTACGAAGAACACTAGAGGGTTGGGGTGAGGAGTGATAGAATATCCGAATGTATTTTGTGAAGGTAATTATCTGGGAGAGTTCTTGAACATGTGGACAGACACAGGTGTCACATGATTGATCGATCATCTCTTTGCTCCTCCACAGTGGAGTGGCTGTGAATCCAGGATTCTGAGAGCACCAAGAGATTCTGATGAGTCCAAGGCCTCATCTCTACTCCAGGTGAGCTCCATGCCTAACCAAGACGTGCTGGACGTGGGAAACAGATTGTGAAGCAAAGATCCAGGAAAATTAGGTGAGCACATAATACTGAAAGTACAATAGGGTGAGTCCTTTCTCCTTACTCCTGGATCTTCTTAAGAGACAAAAGAAAGAACAACACACCAGAAATTGAGTGAAGAACATGGTCCTGTAGTTTAGAGGTAACCCCAAAGGGCATCATTAACGAGGCTGTGAATGGGCATCTGCTGGCTGGGCACAGCAGGGAGAAGCCACCTCCACCCAGGATGCCCTCAGTGGGTGGCTCCCAGAGCTCTGTGGCTATATCCCTGGGAACCCACTGTTGAGGCTCGTGAGCCTGGGGAGACAGGGCAGATGTAGGAGTGAGAGTGGATGAAGCGGGAAGTGAGGTAGCCTTGGGAAAACCAGCCCATGTGCTCACCCTGGATATTTCAAAATCCCCCGTGTTAAATTTTATCTTTATTTTTCAATATTTTGGTGAGTCTTTCTGGTTTAACAAAACCTCCTGTTTTACCAGGGATGAGAGCAGGAGGCTGCCTGCCTCTGCTCTGGGGTCTTCAGTAACACCCCCAAACTGCCTTCCAGCCTGGCCTGACCAGGTTCTCAGGAGATGCTGGAGTCTGTTGCGTGGATCATGCTTCCATGCCAGGTAGCTTGCATGCTTTGGCTATGTGTATAAACTTCCGCACCTACCTCTGGTTGTGGAGGAGGGTGGGTATGTTTTCTTGAGCCCTCTTTTTACCCTTTGGTGTGACCTTCCTCTAGCGAGGTCAAATATGCCTTAGGAAAGTCCTTCTGCATGCTCTCTTTGGGGTTCAAGTGACATCAACTAGTATCACTTCAGAAACGTGGAAATCGCCTCCTCATCAGATGGATGACATTCAGTTTCAGCCCCAGCTGAAGAGGAAGGATGCGATAGTTTTGGAAGCACAGCATTTTTCAACGAGTTTAGTTTTCCTCTCTAAAGTGACAGTCATAGCTCATATCCAACAAGAGTGTGGCCTCAGGGCAAGTGATGGCTGCCTGAAGGCTGCTTGCAGAGTGAGCTGTGTGACCACATGGGTCAATAGTGGAGACTCCACCCACACTTATTCAACATCGATTTTCAAAATCAAAAAGGAATTTGTATGTCAGGATGTCAGAATCAGTCACTATTAACATCACTTTTCCTGATAACTATAGTCATGTGTCACTTAACATACTGGATATATTCTGAGAAATACGTCATTAGGCAATTTTTACATCATGCCACCATCACAGCGTGAACTTACATGAGCCAGACGGTATAGTCTGTGCTCTATTGTCTATATTATCTATTGCCATATACACCTCTGCTATTTGCCTAGGGTATTGCTGTTCAGGCTGCGAACAAAATAATTTGAGATTAAATCAAACACAAGAGAAAATGATGCAGCTGAGAGTCGCCATATACATCGGATGTGTGGGCTGCTGCTGGTAGAAGAGAGCCTACTATTTTATAATAAGCCATCTATTTGTGAGTAGAAGGCATACATTCCAAAATGGTGATTAAAATATAGTAGAGTTAATACATCAACTGGTAATATAGCCATTATTGTCTTGAATAAGTATTAGTGACTGCACATAACTGGATGTTGGGTATGCTACATTTTTTATACTTCTGACAGCACTATAAACACAGAGTGACATGTTGTGCTAGGGTGTCATGGCAGCCATAATGTCATCAGGCAACAGGAAGTTTTCAGCTACATTGTAATCTGGGGCCACTGTGGATCTGAGGTCTGCTGTTGACCAACGTGTCCTTAGGTGGCATATAACTGTATTGAGATTCTGTGTTTTTGATTCAAGCTCTCTTTGTAGGATGCAGACCCACCCCCTTTTGATCCATGGAGAAACCTGTGACTCCCAGAGAGAGAAAGGTGGATCACTGCTCCTAACTAAAGCTGGCTAGGAGGGAACCTCACCTTCTTCACAGTGCACCAAAGAAGGGCTGGGAAATGTTTCCTGTATTTTCTGGAATGCTGTTCATACCTTTTGTCTTCATTTCTCTCTCTTTTATGAACATCTGGGCTTTACTTCCACCTTGTCATGGTCAGGGTCCTCCATGACCGGCATTCTGCCAAATCCAGTGTCTGATTCTTGGCTTGGCTGTTATTGGACTTGACCTGTCATATTGTTTGAGAGAGTCAGTTACTCCTTGGACAAGACAATGTCGTCTCTTTTTCCTAACACACAGCTCTCCTTTGGCTCTTCTCTCCCAGGCTTCTCCTGCATGCTCTCCTGACCCCTAAAAGGTGGAATGCTCTGAAGCTTAGCCTCGGACCCCTCTTTAACTCTTCCATCTACCTTCGCTGCCTAGCTGCTCCCTTCTAGTCTTATGGCATTTAACACCAACTACGTGCTGATGACTCTGAAATCTATCTTCAACCCATCTGCACCGCAACAGGCACCTCAAACAGCTCATTTGGACACAGCCCATCTGCCAACAAAATTATCCTGAAATGTCTCCATCCCAAAGAGTAGCTGCTCCATCAAACAGTCTTTTCTTGCCCTTACAGCCCACCTCCAATGGATTAGCTAAACCTTAGAATCCAACTTGAAACCGTGTGTCACCGTCTCTATCATGGACATCCTGGCCCGAGGCACCCTCCTCTCCCTGGGGTTAGTTCTGAAGCTCCTGATTGGTGTTCTAGGGTCTGTCTTTGCCCTCCTCTGCTTCATCCTCAATACAGCCCAAGTCATGCTACATGAATCTTCTCCCTGAGACTTTCCCATGTGGATTCATTTCACTTGGAGTAAAAACTTGCTGTCGTTTGGATCTTGAATGTCCCTCAAAGGCCCATGCGTTGAAGACTTGGTCCTCAGACTGTGGCACTATTGGGAGGGAGTGGAATGTTTAGAAGGTGGAACCTAGTGGAAGGAAGTCAGCCTGGACCCCTCTGGCCTCTCTCTTTGCCATCACCACATTCTCCCCGAGTGGTCACAGACCCAGAGCAACATGGCCAAGTGAGCATGGATCGAAACCTCCCAAACCAGGAGCCAGAGTCGATCATTCTTCTTCTTAAACTAAATTGATTCTCATTCTCTCTTTTCCTTTCCCTCTCTCTTTTTCTAAATGATTGATTTTCATTCTCATTCTCTCTTTCCCTTTCCCTCTCTCTTTTTCTTTTTGGTCACAGTAACAGAAAGCCGACAACCTACAGCCAAAGCCTGTAAAGTGCTTCCAAGTCCCCCATGTTCACACGTTATTCATTCATCTTAGGTCCAACACCTCTAGCCCTGGCTCAGTCTACCCAGATCCTGGGCACTCTTCTGCTTTCTTGGGCATTGATCTACGGACCCACATCCAGACCTTCGCCCTTGCTGATCCCTCTCCCAGGAAGGAACACGCTGGATCTTCTTACATTTCATCAGTATTTCTCCAAAAACAGGACTGCATCAGCAGGTCGTTCCCTGAATACTTCCTAACACACTCAGGGGTCCATCACTTTATCCCATTTAGCTTTCCCATCCGTAGGTCACCAGTCAACATACTACATATTAACTTGTGACTTTTGTTTATTTGCTTTATTAGTATATTATAATTTTAACATTGGGTCCATTGTGCACATATGTATATGCACGTAATATAGTTTGATTGATTTCGTTACTCAGTACCTCCTCTGATTTTCTGAGTCTGACCCATTTCACTCAGCATGTTATTCTCAGTTCTAAACGTTTTGCTTGCAACTCTTTTGAATCGTCAGTTTCTCTCACAGGCTCTCCACAAAGACAGAAACTTTTCCTCTCTCACCAGTCTGTCTCTAGTTCCCAGGTCACTATTTCACCCAGATGATACTCAAAAATATTTGCTGAATGAATAGACAAATGCAAGACTTGACTAATATTCTTTGGGCAGTATGTCTATTTGCATGTGGCCATATATTATAAACTTTAAAAAGATGAATAGCCTTCAGAAGGCGTCTACTGCCCCAATGCGCTGCCCATATGGTCCTACACATTGAATGGACCAAAGGGGAGAGAAGAAATTGAATCTCCTGCACATATCCCAGCAACGATATACTCACTGAAAATCATCCACATCAGGACAGATCATGTGCTCCCTCAGGAGCTTGAAATGACCTATACTCCACATTTAACAGGCTACTTACTGTGGATAACTGGTCTACCAGAAGAGTGTTCTCTAGTAAGCAAATCAGATTTCCAATGTGATGTTAACGAGAAGTGATTTTTTTCCCCAAGAGCTTGAAAGTGTAAGTTAGAAAATCCAATAGTTTATTCACCCATGACTCATTTCAATTGAAATTTTCCTATTAAAAAAATTGAAAAGTGTTGGAGAATTAAATTGATCATCCATGAGGTAAGAGTACTTTTTTCATTTACAGAACAAAACGGCTAAGCTTTTTTTTTTTTTTTAATGATGGAGTTGTGTCTAAAAGATAATGGATTAAGGGTGACAAATCTTGGACAATTTAAGCATCAAACATCAAAATAAATCATGACAGGAACAGACTACAACTCACTGGGTAAAATAGGCAACCACAGCTCCACAAGGAAATAAACAGATGAATAAGTAGAGGGAAAGGGAGACTCTTCTTGAACCAGAGAGTTGACTAATGCACATAAAAGGAGTTCTGGTATTAGGAAATTGCCCTACGGATGCTGATTCAGGCAGGAGTCTTTACTAGATGCTGGGGCTGACGGGTGGGTGGCAGTCAGTGAGAAAAGAAAATAGTTGTAGCTTCGGAGCATCTTCTTCAATGACTAGTCAATTATGCCGGACAGAATGGTGAGGTGGAGAGGCCTGGCCGACTCCAAGATGATAGGGATGACCCTCGGCAGGGTTGGGAAGGGTCGCCATGTTTTTGCATTGAACACCAGTGTAGTTCTCCCCAAGGAAGCCTGCCTGAGCTTGTCGTGCAGAAACCTCATGTCTCAGTCTCTGGAAACTGTCAAAGACAGGAGAAATTAGGGAAAGGGCGAGGAACCTTCCAGAATGGAGGAGACTGAAACCCACAACAGCTGGATGATTCTGGATGGACTCACGGAGCAGAAAGGAAAGAGAGGTGGTGCTAGGAGAACTGGCCAAGTCAGAGAGGTGTCTGGTTGGTGGGACGCTGCCTGGTGCTGCTGACTTCTTGTATAGTGTTTACGTAGGAGCCCTCCTTTTTTTTGGGAGGTGGGGAAAATCCCCTGTAAATTTAAAGGTATCTGTGACTTATTCACAAAAGTTTCTGAAAAGACTAGTGATTTATGTTCATAAATGTATGCAGAAGAGGTATGGTGGAGAAGATATGGTAAAATTTAAAGCATTGTAGGTAATATAGGGATTTTTAAATACTATTCTGACAACTTTTCTGGAAGTTTGATATTTTTAAAAATAGTTGACTAAGAATAAAGTATAGAAATTATAAATATTATCCTGATAGTATGAGTTAATGAGCTTTCTATCAGTATAGAAAATGTGATTAGCTGTGAGTATAATCTATTCTCCTGGGTTAATTACAGTGAAAATATCCAACAAATGGAAATGAGGGTTTGAATTGGGGCCACTTTTGAATTGAATCACTTTTGAATTAGGGCCGTGATGGTATGACATAGAACTCTATTGCTCACAGTGAGGTATTGCTTACAGATCAAGAATTTCCCAGTGAGGTACTGGGGCTGTAGCTCAGTGGTAGAGTGCTCACCTAGCACATATGAGGCCCTGAGTTTGGTCCTCAGCACCACATAAAGGTAAATAAATAAAATAAAGCTATTGTGTCTATCTACACTACCAAAAAAAATTTTTTTAAAATCCCCAACGATAGTTGAAGATCCCAACTTGTTCTTTTATTCCTTTCAAACTTTAAAAGTAATATTATTTCATTTTAAAGGGTCCTAACAGAAAATTTCAAAAGTACCAAAAAGGTTGAGAAAAAATAGTACACAAGGAAAATCCACCTGTAGCTATTGCTAACATTTTGGTCCAATGTCTTCCACTTTTTCTTGTTTTAAGCAAGCATTTTTGTTTATTTGTCTATTTACCTTATTAAAAGACAAGTCTAATGGTATTTAGGTAGACTTTGCTCCTCTGTGCCCTTCTCCAATCATCTCAAGCATTCTTTCCGTGTTGTTACATGGTCTTTCTCAATGACAATTAAGCGCCAGCCATGGGTCACTTAACCTTGCCCTGTGGATGGCATAACAGGAAGTAAGCAGGGCTGTGTAGCAGATGGCAAAGAAACTAAATCTTAACCCTGGAAACATGAAAATTTATATTTGAATTGGAAAATATTTGGTGACGTGATTGTGATTATTGGGCGGTACATCATGTGCATAATGAAACTGATAGTTGAGGAGAGAGGTGAATTAGGAAGAATCAACATGTGTATGGCTACATTTGGAAAAGTCTTCCAAGAAATCAGATAAGCCCAGGAGAAAAATCACACCATTTATAAGGAGAAATAGAAGGGAAATGAGATAGTCCAAAATATTGGCAGGCAGATTGGAAAAGCCAATGGCTTCCAGGTCACCAGCAATAAGAGATGGGATTTGAAAAGAATTTATTCAACAACAGCCCAGTAAGACTCCAGGGAGTAAAGAGAAAGGTGATAGTGAGGTTATGTCCGTCTCACACATGTGAGCTTCCAGAAAACTGAGAAGGGGAATGGGGTAAGGAAGCAGTAAGAAAGCAGGTTTGAGTCTATACTCTGGGAAAACAATTCCACACACAAACCATGGGTGTAGTTACTGAAATTCAGACCTGAATGGATGGTAAAGATGAGAAATCTATTAAGTGTTTGGGAATATCATGTTCCAAGTTACCATGAACAGGAAAACCAGATTAACAGATGTATGCACTAGGATCTGAAGACTGCTTCGGCCTTTCCAGTAACTTGGATTTTCCAAAGTGCTTACTCCACCATCTCTCATCCTGCATGCTTTTTTTTGTTTTTTTCTTTAAGTGCTGGGGATTGAACCCAGAGCTTCATACATGCTAGGCAAGCGCTCTACCACTGAGCCACTCAGAGAGGGCATCCGACCTGACAGGCCATGCCCAAGACTGAAGGATGTGAGTCCACAGGACAGGCACACATCTGTGAGAGACCACTTCTTGACTACACCTTGGAAAGGTCCTTTGAGAGTGTCCCCTGAAGTCTTTCTCATTATTCCATGCAGTTGCTTCAGGAAGCAAATTATTCTCTCTGTTTGAAAAGGAGTCAAAAGACCTGAGAGGACAAGAAGTTGGTGGCAGGGAGGCCACCAGTGAGAAATGCTGCCTGGTGCTGAGGCTCAGGCCACCTCACCACTTCCCACGGAATCTGCAGGGGCCTGTGCTGTCGGAGAAGCAGCTGGGCACCTGTCCCTCAGACAGAGCTGCAGACCACCCTGCCCTCCACGGCTGCTTCGATAAACAGCCCCATGAGGCTGCTTTCTTGTCCCGCCAGCCCAGGATGGGCTGTTTACTGTCTGAATTCTGATGCTTTGACATCTAGACCTTGCTGTCCTTGGCCTCTCTCAGAGATGGCCAGTTCCTGGAGATAGTGAACAAATCACCCAAAGAAAAAAATTCAAATACAAACCAACCGACCCAGAGCCCACACATCCCACCAGCTCCCTTATGGGACCATCACACTCTGGGTCACTTTCCAGCTGCCCTCATCTCTCCTGGGCCAGGCACCAGGCATCCAGGAAGGGCCCCTGTCCCCCAGGTCCTGGTGAAATCAGGATCCCTGTTAGCCAAACCCAAACCTGCTGTTCCTCCCTGCAGACCCTGACCTGGGCTGAGGCACGGGTTCTGTCTTGAGTCCTTCTGTTTCCTGGCCCTCCCCGAAGCTCCCCTGTGTGACCCTAAGTGGGGAAAGGAGCAACGCTGACTTTTGAGTGACGCTCCTCAGTCAATCTGTCAGTCTCCCTACACCTCTGATTTTCTGGGTGCGGGTTCAGCAGTTCTTACTCCGATTCCAAGTTTCAGGGGCTCCACAGTATCCATCTTGCGGTTGGCAAATTCCAGTTCATGATTTTAAGCTTCAGATCTCTCCACAGAGCAGGAAGCTGTTGCTGTTTTGGTTGTTCTTTCCACGTCTCCACAACCCAAGAGATAAACATCGGCCTTGGGTTTGGATAAGGAGTTATTTATTATTCTTGGAAAATCAGGGAGAGGGGAGGCAATCCTTGCTTCAGCGTGCCTGCCCCTGGAGAGCGCTGACCCCCTGAGGAGGTCTCTGCTAAATGGCATGGCCTTCTAGATCTTTCCATCTCCTTACCCGCTTCAGGAATGGAAGCAAGCTGTGTGGAGTCCACGGAGCTTGTCAGCTTGTGCTGTCTTTGGGGACACGAACTCCGAGCCCTAAGGGGGTCAAGACAATCCTCCTGGCCCAGGGCTTTTGGTTGACTTGCTGCAGTTCAGAAAGACAAGATTTAAGTGGATCAAGTTGAAATATGAGCCCGTCCGTCTTGTCTTCTCCATCATTGTACATTATTAAAGTCAACAACCATGAACTTGGATGAACTGCCAGGAACGGGGCCCAAACGAAGTTTGCCCTCATCGATCACACTTATTTTTCTTTGAGAACACAGCCAGCACATTTGGGGTTTTTATTATCCCGTCTCCCAACAACAACACCAGCCAAGCACGGCCGACTGGCTCAGCGCATTAGCAGAGCCGATGACTGAGGAGCGACATCAAAAGACACAAAACAAACGAAGACAAACGGGCCCTAATTTCTTCGCTTGCTTCTGGGTTGTGGATGAGGAGGGCAGGATGGATTTTATGGGTCTCAAAGAATCATCTTGTGTCATTTTAATTAATCGAATCATCCCGGTGAAAAGCAGAAGCATGAAATGGGGGTTTTCCACTCCTGGTTTCGCTCAGAGCTCTGTAGGACGGCCACCTGCCAATTCTCTGGGGACAGTGGGTCCCCCACCACCTCTGCACGATCCCTCTGCCAAAACTCAGAGAACTGACGATGCTCTGTAAGACTACAACTGAGAAACCTGAGCACAGACCGCGGCCCGGACTTTCTGCTCTCTAGGAAATCGAAGCTCATTGCAGAAGTGTGGGAGGAGAGCATGTTCACAGGCCACCCCTCTCTGTGAAGACAGGCTAAGTACCCTCCCCGGGTGGCTCTCCTGCCTAAGACAGGAAGAGAGTTCCCTCCAGTTCTCCTGCACTGCTTTGGTGGGCTCCACTCTCCTTAGCCTCCCAGGCAGGATTCCTGATGGCCTCCGGTTCCAGAAATGACCAGTCGCCTACCCAGCATTCTTTTGGTCCTTCTCTTCAACAGAAGTCTGATTTTACCCTGTGTGTTAGTATTTCAAAATAAACAGGAAACTTTCTGTCCTCCGTTATAGTCAGGGATGGTCCGGTGACCCGGTTCTAGCTAAAGAGATGTAGGTGGATACGAGCAAGGCGGCTTCCAGGAGCCGTCTTTAAAAGGAGTCGATTCTACTGATGGCCCATCCTTTCCCCTTCCTTCTTTTTAGTTTTTCCTTTTGGATTCTGGAATGCAGATGTGATAGTTGGAGGTAGAGCAGCCACTTGAGAGGAAGAGGAAGCATAGAGGCCGGAGGCCTTGCTTAAAGATGAGGGGAGGCTTGAGGGTGGAGTCAGGCTGGAGCAAGGATGAGGGAAATCTGGGGAGCAGAGGTCATGTCTAGGAAAGTGAGAACCTTCAGGGTGGAGGACAAACTCTAGGGTGGAGGCCACATCCAAGAATGGCAGAGCATGGCGGGTCGTCGCTGGAGACTGTCAGCGGTCATGAGGTCACTGCACCACACTCGGCTGCCTTCCTAAGAAGCTCATGCTGTGGGGGTGAAACACAGGCCCTGACTTACTTTACACCCCCATTTAGCATCATCCCTGCCCACCCCCCATGCACGTGTGTACCGCCACCCTGGGATCCTGGCTCCTGGACAGGCTGTGCAACTAATGTTTGTTCCTCTCTTTTTTCTTTTAAAAGGTGACACATTTTCTTGGCTGGTGGCCGACTCTTAAGTTACTGAGAAATGCTGTCAGTGGAGAATCACTGCTGGCTGTGTCCCACACGGGATAAGCTCTGCTCCTTCCACTGCTCCCCTCCGATCTACTCTCCCACAAGGACGTGAGTCCCTTGCCCCGTGCCGCACGTCCTTCGAGATGCTCTTCCGAACACTCCCTTGGCCCGCGGAGGAAGATCTGGGCTCCTTATCTGGGCCTTCAGAGTGCCTTCGTAGCTCCACCCAAGCACGACGCTGGGGAGATCAGCCGCTATTTCACGTGCCGCTCGTGTGAACTTGGAACGGCCAGGTAGGGGTGTTCATCTAGCCAGCCTCTGCCCAGTTCCTGTCTCACAAATGTCTGTTAGATGAATGAAAAATGGAGTGGGAGGAGCGTGCACTGCAAATTCACCCAGCTGCATCTGTGGAAGCATTGTGGGATGTTTGCTCAGATGTCCCTGCAAAGGCCTGGATTCTGCTCTGGCCCAATGACCCCTCTCATTCGGGCTGAATGTGTGCAGGACTTCCATTTAGATCAGCAGGATGATTGTCCCATCAACCTATAGAATTGCAAAATAACTCCGTGTTGTTTTCAGTCACTAAGCTTTGGAGGAATTTGTTATGCAGTGATAGATGACTGATGTGTGATTCTTTTCCCCTGATTTCGTATTCCCCAATTAATATGGTGACCTGAGCAGGGTTTTTGCCTTTTTTTTTTTTTTTTTTCCTTCTTCCCTCAGTTGCTTCCATCCTCCTTCTCTCCCTTCACTTTGTATCAGGAAAACTACTCCCATTACCTCGTGGTCACCACCCCTCAGGCTGGGCCGAGTGCTAGTGCTTTGGGGCAGACGCGCAGAGAAGACTCTGCAGGTCTGTGATTGGCCCTCACAGCACCCGAGGGGGATTGGCTGAGGAGCCACACTCGTGTTGGGGACCATAAACCCAGGATGTTAACCATGGAAGCTTTGGCTGCTCCTTTCATGGGAAATTACCCCCAAACTCCCCATTTCATATTTTAAATGGTCTTCTTTGTTCTCATTGTTGCACTGTCTAAATTGGCAGCGTTCACAGAAATATCTCCAAACCTTCCTCTTGTTCTGTGGTTCAGGACAGGCTCTCTGTGGCTAATAAGAAGAAGATCCTTGAAGTTGCACTTTACGTCGTTGTGCAATGGGAAGCGGGTCCTTTCTTCTCCCTGTTTCTTCAGAAGGTCTTCGATGGAGGGGGTTCCTCCCCCTGGCCCTGGATGACAGCCACAGGCTTACACTTCTCTGGCTAGTCCTCTGAACTCTTGACGGCAGTGTTCTGGTTATTCTCAAGCCATCAAATGTCTTAGAACTTGGTCTCGATGTACGATGTGTGCATCCTAAAGGAAGGACGCAGATGAGAGACTCGACTTCTCCCCGAGGCCCAGCGTGGGTGGCGGCCAGTGGGGGTGAGTTCCTCTTCTCCGGGACCTCTTTTCCCACTCACTGCTGAGCCCCCGGGGAAGCCTGGAGCAGGGCAGCTGGCTTGAGGAGAGCTTCCATCTGGCCTCCACTCGAGCTTCTGGTTGGACAGAGCTCAGCTGGCCTCCAACATCAGGCCCACCTCTGTCCAGGGGCCCCGGCATCCTGGGCTGTGGCATGGGCTGGCAGGTCCACCCGAGCCTCAGATTTCCTAACTGCCCTCTGGCCGGCAGCTGGTTCAAGTTCTAGCTCTTACAGGGCAGTGGGCAGGGTCAGCTCGCTAGTAGCTCTTGGGAAGCCTCCTTGACGTGAGGTCGAAGGGGAAACACCCTCCACCCTGCCCAGGGCCTGGCACACAACCCCAATCCCCCTTTCAGGTGACCTTCCAGATGGGATGCCCTCCAACAGTCCTGGAAGGTCAGGTGGCTTTCTATGGAGTGTCTTGGTAGATTCTGTGTAAGATCCAGCACCGTATTTGACATGCAGTCGTTAATCACCTTGCTTTTCAGGGATCAGCCATTTCATTTTAACATCTCTGGGAAGGAATTGTTTTCTCCTGAAAGATGAAGCCGTGGGATTTATGATTCTTTTTAATGAGCATGAAAATGAGAGTGTGGAGACCCTTGGGAACAATTATGTGGGGTTTCCCCCACACTGAGCCCAGGGCATCTATTTCTCACCCTGACCAAGGAGAGAGCCTCCAGGTCCCCAAAGTGACTTAGTTATCCTGTGTCAACACTCCTCTGCTGGAGGGCACTTTCTGGTGACCTAGGGGACCTGTCCTTTTAAAGGGTGGGTCAGCTTTTAGATTTAGATGAAAAATCTAGAAAACCGGCCACGATAAAAATCAGTCTGCAAATGGATGGCCCGAGACCCTCTTAGAGTGTGATACAGCTTTCGAGCTGACAGGAAGTCTAAGTCACACTGCTTGCCCCCGCGGTTTGTGTTCCCTGCAAATGTGGTTTTAATCCAGAGCCATGAATTCTGCAAACTCACATCTCAGGCCTGTCCCTCATAATAGACCGCCTCCCCGCCCCCACACTTGCAGCCCGTGTGGCGGGTCCCAAGGAAAGCTCCAGCATGATGCAATTTGCCCCTCAGGCCTGGTCCCCGGAGCAGCTGCAACTGATTATGGCTCGGCTGCAGGCTCTGTTTTATTTATGACCCACGTCCTCCGCCTCCTCAAAATCCATCAGGGCACACTCATGGAAGTAAAATTAGAGGCCCCGGACAGGGCTGGAGCTTGGGAATTGCACTTTACCCTCCTTCTTTTCAGGGCAGCCCTGATCAGGAAAGCCAATCGAGGGGCCAGGCCCAGGAGAAGGCCTGCCCTGGCCCCTGTGTGTATCTCCACTGCCCACTAATAGTGAGAAAGGATGTTCTCTTAGGCTCACAATCCTGGCTTCCCCTCTCTCCGTGAAATTGGTCTTCTGCTTTGCCCTCCTTCCTGCCCTGGCTAGATCCCCGGTTCTTGGTCGATATTTCAGTTCCTGCCCTCATCTTCCAACCATGATCATTGCTGCTTGGTGGTGTTTGCTGGCAAGAGCAGGTCCTTCCAAGTCACAGGCTACCCGTGTTAGTCACTGCTCACATTTCTGATTTTTTTCCTAACAGAAAGAGAGTCATCCTCACCCATCATGCGATCGATCCTTCTGGCCTGCTGTTTTGAGGGTGTCCCTTAGCAGAAGGGACCAGAGCTGGTTCCTCCTTTCCTCTGATGGCTTCTTGGAAGAACTGTCACTTTGACTTCCCCACATGACATTTGCATGAGATAAGGCCTCATTCTTTTCCCTCTCTGGAGCTCCATATTTATTTTCAAGAGCTTTTGGCTCCCAGTTAAAACAAAGAGAGTCGTTTGGCCAAGGACTGCATGGAAAGGACGTTATTAGCTGAAGCATTCTCTTCCCCGCGGAGGCTGAGAAACTACTTCTAACTAGGGCTGCCTCTCCAACACTAGTGGCCTTCATTCACATTTAAGGGCCCTCTGCCGGATGCTCACACATGCCTTCAAGTGCGCTCACATGTATTCAAGGAGGGAGAGCCAGGCCGATCGGTAGCGAATTTGAGAAAGAATTGGAGAAAAATTGAGAAATGAGAAGCATTCAGATGCCAGAAGAGCAAAATGAAGGAATGATGTATTGAGAGGATCTGCCCAAAGCCTGAATTTGTGCATAAGGACCCTCACCCCAGCAGGAGGCATTACGTCATTCATGCATTGTAGGCTTTTTGATGGATGAGTATAAAATTGGTTGTCCTAACAAGAATTTAACAAGCATTTCCTGCAGGTCACTCAAGGGAGAGAGGGCTTTGTAGGTTCCTGGCCCAGCCTCTTGAGAAGGAGCATTTCGGACCTCCCTGCTCCACATTCAGGACAATCCCAGGGCCATGTGCTGTGTCATTCCTCAGGTGATGCCCCTTATAAAGTGCACTCACACAAGAGCTCCTGGGGTGCCGTCTGGGCCCAGCTCATCTAAATCTCCTGTGCCCTTCATACCTGTCATGGCTGGAGAAATCGAGGCAGGGTCACTTTCTCTTCCTTTCCTCCCCTCCTACCAATTCTGAGAGTGTTGCTCCCGATATACAGGCCACGTACAGGACGGGCAGGAACAGTGAGGTGGGAGCCCAGCTTCTCCCCAAGGATTGCGTGGCCTGGACGCTGTTGCCTTCCCAGAGTCTGACTAAGTGCTTCACGGACCTCTGCTCCGGTTCTTTTCGCCTCTGTCTCCTTGGCTGAGATCTGCACATCCTAACAGATGTTCAGCCTCGCTGTTGGGTCCCTGGGGGCAGTTTCTGGGTTGGGTCCATCTTGACAGAGGATGGCCTGACTCAGGAATTTCCCTCTGTGTCAGTCTCTGAATCAGGAGCCATGGTCACTGGGCTGGAACAGTTAGACAACCACTAAGTCTGAAAAGAGGGGGAAGGAATCCAACTCCAGGACCTTCAAGTTGTGATCCTTCTGGAGCTGAGAGGTGGCCCTGGTGTGTGAATCTAAATGTGAATCAAGTTTGAAAAGCAAGGGACTAGATGACGTTTCTGTGTTTTGGTCCTGCCTTTTGAGTCCGTGTTGGTTCCAGGAAAAACATCTGTGTTCCACCAACTCACCGTCTGAGTGGGCAATTTGCACAGGACAAATCCCTTGACCCAGATGTGCCAGGTGTGCCAGGGCCCAAGGGGTATCAGCACCCTGAAGCTGGAGATGGACTTTATTTCCCTTTGAAATACAAGTTTTGTTCTCATCTCACACCCGAAATGTTCCTCAAAGAAAAATTATTTTTATAGTGAATATAGCTATCAAAGAGAAAAACAAAACAAGTTAAAACTGTCCATAACTCCCTGTTCAGGAATAACCACTTTAAAGACTTTAATGTAGTTCTTCCCATATGTTCTTGGTTTTACATATAAATACATGTACGTGTACAGATGCACATTCTTTCTAAACTACCGGGATCACACAATCTCAATGCCTGTCCATCAGATAAGCTGTATCAACGTCTTTCTGTGTCATTGAGTGCATTCTTACAATATCTTCTTCAATGGTATTTGGAGAAAATATTATGAATGTACCAAGACTTTTCAATTAAATTCTTGTTTTTGAATTTCAATTATTCTTCCCTTATTCCTCTATTCTACTATTGATAGACATTGGCCTGGTTTTTACTGACATAAAATATCTTTGCAAGATTAAGAAGCGGAAGCTGTTGGCTCATTGTTCTTTTTTTTTTTTTTTGGTACCAGTGATTAAACCCAAGGGTTCACTAAGTTGCTGAGGTTGGCTTTGAACTCGTGATCCTCCTCTCTCAGTCTCCCTAGTTGCTGGGATTACAGGGGTGAGCCACAGGGCCTCACTAAGTTGCTGAGGTTGGCTTTGAACTCGTGATCCTCCTCTCTCAGCCTCCCTAGTTGCTGGGATTACAGGGGTGAGCCACCATGCCTGGCTGGATCATTGTTTTAATTTGCACTTTTGTATGTGAATCACCCTTGTATTTCCTTTCTGTTAGTGTCTGAGTATTAGGCTTTCAGTTTTAGGGCATAAATGCTTCATCATAGAGTGTAAAAAATATGTTCTTTTTTGTCATTTGCCTCTCTAGTCTGTAGGGGAGTTCAGTCTACACACCATTTCTACTCAGTTGTGTTTTGGGTGGGAAGACAGGTTGGATCCATTATTCCTTAACCTCCTGGTCTGTGCCTTTGAAGCACTGTTTAGATGACCATTTTCATATTGAGATGAATCTACAGGCTCACCACTAGTTTCTTTCATTACTTTTACTTTTTAAAAATAATTAAAGCCATTCATCCATTTGCAATTCATTAATTTGCATGGCATCTGGTCTTTACCATTTTTTTTTCAATTGGTTAGCAAACTTTCTCAGTTCTTGTTTTATAAATAAAATTTATAATTGCATGCTTCCTTTCTTGTGTTTTACGTTCTTATTTATTTCCCAAGATCTGTTTCTGGAATTTATGTTATATTTTATTTGTCTATCCATTCCTGAGCCATTATCAGAGTTTTAAATGATCATAGTTTTCAAATAAATATGATTCCATTTCTTGCATATTAGGCGATTCCTTCTATTTTGATCACACACACGCACACACACATGCAAAGGGCATTGATCCTATATTGCTGTCACAGTGGCAGTCACAGGGACAAATGGCAGGTCCTCCCTGCTCTTTGGGGTGTGTGCTTCCCTTCCTTCACTCACAGAATTGGAAGAAAAGAAGAGCAAACTGTGCCTCTCACATCACCAAGTGCAGCCCTGGCCGGTGAGCCAGCTCAGAGTGCCATCACAGCTCGGTAGAAGGCAAACTGTGCCCACACAGCTATTTGGCAGCAGGACACTAAACTCATTGGGTCAGGAGCCAAATTCCACAGGGCAGACTCCAGATGCGCAGCAAGGTGAGTGCAGACTGCAAGCCCCAGTGTGGAGGTGGAGGGACCCACTTCACTCCTTCCCACAGGTTCCTCCAGGGCAGGTGGGCACCCTTCTTCTTCTTGCTACAATAGTGACGACCATTTTATGACCATTTCCTGGAGGGACAAAATAAGGCTAGCAAAGACAGCACATTTCTTTTCTTATCTGAGAAAAATCAGCACCAGGGGAAGAGAAAAAAAAAAGTTAAGTAGAAGGGTCTGTTTTGTGGGCTGGTGTTACGGTTTGGATATGAGGTGTCCCTCCAAACCTCCTGTTAATGGAAGAACAGTCAGAGGGGGTGATCAGGGTGTGAGAGCCCTCACCTAAGCAGCCCGTCCTGCTAACTGAAGGCAGATGGGGCATGGCTGGAGGAGGTGGGTCTCTGGGGGCATGTCCATTCGTCTTCCCTGAGTCCCCCTTCCCCACTCTCTCTTCCCTCTGTTTCTTGATCCAGCCACGAGTGAGCAGCTCTCTTCTGCTAGGCCTTTCCCCTCATAGTGTGCTGCCTCACCCTGGGCCCAGAGCAACGGAGTCAGCTGCCTAGGGACTGAGACCTCGGGAACCATGAACTCCAAATAAACTTTCCCTCCTCTAAGTTGTTCCTGTTGAGTATTTTGGCCCCAGAGATGCAAAAGTTGGATAAAACATCTAGCAAGCGGCACAGGCACACAGAGCTCTGCACACAGAGCTCTGCACACAGAAGGGCCCACTGTCCGTTCAATGCTCCTCCATCACCGTCTTTCAATTCTCAATAATTTTGAGAAGGGGCCTCCTCTTTTGTTTTGCATGAAGTCAAAAAATTATTATTGAATTATTATCTGACTCTAATAAGCAGTGTAGAAAAAAAAAAAAAACAGGGAATCAAGCGTTCTCAGATACCAGGGGGTGGTTATAATGCTATAATTGTCCTGTTTTACTAATTTTTTAATTCTTGACAACTGGCTGAAGCCTTATCAAATTCAGCCCCTTCCTTCATGTGTCAAATGATGGAGTCTACACTTTAGCAACCTAACCCTGGGTTCTTTTATTCCATGAAATAGTTTTCCATTCCTAGTATTAATAAGACTCTAAGACCTGCCTTAGAACTGACCTACTCAGCTGTACAATGGTTTCACTTTCCATAGTTGTACAATGGTTTCAATTTCCATACCAATGGAATTCTGAAAAATTCCAGACATAAATAATGTATACGTTTTGAACTACATTCCATTCTTATTGTGATGAAATCTCACAATGTTCCGCTTCATCCCACCTAGCAGGTGAATAGTCCCTTTGTCCAGTGTATCCATGATGTATATGTTTCCCTTCCATTAGTAATCTAATAGCCATCTCTGTTGTCATGGTTTTTTAAAATTGATTTTAAAAAAATGACAGTGGAATGCATTACAATTCTTATTACGCATATACAGCACAATTTTTTTCATATCTCTGGTTGTATATAAAGTCCTGTTTAACAGAGTGCTTGTGTTCAAGCAAACTTTTTAAAAATTTAGTAATAGCTCAAAAGCCCAAGAGTAATGGTGCTGGTAACTGAGCATGTCAAAGAGAAGCCATAAAATGCTTCCTTTAAATAAAAGATGAAACTACAATAAGATATTTGGACAGAGGCAGAGAGAGAGAGAGAGAGAGAGAGAGAGAGAGAGAGCATTCATATAACTTTTATTAAAGTATACAGTTGACCACCCACATTTGCAGGTTCCATATTATTTGATCATGCAATCATAGAGATGGGAAATGTCTTAAAAGTTGCACCTACACTGAACATATGCAGACTTTTTTCTTGTTATTAATCCCTAAACCATACAATATGACAATAATCTGCATAACATCTGTATTGTTTTGGATGTTATAAGTAATCTAGAAATGATTGAGAGTATGTGGGAGAATGTGCATAGGTTATATGAAAACATGACACCACTTTATACTAGAGACTGGGACGTCCATGGATTGTGGAACTCCATAGGGAGTTCTGGTATCAATCCCTTTTCGATACCAGGCAATGATTATATTGTTATGACTTTCCTATTTTATTATTGGTTATAACTCTTAATCTTTCTGTGCCTAATATATAAACTAAACTTTGTCATACATGTGTGTGCTTAGGACATAGCGTAGCACGTGTAGGGTTCAGTGCTACTCATGGTTTCTGACGTCCTCCGGGGCTCAGGAACATGTTCTGCATGGATCAAGGAGGACCGCTGTGTAATTTGTGAAGACTGAAACAAGGAGTACCTGAGTTTAGATTTCATATTTTAAATTCATTTTAATTCAACTAACAAAGGGAGGATGGAAAACCACAGAGTTCCAATCTAGTTCTATGGAGATTCTGACGAGGACAGTAGGTTTCCTTCTCCCCAACCCCCACACTTCCCTGCACTCCCCCAATCTTCGTTCTTTTGTTACCTTCTGTCCTTCTTTGACTCCTTTATACCGTCTCTCCTTTTTTCCTTTGATGTCCTCATCCATTTAATAGCTTTGTGTTGCCCCCAACATGTACCACAGTCCCAGGTTTACAAAAACACACCGGACCCAGACATCCTCAGTGAGGTGTCAGTGTAGAGGGGGAGTGTGGCCCTGCCCCAAGAGAATCCCTGGCCCTTGGCCAAAGAGTCTTGTTGCTCAGAGCCAGAGGGTTAGCCAGGGCCTGGATCTTGGATTTAGAGCCTTTGCGTGAGAAATAAATTTCTGTGGTTTATAAGCCATTCGTCTACTGTAGAGTCATAAGCCACATAATGACATTTTGGTCCATGATAGCATATATGAGTACACAGGAGTTGAAATTCTCCTGTCACCTAGTGATGCTGTAGCTGTAGTGATGTCATGGTGCAATTTTTCACTCGTGTGGTGATGCTAGTATAAACCAACCCACTGCAATGTCCGTCACATATGAAAAAGTATAGCACCTATGATTATGTCTAGTGCATATTTTGATAATGAAAATAAATAGCAGTGCTACTGGTTTATATATTTACTATCCTACTTTAAAAAAATTATTTGTGTGTACTCCTATTTATAAAAAAAAAGTGTGTGTGTGTGTGTGTGTGTGTGTGTGTGTGTGTGTGTGGCAGGTTTGGTGGGGGGTATCTGAGCTACTCTAACAAATACCTAAAAGATAAAGTGACTTTGGAACACAGTAACAGGTAGAGGCGACAAGAGTCTGGAGAACATGCTAGAAAAAGTCTATTTTACCATGAATGGAGTGTCGTGGGTGATTTCAGTGAAGGCTCAGGAAAAGAGGGAAAGAACACTAGCGGAAGTCTCAGTTTTGTTAGAGAATGCCTTAATAGTTGTGAACAGAACATTGGTAGAAATACGAACGGGGAAGGCCATTCTGACGCATCTCAGAAATAAGGAACACGTTAGTGGACAGTGAGAGAAGGGCCATCCTTCCACACACGGACGGAGAGCGTGGCTCAATCGCATTCCTGTTCTAGAGTTTTGTGGAAGGTAGAACTTGTGAGCAATGCAATTGAATATTTGGTTTGAAAATTTGATTATTTGGAAATTTCTAAGCAGAATGTGGAAGGGGGTTGCTTCGCTTCTCTTGAGAACTCATAGTAAAGTGGGAGAAGAACTGACCGAAAGATGGACTTGTCGATCAAAAGAGAAGCACAACTTAAAGACATTGAAGGGTCCTCATCCTATGAGAGAGCAGATCCTAGAGCGAACACCAAGGGTGTGGCTGGGTGGGAAGAGACTAGTGTGGACTGGCCAGCTCAATGGAAGTCAGTGCTATTCACCAGGACAATGGGAGAGTGACCCACCGGCTATCACTGGAGCTGTGTTTCCACCGCAGGTCTGGAGTTCAAGTCCTGGTGGGCAGGACCACACAGCGTAAGCTCACGGTGAGGGCTCCTACTCTGAGCTCCACCGCAGAGCCTCTCGGCCTCCCCAGGCCCAGGAGCAGTTCTGCTAGCCCCAGTTCAGTGTGCATGTGCCCTTGTAAAGTTACAGGGGAGTGGCCACCTCCACCTGGATTCCACGGGATGCCCTAGCAAGCCGTGGGGCCCAGGTAGAGAACTGCCCAGACAGACATAAGACAATGGCTGCAGGGAGATAAGGGTTGTAAGATTTCCACAGAGAGCCCACACCAAGGCAAAGCTCAGGGCGGTCACTGAGGTGAGGCTGGCCTGTGGCCCCACACTGGAAGACCACGAGGACAGATTCCTGCCCAGGCGAACCCCAGGATGTGACCTAGAAACAGAGTCACTGCAAAGGTGGGGCCTTTAGCCCCAACTTTTCAGTGTTTGGACCACCCAAAGCCCAGGTGGCAAGGTCACCACCCCAGTGGGCCCAGTGGGCAGAGCACCCAGCCACAGATGGTTATTGAGCCTTAAAAAAAAATAAGAATAAGATGAAGCAGCAGCAAAACAAAGCAAAACCAGGCCCTTAGAGGAATGCAAGCTCCGTCGGTCGGTGAGAAGCCGCCGGCCCTGGTCTCAGGCTCCCTGCCCCCCATCGCCCCAGGCCTGTCCTCCTGAGAAACAGATGGGAGGTCTCAGCCCCAGCAGAGATGGCCAATCAGGGCTCTGATAAAACTCGTGTTCTCTTTCTGTATTTCCTGTGAGACCAACAGAAAGAGCAAAAGGGATTGTGTAAGTGATGATTAGGTTACGTGCTGTGGTTACTGCTGTTTGTTTGTTTTTCAGGAAAAATATATGTTGGCAAAATACGGATCTGGAAACTGCAGTCAAGGAGGGAGATCACTGTTTATCCCGCTGTCCAAGGCCGCCTGAGGGGCTGGGACCCCCTGGGGAGTCTGGGGGGGTGAGAACTTGCAGGCAGGGAAAGATGGGCAGAAGACTTAGGGGGGATTCCAGCTTCTCACGCAGGGACTGTGATGACCAGGGAGCTAGCAAAGGGACCCAAGTCCCCTTAGAGCCCGGAGGTGGCCAGGGAGGCTCTGGGGCTTTTCCAGGGCCAGTGAAGACGTCCTCAGTGGATGGAGAGAGGAGCCTGGGGGCCACAGCAGGAGGAACAGGCTTTTAGGGGATAGCGCACATTGGGAGGGTCCCCAAGACCGTGAGTGTCCCCTTTTCAGCAAGTGGGTGCTTAAAAGCCAGAATGAAGGGAGGGTGCAGAGCCCAGCAGTCGGTCAGGGAGCTGTGCTGAGGACCAGGTGTGAAGGGATGGGACTTGAGCGTCCCCCCAACAGTTCACGGACTGGAGGACTGGCCCCAGTGTGATGACATTAAGGAGGTGGAACCTTTAAGAGGTGGGGTCTAATGGGAGGGGGTAAGGTCATGGGGAGAGCTGCCCTCAGAAGGGACTGATGTAGTTTTTGAAGGACCCTGGTCAGTTTCTGTGATATCAAGTTATCATTAAGAGATCAAGCCTGGCCCCTGAGTCCCTCTAGTATCCTGTATCATCCTGTGATCTCTCCGTCTCACAAGCCATAGGACATTTATTAGAATGCCAGCTCTGGTTCTGAATCTCAAGAACTATGAGCCAAATAATCTTTTTTCCTTCATAACAAGACTCTGGCATTTTGTGATAGCAACAGAAAATGGACGAATGTGGTCTGGACATGGAAGAGTCTGAGTATGAGATTTGACTCTGACAAAGGATAGGGGTGAATGAAAGGGAGGGACTGGTGGGCACTGACAACGAGCTGCCCTCTCGTGCCCTCGGTGTACTTTTGCGTACACTTGGGTTAGTCACGGCCCTATCCTGGAGCACCTGAGTCTTAGGTATAAGTGACACCAAATAAGGTAGAAGGATATAAGAAACCAGGCAAAAATGGGGGTCCCTGGGAGCAGTCCTCTCCCCAGATGCTGGGGAGGAAGTAGCTAGAGAGCCAAGTGCAGAACATTCGTGGCAGATGGCAGCGAGCCAGTCCGGGCTTCCAGGTAGTGTGGCTGTGAATGAGAGGAGACAGGGCCGTTACCCGGATGGAACTGAATTTCATGAACCTATGTGCTAAAGGTGGAGGGCCAGTGGAGGTGGCAAGAGATGGCTTCAGAGAAATGGTAGGAGAGAGGTGGGAGAGGATGGGACTCAAAATTCAGGAACGCAGGAAACTTCCCCCGGACAGAAGGTGGTTGGCGAACACCACTCCGAAGTGGTCCAAGCTGGCTGCCAGGACATTGGAGAGGTTTCCAAGTGCACAAAGCGCCTCATCATGAGAGAGGGGCCACCCCTGCAGAAGGCAGCCTGAGCTTACAGGGTGTTATGACCCGGGGACCTCTTCCTCATGGGCCCACAGGTGCTGATGGGCCAGGAGTCCAGGGCTTCTGCTGAGTGGGACGAGAAGGGGCAGGTGGAATCTTCAAGGAAGGGTTTGGTAAACTTGGGAACTAACTTGAAAGAGATGCACAAAGGAGAGGTTGGAAAGCAGTCAACAACTCTCCCTTTCCCCAAGTGATATTAGGATGTGCTTGAGATTGGTATCAGCCCAGAGTAATACCCAAGAGACCAAGTTCCCTGGGGACAGGGAGTGAACAGGAAGAAACCTTGCTTTGGACCTGTGCTGTTTGTATAAAGCCTGACAGGCCAGATCAGCCTAATCCTTCTAAAAAAACATCAGCACAAGATATTCAATTCTTTGGTTATTCCAAAATACTCAGCAAAACCATTTCCTTTTATACCTGTTAGATTTTTTTTTTTTTAAAGTCCTGAGGACTTAAATGTAGCACTTTGGTCAACTTCTGTTTAATCCAAGCCTAGAAGGACGAGCCTGCAGCTCGCACCCATAGGTACATGCAGGACATGTCAGGCCATGTGATGGCCAAATCATCAGGTTGAATGTGTGGTGGCACAAAACACTCTGATGCGTCCCTCTGTCCTGCTGGGGATTCCGGCGTCCATCTGTGTACATCCTGGCTGACGTGGACAAAGGCAATGGCCAGCGCATGTTTGTTGGCTTCTACTGAAATCCGTGACGCCCGGGGGACTGTGGCAGCAGGGAGCTGTGACATCGCTTCCTAGGCAGGCTCCTTAGGACAGGTGTGGCCTTCATAGCCAACTTCCTCTTCTCTGCTTCTCATGAGTTAAAGGGAAGCGAAAAAAATCTTGCAAGCCGGACACACAGGTTGGTGACCATCACCATTAGCTCTTCTTCAGCATTTCCTAAGGTGTTATGGGATTATCATTTGAAGAAAAAAAAAAAAAGACTTCTGATTCCAAGTTCCCGCCAGCTCTGGCCACAGTTCCCAGCACGGTGAGGTCCCCCTGCCCCGCCTGCGATGGGGCTTAATGCTCTCTGTGACTCCCAAGGCGGTGGGAGTGTGAGCTGAGACCCTGAGCTCCATCGAACCTCAGTCGGGCAGGACAGGGGCTCGCACTTCGTAGACATGTCCACTGTGACTTATTAGATCACAGTCCTCTAGTTCTACTAAGTGTCAGGAGATGAGGCACCTAGAACTCTATTACCATGGGAACCATGAGAACAGGAGCCGCCCACACAGCAGAGTCTGTGCCCTGGGCAGTTCCCCCAAGCAGAATTCCCTCCTCGGGGGCAGGGACTCTGTTATCTCCTGGACCCACTGGCTCATCCCAGCCGCTCAGAATCAGCTTGGGGAATGGCTCTGTGGGCCCCAGATTCGTCTTTCCTGCCACCCCTACTGTGGAGGACCCAGGAGAAGGACTCACGGACTTTGGGCCATGACTATGCCCAGGCTCCCTGCAAGAAGGAAGGGCACAGAGACCGTCAATAGGGACGTTGACAACGCAAGCTGGTCCTGAGAGAGACAGACAGTTTGAGGTCCATTTTCAGAATATAGTACTTAGCCTAAATTGGGATGTAAGAGCCAATCCTGGTCATTGTGTGATCCAGCTGTAGCCATTTTAACCAGAGCCCTTCCCTTCGCCCACCCCAACTTTCAGATCAGCCAACGGCATAGACTGTGACCCTGAGCTCCTCCTACCAGAGCCGGGGGCAGTGCTGCCCGGGGTTAAAGCAGGTGGACTGCTCACCAAGTGTGGGCAGGACAGACTCGGGCCTTGCCCAGCCACTTCGGCATGTGTGTGATTCCTGTGGAGCCCTGCTGTTCCTAACAGTGCTTCCGGAAGGCACCCGGGGCCTGCAGGGCCAGGACACCGTTGTCCATCTTCCTTCTTACCCTCAGGTGCTGACCAACCCTCTTCTTCACTTCTGCTCACTCCACACTGTCCGCTTCCTGCTTCAGACTCTCCCTCACGCAAATGCCCTGGGACCTTTTCTCCTTTTGCTGCTCCACATGGAACACGCCTCCTGTCCTCTCTCCTCCAAGTGGCCATGACTCTCCTCTGCCTGCCTCGGAGACCACGGCCATCATCACTGCACAACGCAGCCCTTTAGGCCTCCACGTGGGGCTGTCGAAAAGACCTCAGGAGGGGGAGTTCTGGCCCGGGCTGTGCGTCCCAGGTCTGTGACGCTGCCATGGTCTTTGAGACTTGTTATTAGGATTTGGCCACACTGATGTTAGAGTATGTGATTTTTATCTCTATTTCACAGATGAGGAAACCAGGATGCAGAGCTTGGTTAGCAGCTGGCAGAACCTGGGGAGCGGCATGGGTGGCGTTCAGACCCAGACCTCTGAGCTTCTGGACAGGCGTCTCTAGGACATGGGTGATGTTTATGGCCTTGGCTCTTCCAGAATGAGGTGGGGGTGGTCACGGCTGCCTTTCAGAGCTGTTAAGAGAAGCAAATAAGACTTAGGTGCCACCAAACCACGGGGCGGAGGGGGAATGCATGTTATATCCACTATCGTTTCCCTAGTATCCCAGTGTGATGTATACAGTAAGTACCAAATAAAAATTTATTTGAGGTTACCACTGTGCAATCTCCCAACTCAGTACCTGGCCAAAGGTATTGTGTAATGGTCATAGAAGGAGGAATTTTTATATATATTATAAATTTATATATATATATATATATTCAATCATGATACTCATTATCTGTTTTCATCTATATCACCACCTGTGGTCAAGGGTCCCCAGTGAAGCACATTTGTCACTGGTGTTGCAGATAAGGGTGGTGGTGGCCACTGGAATACAGAAAGAACATGCGAACCTGTACCCTCAGTGGTGCTGAGCAAAGAGTCCATACGAGAAACAGCGAGACATCTGTTGGGTGTTCTCTATGAACTTGTTTTTCTGATTCATTTAATTCTGCATTGTGCAGGTGAAGAAACTGTGCATTGTGCAGATGAAGAAACTCATCCTGAGGTGAACAGAGAGCAAATTTGGAGCAAATTTCTACCCCTCACACATCAAATAGGGCACTAATCTCCAGGGTATATAAAGAACTCAAAGAGCTAAACACCAAAAAAAAAAAAAAAAAAAAAAAACCCAATCAATAAATGGGCCAAGGACTTGAACAGACACTTCTCAGAAGAAGATATACAATCAATCAACAAATATACGAAAAAATGCTCAACATCTCTAGCAATCAGAGAAATGCAAATCAAAACTACTCTAAGAGATCATCTCACTCCAGTCGGAATGGCAACTATTATGAAGACAAATAACAATAAGTGTTGGTAAGGATGTGGGGAAAAAGGTACACTCATGCATAGCTAATGGGACTGCAAATTGGTATAGCCAACTTGGAAAACAGAATGGAGATTCCTTGGAAATCTGGGAATGGAACCACCATTTGACCCAGGTATCCCTCTCCTCAGTCTATACCCAAAGGACTTAAAAACAGCATCCTACAGGGACACAGCCACATCAGTGTTTATAGCAGCAGAAATCACAATAGCTAAACTGTGGAGCCAACCTAGATGCCCTTCAGTGGATGAATGGATAAAAAAATGTTGCATATATACACAATGGTCAGCAATAAAAGAGAATAAAATCATGGCATTTGCAGATAAATGGATGCAGTTGGAGAAGATAAGGCTAAGTGAAGTAGCTAATCCCCAAAAAACAAATGGCGAATGTTTTCTCTGATATAAGGAGCCTGGCTCATAGTGGGGTAGGGAGGGAGAGCATGGAGGATTGGATTAATTCTAGATAGGGCAGAGGGGTGGGAGGGGAAGGGAGGGGGCAGGGGGCTAGCAATGATGGAGGAATGTGATGGACATCATTATCCACAAAGTACATGTATGAAGACATGAATTTGGGTGTCAACCTACTTTATATACAAACAGAGATATGAAAAATTGTGTTCCATATGTGTGATAAGAATTGTGATGCATTCTGCTGTCATGTATTTAAAAAATAGAAGCAACTAAAATGAATAAATAAAATATAAATAAAAAAGAGAAGAAACTCACCTTGAGCAGTTAAGTCAACCACAGGCAGGAGAACTCAATGAACCACAGGACAAGTCTGTTGGAGCTGACGTGTGGGGCACACTCAGTACACGTTTTGATTTTCCTTGTGTGGAAAAGGGTGTTTGCTCTCCCTCATTGCCCCATGAAGCCACCAAGGAGGCAAAGGGACAGGGACATCACTCCCTCATGTAGACAGGAGGCCATGTCCCCAGCAGAACTTTTCTCGGATTCTCTCCTGCACACCAAGAAATGTCCCATGAACAGCTCAAAGGAGGGTGTATCTGCTGCACTGCAGCACAGAACCGACGGCAATTTCTTTCTCTTTCTTTCTTTCTTTCTTTCTTTCTTTCTTTCTTTCTTTCTTTCTTTCTTTCTTTCTTTCTTTCTCTTTCTTTCTCCCCCCCCCCCTTTTTAAGGAGGGAGAAAAAAAAACAACTCTCAATCCTTAGGGGAAATCCAAAGACAGTTATTCCCATCATGTTTTGAGGAAATCTTGAAGCCTTTACCAGATGATACCAGATTCTCAGAAAGCAGCTGACTCACAGAAGCCATTCAGCAGCCTCATCTCAAGAATGAACCCCTGTTGCCCCACGGGGCAGAAAACACACCACCCCTTGGAGCTTTGGAAGGGGACCTCAGGGAGCACCCACGGATGTGGAGGGCGGGTCTCAAGGCTTCTCCACGCTCCCCTGGAGGGTCCTGGTTTCTGGAAGCCCACACATTCCTGTGGAAGGCCATGGTGAATCCTAGAGGGACGTTTAATTTCCTGAACGGGACACTTTCTTTCTAATGTGAGGAGGCCCAGGATGGAATGGGCTTCTAGGGGTTTTCACTAAAGTAAGATTGTGCCTTAATAATTGCAAGATAATGAACTCACACTTGTAGATTATTCTGGGTGATTTTTTTTATGATGTCCTTAGCATTATTCACAACTGTGGAGAGATAAGTAACTTGTCCAGGTCCACTGAAGTAACGGGTAGAAGAAGCCTGAACGAGAACTTGAATCCACTCGATGCCCATGTCTTTCACCCCTGGCCACGTGGCCCACTCTAATACAACCCCCTGCCAATATCATGCCAATGTGATGTGTCATCTACTGGCAAAACGTCACATTGATACTTTGGAAACTCACCTCTGATCTTGCTACTTCCTTGCTTAGACATTTCCGTCCCTGTGAACCCAGATAAAGTCTGAGCATTCTTCTGTGGCTTCTCATTTCTGAACTGGGAACACACAAACCACTCAGAGCAAGAGGTAAAGGATAGTCCAACTTATTTTGTGTCTAAACATTTTAAACCTCTGGTGCTAGCTCAGTCCCCAACCCAAAGGAACCTCCTTTGTATCCAGGTACTCAGTATTCAGGTACCAAAGCACCCAGGCCAATTCAGATAGACATCCAGCATGGAGACGCAACCTCTGCCTCTGAACACATGCTTAGCCACCCCTTGGGTATGTAGTGGAGAGGGGGTCAGTCCATGGAAAGATCTTATGGTGGAAGCTGCCTTACCTGAACTGACCACTCTCGAGGTACATGAACTTACAAAAAGACCCGGGAGGTTTGCCTGAGCTTCATCAAATGGAGCTGTTTTACTTTCCAAATCCAATTATCCCATCTCTAAATTGCTCCCTGCCCATTTCCTTTTTGCCATAGTGTCTTCATCTGAATCTTAAACTTAATGTTTTCTTTCCTTTTGTGGCTTCTTGGCCCAAACCATCAGTCCCTGGGTAGTTGCCTACGTCCTGTGATCTCAGTCACGACTTTGAGTGCAGTGAGCTAAGGCTTCTCCCTGTAGGTTAGGAGTTCTCGACATTTTTTTTTTTTTTTTTTTTTAAGAAAAAAGTAAGGAGGAGGAAATAAGGCCAACGAGGACCAGAAGGAAATAATTTCCTTTGGAAAATTCCAAACATCAGGAAAGTTTCCTAAAGCCTAAATATTCTCTGCAACTCATTCTCTCCCATCCACCCACCCATCCGTCCACTGAGCACTGAGCATCAACTCGGAGATGTTCTCCTGTTGACATCAGAGTGACAATGGGAAGAAGGAATGGGAGCAACTTAACGGGGCCCTTGTCTTGGCTGACCCTCTCCTGGGGGGCTCATGGGAAAGCCCTCCTGGGTCTCTTCCTGGTGCTTGCCTGTTCAGACCCACAGACTCCTCATAAGCACTCTCCTTTTGGGAGAGTGGCACCTGCTTTAAGACTTTAAATTTCTAACTTCTCAATATAGTTTCCTTCCTACTTGAGACGTAGGAACTTCACTATAGGAAAAAAAGTAGAGATATTCTTACTAGTGATAAATTGTTTTACTTTGGTCCATTAAAAAATGAAGGAAGCTGGAAATTATTGAAATGCTTCAAATTCTATACCATGAACTAAACAAGAGTTAATTTAATTAGAATGTCAGAGGAAAAAAAGCACCACAAATCTTGTGTCAAATCACTGATTTCACCAATCTATGAAGAGTTCAGAATTGATGGATTTAAAAAAAAATCAAATCTTTATTGATGAGAAAGTGAATTACTCTGGCCCAAATATTTTGGTGGTGGTTGCCATTTCTCTTCTTATTTATTTATTTAAATTTTTAAAATAAATGACAATAGTGGAATGCGTTCCTACTCATTATTACCCATATACAGCACAATTTTTCGTAACTCTGTATATAAAGTATGTTCACGCCAAATTATGCCTTTATACATGTACTCTTTTTTGCATTACAATTCTTAATACACATATATACCAAAATTTTTCATATCTCTGTTTGTATGTTGACACCGAATTCAAATCTTCATACATGTATTTTGTATAATGATGATCATCACATTCCACCATCCTTGCTAATCCCCTTCCCACTCCCTTTCCCTCCCACCCCTGCCATTTCTCTTCTTTTTGGGTGAAAACTAAGTTCCTTGATGTGTTTGATGCTTCTCAGTCTTTTCATTCAAACTTTTGGAAACAGACACCCAACCCTTGTGAATCTCCCCAGTGTCAAATTGATATGCAAAATTTCCATTTTCCTTCATTTTTAATGGACCAAAGTAAAAATTAAAAATTTAATTTAAAAAGTCACATAAGCCTTGAAATCTTGGGAGGAATGACATATAAACATCAAAGCCATGCAGTGGATGTTTGGGTCAGAGGTATCTGCGAATTTAGTGACTGACACAGTTCCTCCAGCAACCATCACTGACAAAGTCCACACCCATAAGTGCTTACGGGAAATAGAGTCAGTGACTAGGGGCACAACTGCCCTGTTCAAGGGGAAGGACTGTGGCAAAGTCAGGCCGCCTGTTTTGTGGGAGGAACCTCCCCGAGTACCCTTCACCCAGCCTTTCTTTCGGCACATCACCCACAGGACGGGAATTCTCTAGCCTGAGCACGGAACTCATTCCATAGGAGTTCTCCATGCCAGCCTACGTCACCGCAACGCTACCCCACAAGTCATACAAGAAGGACAAAAGCCTCCTGTGAGGGCACAAAGATGTTCCTTCTCTCCCACTGGCTTTTCCCTTTCTCTTGGCATGGAGAATATTTGGATTTTTAGACAAGTGAGGAAACAGAGTGCAGCAATCTCAGATTCCTTTCCTTCATTTATTCATTCATTGAATAAAATAATAATTCAGCACACCCCAAGTGCCAGGGGGGTCAGGAGGAAGAGATCAAGCTGGGCAAAGAGGGAAACGGCCCCCCAGGGAACTTCCTGAGCAGCAAAACACACACAGCTGCTGCAGGTTTTTGCTTAGAAACTTGCAAAAAGGTTATTTTTAAATTGCAAAGCACGTGACCTGGAGTCTGCAGCCTCTCCAAAGAAGGAAAAACAAACGCCTGATCAATATTTTGACTGGACTAAAGGCTGCATAAATGCCTTGGGCCACTGATTGCCTTACCCAGGATTGGGCGGGGTGCTGACTTCCTTAAAGCTATAGATCCAAAAAAACCCCTGGACCCTAGGCATTCACCTGCGCGATCCCCCAGAGTCCTGTCCCCACCACAGGAGCTTTGCTTCACTTTGTTTTAATAAAGTCTTGGCTTTCACTCTCTGCTGTCTGTGAATCTCATTCTTGGAATCCCTGAGACAAAGAACCCCCAAGCTACTCCATGTGCATGTTACACCAGGATTGGTGCATGAAGCTGGGGAGACTCGAGTCTTGATAGTAAGCTGTGGGCTGTCTAGGATGCTTTCCTCCTGCACACAAATGCTTCCTGGTTTAAAAAAAAAAAAAAAATGTTCAAGTGTGCCATGAAGTGAAAGGCAGCTACTAGAAAAACGTTCCAAGCACTGGTCCTTGTGAATTATACTAAGGAAAGAGATAATGAAAGTTCCAGTGTTATGAGCACCCAGCCTTCCACCTGTTGCTTGCCTAAACCCTTCAGATTCTTTTTATATGCCAAATGTTTCCTAGCAGGTCAGAAGACAAATTTTTGTTTCTTTTGTTGTTATTGTTACTGCTAGAAAATCACAGAAGGGGAGAAGAAATCTGCTGCAACTTATTGTCCATTTTTTTGATTTATAGATCATTTGTAATCTAAATCCCTGAGGAAGTACTTTGAAGCATATCACGATATATCCTTGTCTTAAGGTTAAAGCGAGGGCTTCTAAAAGGAGTTCCAAAGTTACCCATAAGGTTGCCCACTAAGAGGAGTCTCTCAATGGGGCGCTTATGAAAGAGCGCCTAGAGTTGCCAACAAGATAGATGATACTTGAAGAGGAGTCTTCTTGGTAAAGATGCTGAGCACCTTCAGAATCATAAAAAGCAAGGACCTGCTGATGGTGGGGAAATTGTAACTGAACACAATAGTTGGCCCATTGAGTGCAAAACCCCTAAGCACCATCAGAGATAAGAGTGAAGAAAGGTTTATTGTAGCAGGGAAGGAGAGCCACACTGGGGACATTGCCCAAAGCATCATCTCTTTGAATACAGAAGAGAGGAGGGAAAGATTGTGGGGAGGGGGGAAGACTCCTGCATATTCTTATTGGAAGGGCACAGTCACCTGCAGAGGTGAGCAGGTTCCTGAGTATACTCAGTGCAAAGTCATGCTTCTTTATGCATTGCATGTGCAAGGCTGATGGGCAGGAGCATCCCAGAAGAATTTAGTATCACGATGAGATTATAATGAGCAAAATTTACTCTAGGTCACCTAGAAGAGTGACTCAGCAATTTGGGCTACTCTAAACTGGTTCCTTGTGGCTTTCTCCAGAAATTCTTATCTAAAAAACAAAAAACAAACAAAAACTTGAAAAGATGTTCACAGTCATTTAAAGGGGTAGGCCCTTGCCCCATGAGCACAGGTGTGTGCCTTTAAGAAGTTCCTGTGTAGCAGCTAACAAAACCAACTTGATTTTAATTAACACTTAGGATTTTTTTGTTTTGTTTTGTTTGTTTTTTTTTGTTTTGTTTTGTTTTGGCCCTAGAGAAGTTGACCAGAGTTGTGACAGCCAGAGGCAGGAAGAATGATGTGGCTAATCTTGCTCCCCAGTGCCTGCTATGTCACAAATGTCCAAAATATTAGAGGAAGCAAGAGATTCTTGACTCTTTGAAGGGATAAAAACTGTGTGTATAACTTTCTTCTTTCCCTACATTTTTTGGGAATTTTTTTCCCCTCATCTTCTAGATTTCTAGTTGGCAAAGAAATGATACAAGTGAATACCTGAATTGAAGTCAGGGAAAAGACTGAGGCCTTCGAGTAAGAAAGAGCCTGGAGCTCTCTGGGGGAGAATAAGAGATGCTGTGGATTGAAGGAGGAAGTCACGGACACTGTGCTGGGGGACAGTAATCTGGGCCAGTTGTGCATGGGGGATAAAGAAATGGAGCTTTGAGAGAAGTCTACAAAGATTTCTGGATGATTTGCTGAGTTCTGTGCAGTTACCGTCCTCTCAGGAAAGGCTGATAATGAAGACCCTGTGGTCCATCAGGGCTAAGTGGAGTGTGGACTGTGTGGGTGCTGGTGTAGAGTGGGGTGCACGGCTGCTAGTGTGGAGCTGGGTGCTCAGAGGGACTGTACTAGTCATAGGAGCAGATTGCCCCAGGATTGTGCCGATTCCAGGCGTTCGCATCTTGCAGTACTTCCCAGTTGTCACCCGACGAGATCCAGGGGCCTGTTATGACCAAGGCTCACACACTGTTGGCCAGCCATTGAGTGTTCATGAGAAAAGTCCAGAGTTCAGGGGTGGCGTGTCTCTTGACTTCCACGAGTCCATATGATGACCGAGTTCCTCACACGTAGAATAAAATGGTGTTGCATTCAGAATTGAATCCTTCTTAATAAATCAGGAAGGCCAGTGGTTTCTGTCTTTGGCAGCCAAGGCTCACCATAGCCAAGAATTCATTTAGCAGAAAATGTGATCAAGATGCATTTTAGACCCCAGACCTCTCTGCTTTGACACACGTGACAGCCCTGAGATGACGGGTCATTAGTTTAATGCTTCAGCAAAACCAGTTTCCAGCCCGCTCAACAGGCCTTGTTCTGACCTCTTTGGAAGATCCTAGATACTGCATTTTGCAGTCATTTTTCTCTAGAGTGACGGGCAAGGAAAGCTTATTTTAATTTCTTTGAACATGTGAAGGTTTCTCTTGTTTCTCTATACATTATGGGTGTCTGGGCCTGTCAACAGCACTTAGGGTTCTCAGATTGTGTTGATAATGAACTTGGGCTTGGGGTTCTCTCCTTAGAAAAAGCCAAGGTCCTGCTGCTGAGAGCCAGCCCCTTACTGGAGCACAGATTGGATACTTCTTTTTTTTTTTTTTAATATTTATTTTTCAGTTTTAGGTGGACACAATATCTTTATTTTATTTTTACATGGTGCCGAGAATTGAACCCAGTGCCTCACGCATGCTGGGCTAGCGTGCTACCACTTGAGCCACATCCCCAGCTGGATACTTCTTATCTGAAAGGGATTTGCCCCTGCCCCAGAGCCAGTGTTCATTCCCAAATTGGGACCACACTGCTGCTTCCAGAGAGTCAGGAAGCTTCCACAAAAGCATTCTTTGTGTCTGTGGTCCCTTGAGCAAACAGTTATAAAACGCTGTATCTTTCTTTTCCCAGGGATAAAAGTGTCCTATGCCTGACCAGGAAGCACTGGGGTTTTCTTCATTTATATGTTAAGATATTGACAACCATCCGCCTCCTGTGATGCCATCAACAGTTTATAAGCCAATCAGGAATTATTTTGATTTGAAGATTCTACTGAAAAGCTTCATATGCAGGGAAAATAACAAGTTACTTAATTGCTCTTGTTGTTAACATATTTATCACAACTCTGTTTCTCTCTCTCTCTCTCTCTCTCTGTGCGCGTGCCTTGCATAATCATGCCTACATTAATTCTGCAGGACAAACTCTGGGGCAAAACTTAGGATTTTGAAAGGTATGGCCAGTGCTTTCCAAAGAACATTACATCCATCAACACTCCTATCAAAAAGATTACCTTGCTGGTGAGGGATAAGACCAAACTTGTAACAGGAGAGGTAAGAAATGGAATCTCATCACAGTTTAGACAGGTTTTTAAATTTGGTGATGAAGTTGAGATTCTGTTTTCTTATTTACTATCAGGTGTATTTCTTTGTAATTTTTTTTTTTTTTTTTTTTTTGTACTGGCAATCTAACCCAGGAGGCCTCTACACAGAGCTTTATATATGTATTTGCTTAGACAGGGTCTTACTAATTTGCTGAGGCTGGCCTTGAACTTTCCATTCTCCTGTGTCAGCCTCCCAAGTTGCTGGGATTACAGATGGATAGCCCTGTGCCCTCAGTGAACTCCTTTTTCAAGTCCTTTGTAGTTCAAGTTCAATAGCATGACTCATCTTTTTCTTATTGATTTGTATGAGCCTTTTACATAATAAGCAATTTTTTCTTTGTTATATGTAATGCAAGTAATTTTTACTTCATGGTGACTTGGTATTTGTCTATTTCCTTTTTACCATGTACAATTTTTTTTGTGAAGTCAGAAGGGAGTCTTTCCCTTTGTAAAGTCTGGGATGATAGTATTTTTAGGAAATATTTTCATAATTTGGTGAGATTTATAAAATTCACCTGCTTATTTATTTAAAATATTTTATTAGCGCATTATACTTATACATAATAGTGGGATTCATTTGACATATTAATAAATGCATAGAATATAGTTTGCTTAATTTTCACTTGTTTATTTTTGTAGTTGTTTTTCTGGCTTAATTTCTCCGTGCATTATTTTATCTATTTAAAGTTTATTTTGGAATAAGGACTGTAACAAGTATTTTTGTGATTTTTTTCCCCCTAAATGATAGGCTATCTTCCTCCATACCACCATACTTTAATTTTAAATCCCAGTTTCTGTATAGCAAGTTTTCACATGCATGTGAGCCTGTTCCTGGGCTTGCAGACTATGGTACCGTGTGCAAGTAGAACTAGTTCCTCTCCCCATTTGCAAGCACTAAGCTGTCCTATGATATTAACATCATAATATATCATCATTTACAGTTAAGGCTGGCCTCACATTGTTCCTTTCTTTCCCTTAAGATTTTCTTGCCAATCCTACACATCTATTTTCCTAAGGTTAATTTTAAAATAACTTCGACCAGTTGAATTTTTAATTGTGTTGAACATTCATTAATTTCAGAATTATTGTTTTAAGTCTTTTTCCCCTCAAGCACAGAGAACTCATGTTTTCCATATATTTGGAACTTCTTTCATATTCCTTTGTACATTTTATTGTTATCGATATTTATTTTTACCAAACTATTTGGGCTTAGAGTAGACATCCTGCTTCTCTAGGCCTAAGGTCACATCAGCTAATGATATGAGTTTATTTTTTTCCTTGTATTTGGGTGCTCTTCCTTCTCTCAGTTGCGTTGCCTGAGTATTTAGAATAACACCAAGCAGGAGGGTGTCCAAGCTGGTGTCTCTTTCACCTGACTTCAAAGAGAATACTTT
Source organism: Callospermophilus lateralis (assembly GCF_048772815.1). Taxonomy (NCBI): domain Eukaryota; kingdom Metazoa; phylum Chordata; class Mammalia; order Rodentia; family Sciuridae; genus Callospermophilus; species Callospermophilus lateralis. Next base: position 74,618,472 of record NC_135321.1, read on the forward strand.
AATTTTCACTATTGAAGGACAATTGTGTTTGGTTTGGAAATTGCTTTACTTGGATTCAAATACCAACTCTATCTTTTGGTGGTTGTTGTTAAATATTTATTTTTTTAGTTGTAGTTGGACACAATCCCTTTATTTTATTTATTTATACATGTGGTGCTGAGGATGGAACCCAGGGCCTCGCATGTGCTACGTGAGCACTTTACCCCAGCCCCCAACTCTATCTTTGACCCGATATCTGACTTGGGAAAAAATTAACATCTGTTACATGGGAACATTAATAATGCTACATTCTGTGCCTTCCTTTTTTTCTCCCTATTCTCTTTATCAAGCACTGAAATACCTGTTACACCAGTTTTGTAGTTTTACTTTGGAAGATTCCTATCTTCCTATCAGCTTCAAATATATATAGAAGATATCCTTAGAATCAAGTTTCTTTGAAAGTAGGAAAAAATTTAGGCTTGGTGATTTGGGAAAAATATTTCAAATATTTTTGTGATTTCTCTTGCTTTCATTGGTTTCTTTAAATTTTATTTTCATTGCTTACCAAGTCAAACTTTGTAATTTATATTTCCTAGAAAATCCTCTGTTTAATAAAGTTTACAAATGTATTGGTGCAAGTCAATTAGTGTGTCTTGTTACACATCTTTTTTTTTTTTGGCACCTGTGGCTATGTCCCTACACACAGAGCTCATTTTATGTGTTTATGCCTTTCTCTAACATTTTTATTTGTTAACGAGACAGTGCAGTTGGTGTGGGTCTTCCCTGGGCTCTACAACACACAGGTACTGAGATTGTCCAGTTTTATCATTTATTGTTACCTAGTTGCATTAAATCTTTTTTTCCCCTGTATTTGTTCTTTCATTGATTCATTTGTGTCATTGTTTATTTTTCTTAGTCCTGAAAATTAATTGTTCTATTAATTAATTATCATTTCTCATTTAGCAATATAAAAATCTAAGCCTATGAAGCTAACTTTGGGAATAACTTTACTGGTATCCTCATAGGCTTCAAAAATGACAAAGTACTGACATACAGCAAACAATGGTGCACTTAAAGCATAGTTTGAGTTTTGACATGTACACTCACAAAACCATCACAACCGCCAAGACAATGACGCTGTCTATGACCCCGAGACTTCTTGTGCCCGCGTCTGATTCCTCCTCTTGCTCTTCTTTACCTATCTCCATTTCCCAATCTGGTCTGTTTTCTGCCACTGTACGTTAATTTGCACATTGAAGAATATTACTTATATATTACTACAGACTACATACTTATTTCAGTTTGTCTTCTTTCATTCAACTGTTCTGAAATTCATCAGTGTGGTGTGATTTATTTTCAGTTAACTTTTTTTTTAATTGTTGAGTGATTTTCTCTATGCTCTTACAGAATTTATTTTCAGCTGTTTGGAGATAAAATAGTCGATGAATGTTAATTAGTTGGTTGACCTAATATCTTTTATATATTTTATTATTGATTTTCAGTCTACTTATTCTATTGAACATTGAGAGAAAGAGTATTAAAGATCCAAGTTCAATTGTGAATTTGTCTATTTCTCTTTGTGATTTTTTTCAGGTTTTTCCACTGTTTTTTTTTTAAGTTCTGTAATTAGCACACATGTATAGATGAATTGATCTTTTCATCATTCTGATATGACCTTGGTACCTTGGATAATACTCTTCACTCTGAAATCTACTTCGACTGATATTTTCATTTTAAGGCTTTGTGCTATCTTTTCAATCCTTTTATATTAACCTATATTTAAAGGTTAATATAGGTTACTATTTTGGGCCAATATTTAAAGTTTTTTATTTAAAGTATGTTTCCTGGAAGCATTATATACATGTAGTTGAGTCCTGTTCTTTTACCTGGTCTTTAAAGTCACTTTATAACTTTAAAGTGTGGTGTTGGATTGTTCACATTTACTGTAAAAGATATAGTTAGATTTAAACAACATTTTCTTATTTGTTCTCCAGCTCTTGCATATACCCTGTCTCTTATTTTTCTCTTTTTTCCCCCTTGGATTAATTGAGAATTTGTGGTATTTCCATTTCATCTCCTTGTAGGTTTATTACCTATGATAGATTGCTATTTTTGTGGTTGCTTTAGGGCTGATAGCATGCATCTTTAACTCATCACAGACTACCTTCAAGTGATATTATACCATTTCACAAATACTGCAAGAATCGTACAATAGAATACTTCTATTTCTATTTCCCCTGCCTATTGTGCTATTGCTATCAGATATTTCCATTTCATGTATTATAAACCCGTTTTAGCCAGCTTTGCACCACAAGACCTAGCAAGGATAACGTAGAGGAAGAGAAGTCTATTTCGGCTCATGGTTTCAGTGGTTCAGTCAGTGGTCAGCTGACTCCATGGCTCTGGGCCCAGTGTGAGGTAAAACACCGTGGTGGAAGGGCATGGCAGAGGAAACTGCTCACGTCATGGCAAACAAGAAGCAGAGAGTGAGCTCTGCTCTCCAGGGACAAAAATATAAACCCCAACAGCATGCCCCAGTGACCTATTTCCCCAGCCACATCCTACCTGCCTACAGTTACCACCCAGCTGATTCATATTAGTGAATCATTTTACTGATTAGGTTACAATACTCATACTCTGATCATATCACCTCTGAACTGTCTTGCATTGTCTCACCTATGAGCTTTTGGAAGATCCCTCGTACCTTAAATCATAGCAAATCCCACAGTATAGTGTTACTATTTTTGTTCAAGCATGCAATTATCTTTAGGGCCACTTAGATAATAAGTAAGATATGTTGCATCTTTATATACCCATAATAACCATTTCTGGTGCTTTTCATTCTCTTGTGTAGATCAATACTTCCATCTGGTATCCTGTTCCTTCATGTGTAGATCTGTGGGCAATGGATCCCTTCCACCATTGTATAACTAAAAACTGGTCTTCTCCCAAAAAATTCCAACCGAAAACTTCTAGAATTAGTGAATGAATTCGGCAAGGTAGCAGGTCATAAAATCAACACTCATAAATCAAAGGTATTTCTGTATATCAGTGATAAATCCTTTGAAAGGGAAATGAGAAACTACCCCATTTACAATAGCCTTAAAAAAAATAAAATACTTGGGAATCAATTTAACCAAAGAAGTGAAAGACCTGTACAGTGAAAACTAGAATGCTAAAGAAAGAAATTATAGAACTTAGAAGATGGAAAGATCTTCCTTGTTCTTGGATAGGCAGAATTAATGTTGTCAAAATGACCATGCTACCAAAAGCACCATACAGACTTAATGCAATTCCAATAAAAGTCCCAATGATATTCCTCATAGAAATAGAAAAAGCAGTCATGAAATTCATTTGGAAAAATAAGAGACCTAGAATAGCTAAAGCAATCCTTAGCAAGAAGGATAAAGCAGGTGGAATCACTATACCAGACCTTAAATTATACCACACAGCAATAGTAACAAAACAGCATGGTATTGGCACCAAAACAGACTGGTAGACCAATGGTACAGAACAGAGGACACAGAGGCTAACCCACATAATCACAGTCATCTTATATTAGACAAAGGTACCAAAACCATGCATTGGAGAAAAGATAGCCTCTTCAACAAATGGAAATCCATATGCAACAAAATGAAATCAAACCCCTATCACTCACCATGCACAAAACTCAACTCAAAATGGATTGAGGCCCTAGGAATTAAACCAGAGATACTGTGTCTAATAGAAGAAAAAGTAGGCCCTAATCTCTATCGTGATGGGTTAGGCCCTGACTTTCTTAATAAGACTCCTACAGAGCAAGAATTAAAATCAAGAATCAAAAAATCAGATGGATTCAAACTGAAAAGCTTCTTCTCAGCAAAAGAAACAATATCAGTGAAGTGAATAGAGAGCTTACAGATTGGGAGGAAATTTTTACCAAATTAGACAGAGCACTAATCTCTAGGATATATAAAGAACTCAAAAATCTTAACACCAAAAAAACCAAATAATCCACTCAATAAATGGGCCAAGGAACTGAGCAGACACTTAAGATGATATACGATCAATCAACAAATATATGAAAAAAAGATGATATATACAATCAATCCACAAATATATGAAAAAACGTTCAACATCTCTAGCAATTCGAGAAAAGCAAATCAAAACTACTCTAATATTTCATACCACTCCAGTCAGAATGGCAGCTATTAAGAATACAAATAACAATAAGAGTTGGTGAGAATGTAGGAAAGAGCACAATCCTACACTTCTGGTTGGACTGCAAATTGGTACAACCAATCTGGAAAGCAATATGGAGTTTCCTTGGAAAACTGGGAATAGAACCACCATTTGACCCAGCTATCCCACTCCTTGGTTTATACCCAAAGGACTTAAAAACAGCATGCTACAGGGACACAGCCACATCAGTGTTTACAGCAGCAGAAATCACACTAGCTAAACTGTAGATCCAACCTAAATGTCCTTCAGTAGATGAATGGAAAAAGAAAATGTGGTATATATATATACACAATGGAATATTACTCAGCATTAAAAGAGAATAAAATTATGGATTTGCAGGTAAATGGATGGAGTTGGAGAATATAACACTAAGTGAAGTTAGCCAGTGCCAAAAAACAAATGCTGAATATTTTTTTTTATATAAGATTCTGATTTATAATGGGGATCGGGAGGTGGGGGGCATGGGAGGATTTGGTGAACTCTAGACAGGGCAAAGGGGAGGAAGAGGATGGGAAGGGGCATGGGGGTAGGAAAGCTGGTGGAATGAGACAGACATCACTACCCTAAGTACATGTGTGAAAACATGAATGAAGGGACTCTGCTTTGTGTTCAACCAGAGACATGAAAAACTGTGCTCCATTTGTGTAATATGAATTGAATTGTCTTCTGCTATCCTATATAACAAATTAGAACAAATTAACCTTTAAAAAATTTTAAAAAATAACCTGGTCTTCTTCTGCCTTAATTTAAAGAAAAATATATTTTCCAATGGGTTTAGAATGCTGGTTTTGACAGGTTTCCTTTCAGGTATTCACTGTACTTTCAAGATGTTATCCCATGGTACTTTCACTTGCTTCACGTGAAAATATGCTGTCCTCTTTATTGGTTCCTCTGCCCAAAGCATGTCTCTTCTGCATCCTCTCCCCACTAACTTTGAGGATGTTAAAAATCTCAAAGCATCCTTCACATGCTTTGTTCTTGAGGTTCATTGGAATTCGTGGAATTAAGTGTATATAATATTTAGCAAAATTGAAAATTGGGGGCTATTATTTCTTCAGCTACTTTCCCCCCTGTTTCCCCCAGGGTCTCCAGTTCCATGCAGAACGGGCCACAGTTCAGTTGTAATCCACTTATTTTACTTTACTCTTTTCTCTCTCTGGTTTTGTCATTGATCGTTTCTACTGTTATTTCTTTGAATTCATTAGTTTTTTTTTTTTCTTTTGCCATGTCAAATCTGTAATTAATCCCATCTAGGACTATTGTTTTGTCATAGAGGTTTTACTTGACTTTTTTACATTTTCTATGACTCTAACTTTTTGAACATATGCAATTATAATTACCTTAATGGTCTTATCTGATCATTCTAAAATCCCCATCAGTCCTGGGTCCGTTTTGATTGATTGATGTCCATGTATTATGAATCATATTTTCCTGCTTCCTTTATATAATAATTTTTAATTAGATAGGAGACATTGTGAATTTTACCCTAGAGGCTGGATGTCTAAAAATTCTTATTAATATTTCCAAGATTTGTTTGGGGACACAATTAAGTTACTTTGGATAGTTTTATCGTTTCGGGGTCTCACTTTTAAGGATGCGTCTATCATTTTAGACAAATGATTCTGCATTATTAAGTTGAACTCTCCTGAGAAATTTTTTCAGTGCCCCCCAAATTATGACTCTATTTTCAGGCAGAAAAATATGTTCTATTTCTTCCCTGTTCCCCCTATTTTTTAAAGCACCCCCCCACCACCAGGATCAGTGGTTTTCTTCACATACCTGCATACCTGCACTGATAAGTACTTAGCCCAGTACTCTGAGTGAACCTTCTTCAGGCCTCTGGCACTTTACACTGGGCAAGCCATCTTTCCCTCTACCCTGTCCTGTGTACTTGAGCTGCCTTGGTCTCCCCAGACATTGAGCTGTTTCCATTTTCTTTGATGTATACTTAGAGGTGGAATTTCTAGGTATGGCAATTCTATGTTTGACTTACTGTGAAATTATCTCCCTCAGTGATGATATCATTTTAGATTCCCACCAGTAATAATGGATAGCTCCAATTTTGAGATATCTTTGTTAACAACTTGTTATTTTCCATTTTTATCAATTATAGACTTTCTAGTGGGTATGAAGTGGTACTTACTTGTGGTTTTTGATCTGGTTTCTCTAAAGTCTACTGCTATTAAGCATTTATTCATATGCTTAATGTCACCATTTGTATATATTTGTTAGAGAAATGTCTAGCTAAGTCCTTTGTCCATGTTTTTACTGGATTTTTGTTATGGTCTGGGTGTATAGCTCAGTGGTAGAGTGCCTGCTTACCATTCATGAAGCCCTGGATTTAATCTCCAGTGCTGCAAAAAAAAAATCAAAAAATAAAATAATAAGTGAAAACATTAGTTTGTTTGCCTTCTTGGTGTTGAGTTCTGTGAGTTCTTCATTTATTCTGGATGTTATCGACATGGATTTGAAGATATTTCTGTTCTGTAGATTGTCTTTTCATTTTCACGATGATATCATTTGATGCTTAAAAATCTTTTTGCAAAATCCCAGTGGTTTTTTATCTTCCTCTCCTGTTCCCTCTCCTTTCAGTGTCATATCTAAAGATCTTTTGCCAAATCCAAGTTCATGAAAATGCACCCCTCTATCTTCTTTTAAGAGTTTTGTAAATTTAATTCTTACCTTTATGTTGAACTCGTTGACTCTATGTTCATTCTTGTTTCTGATGAGTTGGCTGCCCAGCTTCATTCTACTGCACATGAGGATCCAGTTGTCCTGGCACTATTGGTGAAAGAAGCCAGTCTTTCTCATAAGGAATTTTTTTGGATACTCTCTTTTTAACAAAATTATCAATTTCTTGTTAGTTTTTTTTTTCTTTTAAATGGTTCTGTGGTCTGAGACAGTTTCATTTTTCTGATTATTTAAAAATTTCTGGTGGTCAGTTTTTATAAATATTGAATGGATATTTAAAAGTAGATATGTTTGTAACATACAAATTTATGAATATATTGTGGACAACCTTGAATGGCGTATAATGAGACAGTATTAATAACGTTGTTTACATTCTCTAGATTCCAGGGTTCAGTGTCCACACAGGCTGAGGATAATGTCTCCTGTCTACTTAGACTGAAAGCATGGATTTGCAGGACATTGAGTAGATTGTACAGAAAGGTCTTAACTCAATGGTGGGCATGATCATCCCTATGCCGAGCATCTGTGAGCTACAGAAGACCATATATCATGACCAAGAAGGTTTATTTCAGGACCGAAAGACTGGATTAAAGTTCAAAAACCAGTGAATACACTTTCACTTCCAGAAATTTTTTCCCCCCATTTCCTAATACACACACACACACACACACACACACACACACGGAAAAAAAAAAAGGATATTCTCAAAGTTGGAAGAGAAAAAATGGAACAGGTACAGACCTCAAACTCAGGAAGAGTATGGAAACCGATCCCTGTGTTTTCTTTTGCCTCTTACATCCCAGAACGGTGTTGGAAAATCTGTTAACCCAAATGTGCCAAGGGTTTCAAACAAAAGGCTACCTTCAGCTCCACAAAACATAAATGTGTAGACCATCCCTTCTCTACTCCAGCCAAACAACACTGAATGTGTTCCCATTCCTGCCAAGGAATTGGGAGGACCCTGGGCCTCCAGGCTCAGGAGTCAGTAGAACTCCAAACTCCACCTTAACCCCGTTCTGCGCACCTGTGGGTATCAGGGAAACCTGAGGAGAGGGCTCAGCCTTCACTCCTACTCCACAATCAGAAGCGCCAACATAGAACCTATGTTCTTCAGGAACGGAGGGGAAGTCAAGACACTCTCAGATGAAGAAAGACCAAAAGAATTTGTCAACAGCAGATACATCCTGAATGAATAGCTAGAGGAAGTTCTTTAAACATACGGAGAATGATAAGCTAAGGAATCTTAGAATGCTAGGACGGAAGAAATAATGTAATAAAAATATGAGTGAATGCAATAGAATTTCCTTCTTCGATTTTCTAGATTATATGTGATGGCTGAAGCAAAAGTATATGGCTAGCTGATATGGTCCTACGTGTTTATGAAACATATTTAATACAATTATATTATAAATGGAGAAGACACAGGATATAATGAGAGACATGGTTTCTCTATTTTATTCAAATTGGTTAAGCTATGACAACAGGAGACTGATAAATTATGCATGTGCCATGCAATACCTAAAGCAATCATTTAAAAAGCTGCACAGAGAAATACAGTCTGCAAAACTATAGATAAATAAAAATGGAATTCTAAAAAAATAAGTTCAAGTATCTCACAACACTGCATAAAAGAGAGTGAAAAGAGAAGTAGAAAACAGAAAATCAAAGGGCTGACTGAAATCTAACGTATTTGCAATTACATCAAAATGTAAATGGTCTATACAGACCAATTTAGAAACAGAAATTGGCAGAGTGGACTAAAACACAAGTCTTGATGCCTCCAAGAAGTGTGCTATAATTAGAATGATACAGGCAGGTTATGAGAAGAAGAATAAAGAAATATATATCATGCAAACAATCAAGAGGAAAAAGGAGTGGCAATATTAAGATCAGATAAAGTTGACTTCAAAATCAAGAAATTTGCCACAGAAAGAGATATTCTACAATAAAGGATTAATTACCAAGAAGATACCAAGAAGGCCTGCCAATCCTAAATATGTACACACTGAACAGGATAGCAGCAAAATATGCAAAGAAAACTTAAAAATGGGGAAAACTGAGAAAGAACTGAAAAAGAAACAAATCCACAGTGATAATTGGAGAATTTAACACATTTTCTAACTATTAATATAAAAACTAGACATAAAATGATTGAAAGTGCAGAGGAACTCAACCCCACCATAAACCAATAAGGATATAATTGGGAACTCTCCATTCAATAACACAGAATCCATGTTCTATTCAAATTACCCATGGAGATATTCTAAAGCAGATCATATCCTGAACAATAAACCAAATCTTGATACATTTAAAATATTGAAGTCATACTGTGTCTGCTTTCTTCCCACAGTGGAATCAAAGAAGAAGTCAATAACAGAGAGATAGCAGGGAGATATCCAACCACTTAGAACTTAAATACAGTCTTTGATCCACTGTCAAAGTAGAGGTCTGAAGGGAAATTTTATATATATATTGAACTGAGTGAAATGAAGATACAACACAGCAGAAAATCAGGGGTCACAAAGCAGTGTGTAATGAGAGGGAAATTGCTAAATGCAGTTATTAGGAAAGAGGAGAAATTTCCTACCTCAAGGACATAGAAAGAGAACAGGCATATAAACTCAAAGAAAACAGAAGAAACATAATAAAGAGCAGAAATCAATGGAATTGAAAATGGTAAAGCAATGGAAATCAATAAAACTAAAAGCTGTTTTCTAGAAGATGGATACATTCGACAAACTTCTAATAACATTGACAAAAAGAGAAGACACACATTACCATTATCAGGAATAAAACAAGAAACATCACCACAGATATCAAAAGGATAACTAGAAAGTAGGATAAAGAAATCTGCCCACACATGTGGTGCCTCTTACAAAAATGCACCAGCTCCTAGCAGAGGGCCATCTACCACGTTGAAGCTACATGAAAATGATAATTTGAATAGCACTGTAACTATTAAAGAAATGGGCTTTGTAATTTAATGATTCACAAAAAAGAAATCTCCAGTTCCAGATGGTTTCGCTGGAGAATTCTTGCAAAGGTTTAAAGATCAATTACACATAATCTCTTCCAGAAAACAGAAAAGGAGGGAACACTTCCCAATTCATTTTAGGAAGCTTGTCTTAGCCTGATACTAAAAAAAAAAAAAAATAGACCAAGGCAATACAAAAAAAACAAAATTATACAACAGCATCCCTTATGAATATAGCTGCAAAAATTCCTTAAAAAATATTGGCAAATGGAATTCCATGAATATAAAAATAATTAGACAACATGAACAAGTGTGGTTTATTCTAGGAATATGATACCAATTAAATGCTCAAAAACAAATTAACATAAACCACAAAAATACTAAAGAATAAAAATCACATCATCATATCAATCATTACAGGGAAAAAACCCATTTCATCAAATTCAACATCTGTTCATGATAAAAACTAACAAACCTTATGGGAATAAAGAAGACCTTTACCAACTTGATAAAGAACAACTACAAAAGCGTATGGCCAACAGGAAACTTAAAGGTGAAAGACTGAATATTTTCCCCGAAGACTGTGAACAAGGCAAAGGTGTTTATTCTCCCCAGCTCTATACAAATTAGTACTGGGATTTCTAGACAGTACAATGAGGTAAGGAAAGGAAATAAAAGGCAGAGATCAGAAAGAAAGAAGACTGCCTTGATTATCAAATGACATAGTTTCCCACATAGGAAATCCCAAAGAATTTTAAAAACAAGAAATAAACTGCAACTAATAAGTGACTTCAATAAGGTCTTATCAGATCAACCTGAGAAATTAATTATAATTCTGTATATTAGCAATGAATATGTGGACACCAAAATTAAAAATATAATACCATTTATAATTGCTTAAAAAGACAGGAAGTACTTAGGTATAAATCCATCTAGCATGTGCAGGATTTGTTGGTTGGAAATTACAGAGAGCTGATGCAGGAAATCAAAGAAAAGGGCTAAATGAAGGGAGAGTCATACCATGTTCATAGACTGGAAGATTTGACATAATAAAAATGCCAGTTCTCTCTAAATTGTTATTCAAGTTTAATGCCATTACTATTGAAATTGAATCAAGATGTTTTTATAGATATAAATAAGGTCATCTGAATTAGTATGGAAAGGCAAAATAACTGTAATAAACAATTTTGAACAAAGAAAAATAAGAGTGGAAAGAATAGACCTCCCCAATGTTGAGACTTATCATATGGTCACAGTAATGAAGAGTATGTGGGACTGTGGAGGGACAGACAGCAGGATGGAACAAAGAACTTAAAAATAGAGGGGAGCAAAATGTGGGTGTCTGGAGAGACGTGGAAGCAAGGATCCTTTAGATGATGGAAATATTCTGTGTCTCCGTTTTATCAATGCCAATGCCCTGGCTGTGATACTGTACAACAGTATTGCAAGATGCCATCATTGGGGGAAACTGGATAAAGGGTATTACCACTCTTTAGCAATCTAGGAGGTGAGGTATATCTTGTGATTGTCACCAAAATCACCAAAAATATGGAAAAATGACAAAAGGAGTGAATGTCACCATGCAATCTTTTCAGACAGTCCCTCCTGAGGATTATTTGTTGCTTTAGGGAACAGTTACTGGTGGGCTCACCGTTTATTATTATTTACTGCTGGAATTTATAGGGTTAGATGTTAATTGAATGCAGGATTAATAAGTTGCCAATGATTTTCATCCCCCATGAAGAAAACCATGGGGTAATGCAGTATCACAACAGGACATTGACCTCGATAGAACCATGGCACAGAACATTTCCATCATCAAAAGGATCCCTCCAGCTGTGTCTTTCTGGACACCCACATTTCCTTCCCACCTAATCGTAAGTTCTCTGTCCTGGGTTGATGTCTCTCTCTGCCACTCCCACGTCCTCTTGATTATTTTAGCTACGTAATAAGGCTCAAAATTAGGTACACAAATTCTTCCCACTTTAGTGTTCTTTTTAAAACTTGTTTAACTATTCTAGCTATTTTGCCTTTATGGATAAACTTGAGATGATCTTATCTAGATCTATAAAAACCTTGCTTTGATTTCGGCAGGAACTGCATTAAGCCCGAGTAGGGACCTGGAGACCACAGGTGCCTTGCCTATGTGTTCCCTCCCACCCTCTTTGGACTGACTTGCCATCACTGCTATTTGTTTTCTCACTTCTGAGTAATAAAGGTGATCTTTTGACGGAAGCCTTAACACATGAGTGGGAGTTCAGCTGCTTCAAAATTATACTTTGACACAAAGGCAAAGAAAAAAGAGATCAGGCCCATTTGGGGGCCTGTGAGCATCACGCAGGGAGGGGCAGGCCTGGGGCTGGTGTGTGGTGGTAGTGCATGGGAGACAGCCTCGGGCCACAGGCTGGCTCTCTCTCACTTAGACCTCTCCTGGGCCTGCTGTGTAAGTGGTTGTGCTGCAGCTGTGACTCTCCTGATGGATATTTCAATGCGAATGTCTTGTGTTGGAGGATTCCTTTTCTTTGCTTCTCTTAGAAGCCACTGTCTGAGAGTCCATGAGTTCTGACTCCTGGGCTGAAATCATCCTAGTTTGCAAATTATCCTGGAGGACAAGGAGCAGGTATTAGCTCCTGCCATTCCAGGAATTCACACTGGAGTCTACATCCAATGAAAATGGTACATTGTCTGCATCCTGAGGAGAAGAGATATTGAGACTGGCAGAGGGCCATTTCTTTCTCTCTCTGAAAATAGATTGCTAGATCAGAAATACCTGCTCAGGAATTAGGATCTCTACGCCTAGATCTAAGAACTTGAGGATTAAAAAAACAAACAACAAAAAACAACAACAAAATACTCTTTGAGCTTTCTAAAAAGAAATTGTTACTGGTCTAGACAGAATTAAGCTGAGATGAAGAACAGCCTCTTAAATATTGGGAACCGACGGCTTTGTTCCTAATATGCAAGCTAGACACAGAAAAATTCAAGTTGCATAATCTTATGTTGTAGAAGCAATGTTTGTTTTAAGTCCTGGAATCCTACAGAGCTTATTTTTACTGACTAATCTTTTGCTTGTAGACTTGAATCAACATCAGTGAATAAGAGTGTTCTAATCAGTGATTATCAGACAGGATTCTTGGAAAGTTCAAGATTTACTGAAGGGCAGAAATTTGTGAAAGAAAATGAATCCTTAGCCATTTGTCTGATATGACTGGGGCCAGGTTTTATGCCCTCAATACCCTATTAACCATCAGCTGAGTGCCAGCACTGCATAAAAGTCTCCTTTCCATTTTTTTCCTAAGTCCAAATACAGACCTTTAAAAAATAAATGCCATCTCTTGGGGCCTGATGTAGCCATTAATCTCTGTTGTCATGAAAAGTAGCCTACAGCCTCACCTGCACCTCCTTTTATATAGAAATGCCTTATTGGGCAGAAGAACTTCAAGATCCCAGTAGAGAATCTTCTTCTATGTGCACATTGAAATTCATAATTTAACAAAATAGCAGATCCATTTGTCTAGTAGAACATGAATGAGATGTTTCAATGCATGGGACGCATCTCCACAGGACCTGCCATGGTTCCTGCCATCCTGGGAAGGAACCCGGGATGTGTGGGTGGACATGGGGCCTCCTCTCCCTCTGTCAAGTGGGAGCAGTGGGTAGGGAGCCCCGAGACTGCCTCTTGGCCCACACCAACAGCAGTGAACTCCATCAACCTTTGTGGAAGACCCAGAATGCATCTTTACGGATGAAATCTTCTGTTTTTTTCAAAGGCCATCATGTCTAAGAATTCAGAATGTTAGAACTTAGCAAAATGCACAATGTGAAATAACTTATTTAAAGTCTGAGTCAATGCATTAGGGAAAGGCATCCCAATTTCCAATTGAGCACAAGAACTTCAAGATTCCTTCACTTTCGTGTGAGATTTCATAATATAAAATACAACACATATATTTTTTAATATTTTATTTTATATTTTTAGTTGTAGTTGAACACAATACCTTTATTTTATTTATTTATTTTTGTGTGGCGCTGAGGATCGAACACAGGGCCTCACACATGTTAGATGAGTGCTTTACCACTGAGCCACAACCCCAGCCCTACAACACATATTTTAGAGATAACACACACAGTTATATTTTGTATTTAAATTTTATATGAGGCAAAACTGGAAAGTGCATACATACACACCATCTAATAATCAATTAAGGTGAATGATTCTGAGTTGTTACAGTTTGCTTCACCCTTTTTAAAGGCACACGGCCTTTCTCCCAACACCTAGTGCAGTGTGAGGCCAGAGGCATAGACTTTAGTCCCACCTTAACTGTGGTTTTGCTTTCTGTAGCTTTAGTTGTTCAGAACATTAAATGGTGGAACCAACCTAGATGCCCTTCAGTTGATGAACGGATAAAGAAAATGTGGCCTATATACACGATGGAATAGTACTCAGCATTTAAAGGGAATAAAATCATGGCATTTGCAGGTAAATGGATGGAGTTGGAGAAGATAATGCTAAGTGAAGTTAGTCAATCCCAAAATACCAAATGTAGAATGTTTTCTCTGAGATAAGGAGGCTGATTCATAGTAGGGTAGGGCGGGGGAGCATGAGAGGTTTAGATGAACTCTAGATAGGGCAGAGGGTGGGAGGGGAAGGGGGGGCAGGGGGATAGAAATCTTGGTGGAATGAGATGGACATCATTATCCACAGTACATGTATGAAGACACAAATGGTGTGAATATGCTTTCTATACAACCAGAGATATGAAAAATTATGCTCTATATGTGTAATATAAATTGTAAAGCATTCTGCTATCATATATAACAAATTAGAATAAAAAATTAAATGGAAAATTCCAAAAGTAAACAATTCATGAGTTTTAAATAATTTTATTATAAAAAATGAAATTATGGATGTTCTCTGGATGGAGCCAGAGAACATCATGCTTAGTAAAATAAACCAATCTCAAAAAACCAAAGGCCCAGTGTTTTCTCTGATAAGTGGATGCTGATCCATGGTGGGGGGAGGGGGAGGGAAGAATGAAGGAACTTTGGATTGTGCAGAGGGGAGTGAGGGGACAGTAGAATTAGACAGACATTGTCACCCTGTATACATGTATGATTACACTACTAGTGTGACTCTGAAACACACAGCCAGAGGAATGAGAAGCTGCGCTCCATTTGTGTACGATGTACCAAAATGCATTCTGCTGTCATGTAGAGCTGATTAGAACAAACTTAAAAAAAAAAAAAATTTAGGGAGACCAGTAGAATAGAAGGGGATCAGAGGTTGGGAGGGGAGGGAAAGGGGAGGGAAATTGATAAAATCATACTGTTTTATTGTGTGCATATATGAACATATTATAACAAATCCAAAAAGATAATTTTACTATGGTATATTGTGATAATTGTTTTATTTCTTCCAGAAAGTTTAAAGGTTTGTTCATTTCAATGTTTTATTTCATTTTTATTAATGCAGTAATTGTTCATCTAATGGGGATCAGTGTGACAGTTCAATGCCTAAAGACACACTTGTCAAATCCAGGCTCCCCGGGTCCGCTCTTAGCAGCTCTAGCAGTCACTCGTTCTACCTTCAAGTCAGCTCTCTGTAGCTCCCACAGAGGAGAGGGAGCAGGTGGTGCTTGTCTCTGCATCTGACTTACTTCATGGCCCCCAGGTGCATCCTCTTCATTGCAGATGACAGGACTTTGCTCGTCTTTATTGCTGAACGATAGTCCACTGTGTATATCTGCCACGTCTTTATCCTCCCAGCCACCGATGGGCGCCTCGGTTGATCTCATGTCTCAGGTATTGTGCCACAGCAAACATGGGCATACGGGTATCTCTTGGCTGAGCTGATTTCATTTCCTTTGGCTCCAGACCCACAAGTGGGGTAGCGGGATCAGAGGCTAGGTCTATGGTTAGGGTTTTGGAGGGACCGCATGCTGTTCCCCATAATGACTGTTTGCCCCCACGTGGAGAAGCTGGAACCTGTGTGGCCTCTTAGTGTGCATGGCCCCTGGAAAACCAAGTCCCTTCTGTGCCGTCTGGCATCTGCCCTGCACCATGCAACTCTCCTGGGCCACGGAGCTGGGGTCAGAAGAGGACTGACTTTATGGATGCCAACAGCCTGGGTCACACGGCTCAGATGCAAGTTGTACTTGAAATAGGCCCCTCTCCTGAACCCAGAGATAGAGCCCACCTCTCTTGGTGGGCAGGGGGTGCTCCACCTCTGCTCAGGCCTTGTCTTTCCAGGAAAGATCTTCCCTTGGCCTACCCCATGACCCCTTGTCCCCACACTTCTCTCTAGCCAAGTCACCAAATGAAGCCTTATTTAAAGGAACAGCAGATCCACTCAATTCCCAGCCTGTTCTTGGCCCCTGATTCTGATCAAAATGCAGTCATGCTCACGAAACCAGGAATTTGATTAAAAAAAAAAAAAAAATCTGCAGGGAGGTACAAAGAGCTGCTTCTTTGTCGACCACACTTTCTGGCTGTTGACATTTGCGTCTGCTTGGAGATATCAGAGCCAGAAAATTCATGAGGCCAAATCAGAGGCAGGGGAAATTCCTCAGAGGGCTGTGAATTGAATGTAAATCCTGCTCTGATGTGGAAAACTAAATCGCTGCTCCATCATTACTGTCAGCGTTCCGCAGCCAGACCTCATCCTGAGGGCTGCTCTCTGTCTCCAGGCTCCAGAGGAAGGGAAGGCACGCCTCCCTCTGAACCCCTTTGTGAAGGGGAAGGGTGCTCCGCTTTGGAGAAACAAAATGTGCAAAGAGGTTGAAAGCATGAGAACCACATCTCTGCATTTTCCTTCTCCCCCTCTCCCCTGAAACCTGCATCCACCCACCCATGATGCCCACTTCTGGATGGAGTTCACCCTTCCCAGAAAGCAGGAGAGAAGGACAGGCAGGGTGAGAGCAAAGGAGACAGAGGGACAAGGACAGAAGACAGAGACTAAAAGAGAGATGAAGGGAGGGAGGGAAGAATGGAGAGAGACTGATTGACAGATGGATGGACGGATTACATGCATCAGCAAATCCCAGCCTCAGATGGGAGAGGAGAAAACAAAAGGGGGAGTCAGATTAGAATCCAGAAAAGTCCAGAGCTGGTGTGTCCAGAATTATTCTTCCTTCCTCCACCGGGATCTTCTCTATCAGTTTAATTGGAAAAGCTACAGAGACTGAGCACCTAAGAAAAGTCACCTCCCTGACGTGGTTCCATGGATCTGGGACACCTGCTCTGGGCACTTCTTTATCCAGAGCATACTCTGCTGAGACAGGGGTGGTTCTACCTCCTCCTTCTGCCCCCAGGGGCTCCAAGGCTTGGACCCTTGTGGGCTGTGGGAGCTGAGACCCCTTGACTCCTGCTCCTTCCTGTTCATGCAGGACCACCGCCCTCAGGGGTCGCGGCCACCAGGCTCCAAGAGCTTCCACGGAGACTGAACCCGCTGGGGAGTTTCTGAGGCTCACAAAGAAAAAAGAGTCCTTTGAGGATGACAGAATCATGGCTGGTTTTTTGTTTGGTTTTGTTTTAATCTAAAGGCTTCCTTTAGGCTCCCGTCAGGCTCTTCATTCTTTAGCAAACACTGAAACACGATTAACAAGGATAAATAGAGTTGCCCGTCAGTGTCTGTGGGGGGTGGTTCCAGGACCCTTGTGGATGCCAAAATAGATGCAGTCCTTTATGTAAAATGATGTGGTATTTGCATATAACCTGTGAACCTTCTCCTGCAAATGTGGAATCATCTCCAGATTGTTTATAATACTTTGTATAATGTAAATGCTCCGTCAATAATTATCTTACCGTGATAGTAGGGAAGAAGGATGAGGAAAACATGGGTGCATGTTCAGTACAGATGTGCTGTGGCGTGGCTGGTGGGATCTGTGCACGTGGGACCCCCAGATGAAGGGCTGATCGTGGGCACTGCTGCTTCTGCTCTGGGGGTGACATCGGAGCATCAAGAATTAAGCACAAGGACTGGACCCCAAACCTGTCTATTTATTTAATTTATTTTTTTTATTCTTTGGATAAGGGAAGTACTTTTTGAGTTGATTTTCTGTTAGCTTTCAGTGCTGACACACAAAATGTGAAGTGGTCAGACTGGGGTGTGTCCCTCTCCCGCCTGACTTTGACCAACTTCAGCAGTGGCTCTGTTGGGCGCCATGTTAACCTGGCTAGGTCACGATGACAGTCCACTACCGTCACTCAGTTTATCACCATACCCAGCCATCTCGGGCTGTCACAACAGGAGGGTGGTTTAGAGGATGTGCAGGGATCACTCCTGTAAGTGCAATTCTCCTTCCTGGGCAGAAGAGGAAGTTGGTGTTAGTGATAATGAGTTGGTATCTTTGTGTGTAAGTGTGTGGCCATTACTCAGGGTCAGGGGGTAGATCTCCAAGGAGTGACTGCTGACAGTGGTCAGTCTCCTTGGACAGTATAGTTCATGGCAGTATTCTTTTTTGGGGAGGGGAGTGGGCGGGCTTTCTGTCTTACAGTAAACTCACATTGAAAATAATTTCCATCAAAGTCTAAAGCCGATTAATGGCCTTGTATTATCCTATTGAGTGTTACTATGATAAAATGCTTAAGGCTGGGTAACCTATAAAGTAAAGAAGTTATTTAGCTCACTCTTTTGATGGCTGAAAGTCCACCAGTGAGTGGACCTGTCTGGTGTCCGGTGAGGGTCCCCAAACCCTATAACAAGATGGTAGAGCTGCAGAAGGGGGGATAACCAATGCAGAAAGGTCCAAGCACATGGGTGGACTTCGCTGCCCTTAAGAATTAGTTCACTCTGCGAGATCAGCATCAATCCCTTTTGAGGGTGATGTCCCCACCATCTAATAACCTCCCATTCTTAAAGATGTCGCCATCTCAACACCACCACCCTGGGGACCAAGCTTGCGTCACGTGACCCCTTGGAGGACAAACCATACAAATCACAGTAGGCCTGAGATTCTTGCTGCCTCGCAGGGTGTGGATTTCTCTGTAGTCCCCAAGGTGCCCTGAGAAGGAGGACTGCCTGCCCCGCATCCTCAGCGTCCACTCTCGAGAAGGTTCCATTCCTAATTTCATCTAACAGGTAAGAGAACCCCCAATGCCTTTTCTTCTGTTTGGGTAAGTAGGAGCCGGGAACAATTTTCAAACCGTCTTTCCTGAGGGGGGTTCCATTTACACGCAGTGTCTTGCTCATCTTTCCGGCGTAGAGTCTGACAGTTGTGCACACCACAAGAAAGATATAGGAAGTTTCCTCCAACCCCAGAGGATTTCTTGCACCTCTGTATGTCCATCCCCACTTCTGGCAACTACCGACCTGCTTTTTGGAACTAAAAATTGTTCACATTTCCTGGAATTTTATGAATGAAGTCATCAGGGTCTGGTCTTTGCGTCCGGCATAATGATTTTGAGATTTTCGCGCACTTTGGCATATGCCTGAGGTTAGCTCCCGTTACTCTGAGCACTCGTTATGTGGATAGATTTCACCTGGGCATGGACATCTGTGGGTCCGCGGTGTTGGGGTACTATGGATGACGCTGTCATGAATATTCATGCACACATCTGAGTGTGTGCATTTCTCATGGTTAAATAATACCAGAATGGCTGAGTTTTTATATTCATTGTGTATTTACCCTTTTAAGGAGCTGACAGTTTTCCAAAGTGGCCTGCGTTTTCTCCAGGTGTGCTCAGACGTTTGCCTTTCTTCTCCAGTGGCCACGGAGAGGTGTCTCATTTGATTCTGATTCTCATTTGATTGGCTCGCTGGAGACCAAGGATGCTGATCATCTTTTCATGAGCTTGTTGCCCATCATGTCCAATTTTTTAAAGAGGGGTTATTTGTCTTCCTGTTTCCCTAGAGATCCTGGGTAGTCTTTTTTGGTGTGTTATACAAGGTCTGTAGTCATCATCAGCAAGCGTTTTCATTTCACCATATTGGAAGTGGAATTCCTGGTCAATTTTGTAAACAGAGCCCCTGCCCTGTTCTTTCAGATGGTGAGTGACTTAAGCAATGGATAGCTGCAAGAATTACATTATTTCACTAGAGAGAAATGGGTCATTTAATTTTCTGGGAGGAAGAATTTCCAACAAGACTTATATTTTTTCCTTCTGGTCAAATTGTAATCATCAAAATAAACCTTTTTTTCCTCCAAAACTTGGAACTTTAAAATTTTTTTTTTCCAAACAATTTTTCACATGACTTTTTTCATTACATTTTAGATTTTATTTATTTGTCCATTGGTTAATAATTACTCATTTTAAAAGCCACTTTTCGCTCCAGCTTCATCATTGACGTGGAAGCAATGAGTCTTTGGAGATATCTGTACTGATGATAATAAATCTTTCCACAGAATCTGCTTCAGTATGTGCATCAGCATCTTTTTTATTGGGCAAATTATTTAATTTCATTGCTTGTTATTTTAAATAGGTAGGCACTTTTATTCATAAAGGCTAAAAATTATTTCCACAACCTTGTTTATACTTTCAATTTGTGCAAAAACTGCTACACACACACACACACACACACACACACACACACACATACACTCAAAACTCGTTTACAGGTAAAATCTAAGTTATTGTCAAATTCTGAATCTCAAGAATTCAAATTCAGGAGTTTTGCAGACTGAATCGGCCATCTTTGCCACCTGTGATTCAGAGTGGGATAGTGTTGTGACAGGTGTTGGCACAGAAATATTTGTATTTCGATTGCGAGGGTTCCTCTTTTTATAGCCCGGTTTTAAATAAAATACCTCTAATGAGCTTTAGAAAGTAAAACTTTTCTGTTTGCCCTTTTGAAAGGAGTAGTTCTACTCATGAATATTAATTTTTTTCATTTCTATTACCAGATAATAAATAGAAAGTTTTGAAATACGTTCTTAACTCAGGCGGGGTGTCAGATGGATACCCTTGGTGTGCCAAGACCTGATACAGATTAACCCCCCTCAAAAAGCGGGATTTTCTACCCTCCTGGACTCCGATTGAACTGGAATGAGAAAAGGAGGGTCTTTACATTTTTCTCCTGATGATGTTATGAAATTTTGTCTTGCAAAGAAAAAGATTTTCCATCATTAAAAGATTATACTGGATTAATCATAGTGTATGATATTTTCTCTGCCAGTCAGTCAGTTCTACCCCACCCTGGAGCCTTTCTGTCGTGACAAGGGAATGGTTTGTGCCCAGGAATGGAGGAGGAAGGGGGGTCGGAGACGTCCTCAGGGTGAGGAAGAAGGGGATATGGCCTAAGGAAGTCCCCACCGGATCAGGATGCACAGTCCTTCCAGAGCAGGAAGGAGAGGAGAGGGCAGTGGAGACACTCCTTGGATCTCTAAGAAGCCACCTGGTGTCCCATCTGGGTCCAGGTGGGTGGGAGAAAAGCTCCTGGGGAGGTCCTTGTGGGCTGGGGGTGGCTCCCTGCCATTCCTAGGGCGCTCTCGCTGGCGGAGTAGCAGGAGCCAAGGAGACGTCTAGAAAGACAGGCATGAGAGGATCACGCGGTCTCCTGAAGGCCTACCTGCCACGTGCAGGTGACCAAGGTTCCCAAGTACCCTGGACAAGGGGTGTGAAAAATGAAGGGACCACTAGACGTTCAGGGGCCTGGATCAGGGATTGAGGATGTCAGGGACAGAGTCCCCTGGCAGTTCAGCAGTGAGTGTCTGCAGGACGTCCAGAGGGAAGGCTTGTCTGGGCTGACCCAGGAGCTTGAGGCTCAGAGAAGGTCGGCCAGCCACACGCCAGACACAGCAACTTCCACCAGACACCGAGCAACTTCCACCAGACACAGCAACTTCCACCAGACACCGAGCGACTTCCACCAGACACCGAGCAACTTCCACCAGACACCGAGCAACTTCCACCAGACACACAGCGACTTCCACCAGACACCGAGCGACTTCCACCAGACACACAGCAACTTCCACCAGACACACAGCAACTTCCACCAGACACAGAGCAACTTCCACCAGACACCGAGCGACTTCCACCAGACACAGAGCGACTTCCACCAGACACCGAGCGACTTCCACCAGACACACAGCAACTTCCACCAGACACACAGCAACTTCCACCAGACACAGAGCAACTTCCACCAGACACCGAGCGACTTCCACCAGACACCGAGCAACTTCCACCAGACACAGAGCGACTTCCACCAGACACCGAGCAACTTCCACCAGACACAGAGCGACTTCCCCGGGGATGTGCAAATGCCCTGGCACTCAGGGTGGCCTGGGGGAGGGGAGGAGTCATGGGAGATTCAGTCTGAATTCCCCCACAGGGAGCATTTCTCTAGAGCAGGCTTCACATCAAAGACGCAGGCTGCCCTTTAGTCAATGACAACAGCTGACACATGCCTGCAGGCTGCAGGCAGGTTCCGGTTGCAGGAGTCCTCATGACCACCCATTATGGTGGCTTCTCCCCTTTCCCCATTTCCAAACAAGGCAATGGAGGCTCCCAGAGGAGAACTACTGAGTTTCCTTCATGGAACCCGAGTCATCCTCCCATCCTCCACAGTGAGCGACCTTTGACTTTGGGTATGGTCTTATTTTAATTGTTTAATATTTATTATTTTAAAAATTATTATGCATACTACTTTTATTGACCAATCATAATTGTGTGATATAAGTCATATGGGTAGAATGTGACAGGTTGACATGTGGCATAATTCAATCGAGCTAATCACCATGTCTATCACCTTGCTTACCTATTATCTTCTATGGTGAGACATTTGAAATTTACTCTTAGTTATTTTGAAATATACAATGCTTTTTTCAAAAATTGTACCCTATTGCACCATAGGTATGAAATCCTTTTCCTTCTGTCTTTCTGAAACATCATATCTTTTGGTCAAGAACTTTCCATGGCATTCTACTCTAGCCCCAGTCTGTGGACACCATTGTTCTACTCTCTACTTCTATGAGAACAACTTTATAAGATTCCACATAATTAGTGAGATCACGTAGTGTTCTGTTTTCTGTGCCTGTCTTATTTCACTTAGCATAATATGCTCTAGGTTTATTCATGCGGTTACAAGTGACAGGATGTCCCCCTTTTCAAGGCTACATAGTATTCCACTGTTGGTTATGTATGTACCACATTTCCTTTATCATTCATCAGTTGATGATCTCTTAGGTTGTTTCCATTTCTTGGCTGTTGTGAATAATGCCTTGATGGGAGTGCAGATGTCTCTTTGACTACTGATTCCCTTTTCTTTGGATATATAACCGATGGGATTGCTGGGTCATATGTAGTTCTATTTTTAACTTTCTGAGTACTCGCCATTCTGTTTTCCACGATGACTCCACCAATTTACATTCCTTCCAATGTTGTGCAAGCATTCGTCTTTCTCCACACCTTTACCAACACTTATCTTTCATGTTTTTATTAAAGTTGATTGTAACAGGTGTGAGGTGAGAGCTGATTGTGGTTCTAGTTTTCATTTGTTTAGCGGTTCATCTGGCTGAGCATTTATTCATGTAACTATTGGATATCTGTACATCTTCTTTTGAGAAATGTCTATCTAGGTCCTTTTCTTAGCTTTCAAGGTGAGAAATACCTGCTCCCGTCTTTCTTCACTAGCATCATATTGCTAAGCACATCAAAGTGTGTTAAATAACCACAAACAATCTCACCATCTCTACCCATCCCGTCTGGGTGCACTTCAGAGACAGGAACAAGGAATATGACTTTATGTACCCAGAGCAATGCAAATTACGTTTCATAAAATAGCAAGGTCTGTTCATGCTTTTCATCATTAATATTCCTAATAAAACTCCTGCAGTGTTTATCTTAGGAACAAGGAGCTGACCTAAGCACTAGGGTTGCCAGAGAATTCTTACATTAAGCCATTTTCATAGCTTTGAAACATCCATTGACAATAGTTTGAATTCGGGGATTTCTGCCCCAATGCAATAGGCAAATGCCTGGATCAGGAAACAATCTGTGGTTTGCAAACAATCTTAATGAATTTATTTGTGTGTGTGTGTGTGTGTGTGTGTGTGTGTGTGTGTGTGTACACATGTGCTTTCCAATTTTAAAAATTTTAATGAACATATAAAAATTGTACATATTTATGGAACATGGTAAATTTGATACAGATATACGATGTATAATAATCAAATCAAAGTAATTAGCATTTCTCTGTCCTTAAACATTTATCATTTCATTATTTGGGGAAGATTTGAACCTTTCTTTTCTAGTTCACAAAATACTGGATACACTGTGAACCTCAGACACACTACCATGCTGAAGGACACGAGAACTTATTTCTCCTATGCAGCCCCATTTTGGTACCTGTTACTAATCTCCCTCTGTTTACCTCCCCCTTTCTAGCCTTAGTGACCACTTTTCTACTCTCTGATTCTGTGAAATCCACATTTTGGGATTTTACACTTGCGTGAGAGCATGCCGCATGTATCCTCCTGTGCCTGGTTTATTTCACTTAGCATAAGGTCTTCCAGTTCCATCCATGTTGCTAAAAAGGACAAGATTTTATTATTTTTATGAAGGAATAGCATGCAACTGATAAGTGTATCTGGTTTTTAGAAATGGGCCCCCCGCTACATTGTGGATTCAGGAACTGTGGCAAGAAGAGTCACTCAGACATGGGGCAGGCATTAGAATCAGAGGACCCTCAGGCAGTTTATGGGAAACTCCATCTCCAGGGTCAATCTGGACACAGAGTTTCTACCCCCATAGAACAGGGACACCTAATAAGTCTTGGGAAAAGCTGTTGTCGTGGGATAAATGATGACAAGTGGACGTCCCTGTGCAGGACTCTCACGCAGCGTTTATAATAAGGATTAGGTGACCATTTTCTCAATGATAATCATAGCTACCATTTCACATGCACTTACTTTGTCCTGGTGTCAAACTAAGTGATTTAAAGGCACCCTTTTATTCAATCCTCCCAGCATCTAGTGGATGTACACTTGTGTTATAAAATATTTTTTGTTCCAGTTTTATAGATGAGAGCAGTGGTTATTAGACAGGTTGAGCGTTCTGCTGAAAGCCACACTGTATAACGAATACGCTGCACGCCAGGGTGAACCGGGTCCTTGTAGCTGGCACTCCCGCCTCTGCCCTTCTCTCCCAAGGTCTCCCAACCGTGCCACTTGGCGACAGCCTGATTCTTCCCGGAAACTGCAGCCCTCGGCTCCCCACTTCCCAGCCAGCTCTGTCCTTCCCTTCCAAGCTCTCGGGCAGCTCCTACCTGGGAGAGCGCTCTGCACAGAGTTGTCTTTCTGGTCCTTATGGAGGCCCAAGCCTCATTGATGGGAGCAGCGTTTCAAATCAGTCTCATCGAAGACATTGAAGGTGTTTGGAGAAGCCATAGCTTGAACATTCTGCTTAGAAATGCTTTTAAGACATTCCAAAGAAATATGAGGAAATCCGTGAAAGACTGAGCACCTCTGTGTTGACTCAGGCTGCACAAGATATGTTCCCACACCTTGGCGTCTCCAGTCTGAATGCAACTTTCCTGGATCCAGCATCTCGGGGATTTCTGCCCCAGTGCAATAGGCAGATGCCTGGATCCAGGAACATTCTGTGGTTTGCAAATGCTCTTGGGAAACAGAGCTCTTGTCTTCTGTTACTCTTGTATGCCCCTCTCAATGCAAAGCCCGTTGTTTCCCGCGCGTGTGACCCAGATCAACCTTAAGAAGCAAATTTTGGTTTGTGTCGTTCTAATACTACTTCGCACTGTGTAAATGGAAACAAAAACCCTCTGCAGAGCCATCAAGGAAAACATGTCACTGATAAGATTGCTGGAGATGCCTACACAATATGAAATCGATGTTAAATAATGAGTAAGACATATTCTTCATGTGCTCATCTTTTTCTTTTTTTTTTTTTTTGAGACCTTGGTGAGCCTGCCTTTTGTAAACTGACCTGAATCTTCTCCCAGAGAGCTTTGCTTGTTGCCTGAGGCAGTTCCAGACCCATGAGGTGTGGTAGGCCCCCTGGGGAGAGGATGCGGGCCTCTCCCAGGGACACAAAAAGGCAAGCTCTGTCCCCCAAGGTGGGGCACGGGGACAGGATGAGGAGGCGCCTCCCAGTCTTAAACTCAGTGATTTTAATGACATCGTCTGGTGTAATGTGCAATTTTGCAGTGATTCACTGGCTTCTCGGCTTGCCAGGGAGCAGTATGTCCACACATAAGTGAATTTTCTGGGAAGAATGTCTGTATCATCCATTATCGAGAAAGGCCACTTCCTTCAGTGAGCGCCCTGCGGGCCAAGCGTGAAAGCTTCTGGGGAGACGTTGTCAAGCGAGGCTGGCTGCTCAGAAGCACCTCGTTTAAATGATGTTCTGAATGCCCAGAGCAGTTGTGAGTGCCACGTCATGCTCTGTATTTGCAGGAAATCTCAGGATTTGGCTTGGGGGCCCTCAGAAGACCCTTGGGCAGCAGGTCTGCTGGTTGCCATATTGCAGGCCCAGCACACCTGTGGCTCAGAAGCTGCGAAGCCACGGTTCTCATGGTGTTCATTGGGCATTGGCCTGTACCCATGCAGTGCCCAACTGACTGCACAGATGGTAGCAAAACTGCTTATGTAACAGACCAGAGGTCCTCTGAGTTTCCTCTCTGCCTCAGTGACCTCTAGGAAGAAGATACCCACCCCCCATACAAGCTCTGGGCTCTGAACACAGAGAAGTAGCCTCCAGTCTCTGCACACAACAGCTCGCATTACCTAACAAAAGGTGTCATGTAAGTTTTCAACTTGGCTGGGCCACAAAGTGCCAGATATTTAGTCAAACATTATTCTGGGTGTTCTGTGAGGGTGTTTTGGCACACGGGCAACATTTAAATCAGTGGACTGAGTAAAGCAGATGGCTTTCCCTAGTATGAGTGGGCTTTATCTCATCAAGCTGAAAGTCTGCATAGAACAAGATGACCAGCCTCCCTGCACGGAACAGAATTCTCCAGCTGACCGTTATCAGATTTTATATGCAATATCAGTTCCTTCTGCCTAATCTGCTTTGAACCGGGACATTACATTTTTTTTCCCCCTTGAGAAGTTCCCTTGGTCTTGAACTAAAATAGCAGCTCTGTGTTAGTCAGCTTTCCATAACTATAACAAAACACCTGAGATCATCAGCTTATGAAGATAAAGGGTTCCTGCTGGTTCACAGTTTTGGAGATTTCAGTTTATGATCAGGTGGACCCATTGCTTTGGGGCATATGGTAAAAAGCATATCATGGTGGGGAGCACATGGCAGAGCCAGCTTCTCACCTCACAGAAGCCAGGGAGCAAAAAGAGCCAAAGCAGGAGAAATGGAGGTCTTCCAAGCCCCCTCAAGGGCACATCCTCTGTGACCTAAAACCTCCCGTGAGGCCCCAACTCTTCCAGGGTTCCACCACCTCCCAGTAGTGTCAACCAGGGGACCACACCTTTAGCACATGGCCCTCTGGGACTCACTCCAGAACCAAATGACAGCAAGGTCTTCCTGGATCTGGAGGCTGCCAACCTTCAGGATGGAACGAGACCCCAAACCACCAGACTTTAGTTCCCCAGCTTGCAGAGGCAGATCTCAGGGCTTGTGTCCATGATCACAGGAGCCAGTTCCTGTGATAAATCTATATATAGACATATGTATACATTCTTTGGGGCCTGTTTCACTGGAGAAGCCTGATGAATGCACAAGGCATTTTGGGTTCCTTTTAGGTTATTGCAGCAGTGAAAGAAAGTACAGGTGGAGGAGAGAGTCCCTGTATGTGATCTGCAGGGCCTTACGGAGGACAGCAAGCAGGGCCCGGGGTCGATGCGGAAGAGAGACGTGCGTCACTCAGAAGCTTCCCGGTGACCATCTCCCAAGGGCCACTAAATGGTTTTACGAACCTTGTTTCCAAATCTTTAGTAAGGTTTGAACAGACGTCTGTAGCCATGGATGATTTCCAAAATGCAGAATTTCCACCAACCATTCTGCTGATCAATCCTACATCCTGACATTTTTGTTCTCGATTTCTATTTTTACCGCGATTTTTAATGTTTATTGTGGAAGTTTTGGGAAGTGCACAGAGCCATAAAAGAGGAATGCTGGAACACACTGAGGTCCCAGCACCCACAGGTGTGTGGCAGCTGTGTGATATTAGGGACCCCCCCCACATTCCTCTGCCTAGAATGGTGCCCCTGAAGCTTCAGACGGTCTGGCCTCCACCTGGGGGAGAATCCCCTGGGGACCTGTTGAGGGAGGGGAAAGGGGGGTAGAATGGGCCTCCTTCCCCATGAACCCCGAGCCAGATCTGCAGCTGTGCTCACAGGGACCAGAGGCCAGTGTCCTCTTCTTGGACAGCTCTCAGGGGTGAGGCTGGTGCAGCAGTGCAGGGTCTGGGACCTGTGGTCCTCCTTGCTGAGGGCACCCAGGTTTTCCGAGAGAACACCTGTGGAAACGAGACCGGCTGGTCTGGACATTCTCTCAGCAGGTGGAACCCAAAGCCACTGCCTGTGGCGAAAGGGGAGCCCTCTGCAAACTCACCCCACCCCACGGTGAGGCCACGGGTCTCAAGGGTGAGAGCCCCCCGTGCATTGTTCCACTCAGTGCAAAATCCTTTGTTTTTCTTTTACAAACTTTACATCAGCTTTGAATTCTTTCTTTCTTTTTTTTTTTTAGGGTTATGGTTTCATCATTCCACATTATGTTCTAAACTTTCTCTAATAAGCGTGTATGGCTTTTGTAGTCAGAGAAATTTCATGGGATTAATAAAAAAAAAGAAAGTAGATGGATAACTGTCGGCTCTGATTGCACAGGGACCTAAGTGAGCAGACCACCGGCAGGACCCAGGGGCCACCCGTGGCAGCTAGCCCAGAGGCCATGGGAGGGCAATGCATCTGGTCCTTAGAATCACCGCAGCAGGTATGCTTTGTGTGACTTTCATTGTTGTAAAGCAAGAACTATGGGTTTCTTCTCACTTTTTCTTTTATTAATTTATATGAGGTTACAAACTAAGAAAGTTGCTACAGATGGTGGTGAATTGCTGCCAGCATCTTGTTTTTTTTAATTACAACATTATAATTGCACGATTTTTTTTGTGATGCTGGGGATTGAACCCAGGGCCTCCCAAATACTAGGCAAGCACTCTGCCACTGAGCCACATCCAGAGCCTGTAAGACTGTACATATTAATGGTTTTGGTGTGATATTTCCTTTTAAGCTACGGCATGCACTGGTCTTGATGGCCACATTCCTGATCATCCAGCCTGAGTAGGACCTGGATGAAATGGCTTGGCTGGTTTCCCGTGTGCAGACAACTATTGCTGAGAGCTGATTACTCCCTATTTCCCGCCCTGCCGCCCCGCAGCTCTATGGAGGTATAATTCATACATAAAATGTATAAATTTAAAGTGGGAAGGGTGAGGATTTGGTATGCATATATATTGTGAGATGATTACTGCAATCAGAGTAATTAATGCATGTATCACCCCCCATAGTTACCGTGTGTGTGTGTGTGTGTGTGTGTGTGTGTGTGTGTGCTGAGAACATTTAAGATAAGCCAGACAGAGAAAAACAAACATTGCATGATCTCATTTACATGTGGAACCTTACAAAGCCAAACTTGTAGGAGCGGAGGGTAGAAGGGTTGGGGAGTGGAGGGAATTAGGAGATATTGATCAAAAGGCCCAAACTTTCAGTAGCAGGATGAGTAAGTTCTGAGTTCCTAATTCCACAGCCTGGTGACTATATGTAGCTAGCCCTCCTGTATTGTAGACTTGAAATTTCCTCACGTTCTTTTGAAAAGGCTGTTTTTACAGACAGAGGCCAGTTCAAGTCACCCGACTCTTTCCAGCCACTTGAGTAGCAGCTGCCCCTGGGATGTCGGTGGTGAGCTCCTCAGCCCCGTGAAGACTGCCCTGTGGATTTTCAGAGCCCTCCCTCCACCTCTCGGTGTACCCGTCCTGCGAGGCCCCAACGAGCCTGTGCAGGACTCCACAGTGGTTCCCGGTAGCTCCACAGTCTCCAGGTCTCTGTGCTGTGGTTGACCTAAGTGCAGAGCGACTCTGAGCCCTTCACCAAGTTATTCTGAACTCTCTTCTCAAGGAAATGAAATGCACATCAGTTGTGTTAGTCAGCTTCCCATTACTGGAACAAAATCTCATGTGGTCAAGCTAAACATTGTCAAAAGGTTCATCTTGGCTCACTTTCCATGGTTTCAGTCCATCATTGATTGAATCCATTGCTTTGGGGCCAGAGATGAGACAGCACCTCATGGCAGGGGGACAGGGTAGAGCAAAGCTGCTCACCCAGTTGGAGCCAGGAGGCAAAGATGGAGGAAGAGAAGGGCAGGGGGTTCCAATACTAGTTCAAGGGCATGTCCCCAGTGTCCTAACTTCCCTCACTAGAACCCCAGGATCTGCCAGCATCTTTTTTTTTTTTTTTTTTTTTTTTTTTAAGTTTGACCATTTCCCAAAGCTCTGTAGCTGGGAGACTAAGCCTTTACCAGATGAGTCTTTGGGGCACATCCAACACTGAGAGGACAGTATTAGTTATGCACTCATAGAATTCTGTATACAATTGCAGGGACTCATGCATGCTTAGAAGCCGTTTGTATACCATATGCTAAGAATCAGGGTCTGGAATGACACACTCTTCCGTAGAGTCCCTGTGGCCTGGATCTAACCAGACGCCATTTGGCCTTCTCATTTCTCCTGTTCACGGAAGACTCTGGCTCAAGTTCACACTCTGCCTTTCTATTGCTTCTGCACTTTTCCGGGGTGACTTCAGCAACGTCCACATGGCTAGCACAACTCACCCTCCAGCAATCCAGCTCCGGGTTCCTCGTGACCTGTTGTGGTTTGAATAGAAGGGGTCCCCCAAAGCTCCTGAGGCAACGTAGCAAGAGGTGAAATGATGCGATTATAAGAGCCGACACCTAATCAGTAGATTAATCCATGTGATAGATGGATAATTTGAAAGGAATACGTTCTGGGTGGTAGCTGTGGGCAGGTGGGGTGTGGCTAGAGGAAGGAGGTCACGGAGGGCATGCCTTTGGGGGTTTAGATTTTGTCCTTGGCATCCTGAGCTCTCTTTGCTTTTAGACTAACATGAGCTGAGCAGCTTTCAAGTGCCCAATTCTTCCACCATGATGTTCTGTCTCACTCAGGCCCAGAGCGAGGGAGTTGGCCAACCCGTGATTGAACCTCTGAAACTGGGAGGCAAAATAAACTTTTCCTCCTCTAAGTTGTTCCTGTCAGGTCACATGACAGGAGCATGTCTTGGTCACATGACCCTTCATCATCTATATTCCGCACACCCACTTCTTGGTCCATAGGCTTTAACCCTCCAACAGTCAGAGGGACACTTTTATCATAGACAACCCACTTTAAAAGGAGCCCTAACCCATTACCCTTCACTCCACGGTCCTCCATATTCTTTGCTCTTGGAACCACTATTCTGCTTTCTGTCTCTAGGGATTTGCCTCTTCTGATTGCTGTCGTTTAGATGAGAGGTGTCACTCAAAAGCTCACGTCTGAGGAAATGAAGAAAGTTCATACGTGAGATGATGGGTCAGCCTTAACCTAACAGGTGCATTAATGCACTTACTGGACCAACTGGATTGTAACTGTGGGCGGGTCGGATGTAGTTGGAGGAGACAGGTCACTTGGGGTCACACCTTTAGAGTATAAGTTTTGTCCCTGCTAAGCAGAACGTTCTGTTTGTTTCCAGATAGATTGCCATTTCCTGAGCTGCTTTCCTCCTCCACACTCTTCTGCCCTGGTGCAGGTCTCACTTAGTCTCAGAGCAACGGAGTTGGCCACCTGTGGACTGTGACCTCTGAAACTGACTGCCAGAAAAATTGTCTTTCTCTAAAATTGTTCTTGTTGGGTCTTTTGGTTGCATAAAAACTGTCTAAAACATGGATATTTTATATAAATTCTCCACGCTTTATATAGTTGTTGTGTCTGGCTTATTTTGTTTGGTATAACATTTTAGCATGTATGAGAACACCATTTGTTTTATGGCAGAGTGATACTGCGTTGCCTGGACAGACCATATTTACTTATCCATTCATTCACTGAAGGACCTTTGAGTTGTTTCTACTTGGAGGTTATTATGAATAATGCTGTCTCCAACATTTGTGCACAAGTTTTTGTGTATATGATGGTGGTTCCTGCCAAGTGCAGTGGTGCCTGCTTTAATCCCAGGGACTTGGGAGGCTGAGGCAGGAGGATCGAGAGCTCAAAGCCAGCCTCAGCAACAGTGAGGCACTAAGCAACTCAGTGAGACCCTGTCTCTAAATAAAATACAAAATAGAAATGGGAATGTAGCTCAGTGAGTTCATTTCCCAGTACCACCAAGCCCTCCCCAAAAAATAATAAATTTGGTTCCTTTGAGTATATATCTATGAGTGGATTTCCATTATTTCTTGCATATAAATGCTTTACCATATTTATATGATTATTCTTCTATTATACTTAACCATTTTTTCGTTATTGGGTATTTTTCCATTAAATGAGCATTCATTATACATTGTCTCATTATTGGACACCATTTTCTTTTGAGAATGAAAGAGCTGGACCAGTTCATGTCTAAATTCCATCTCAGTTCGAAAGACTTGTCCATATTTGGTAAACCAATGATCCTGCTGGGCTCTGCTGCTTTCCCCATAACTTTCCAACTCAGCTCAGGTGTGTCCACCCCCTACATTCCTGAGCAACACACAGGTGAAAGGAAGCACTTATTTCATGAAAAATGCCAGTGGTTACAAGCTCCCATGCTTCAAGCTCGATGCTTCTGACAAGTTAGGCTATGACATGGAGACAGGATTCCTTCCAACAGTTCCAAGATCTGCCATCGCAAAAGCCACGCCCGTCTGGGTGATTTCCCCGCCTCTGGGAGAACTGCCTCTGAGATCTGATCTTTGTGAGGGGTTAATCTGCACCAGGTGAACAAAAGTCAAGACGTCATGATACAGTTCAGTGGGAAGTCTCACCATATTGTTGATGACCACAGGACCAGCCCCTTCCCAGGAACAAAGTATTGGAGAGTCAGGGGAGCAAATTGGCCCTAAATGGTTGTCATAACTTTTAAAGTGAATCTGCAAATACAGAAGCATCTCAATAAGAAAGGCACTTGAATGGGTTGAATTGTACCACGCAAACTCATACGTTGGAGTCCTATTGGAATGTGACCCTACTGGAAATAGGGTATTTATAAAGGACACTAAAATGAGGCCTTAACCAGGACCCTAATCCAATGACTCATGTCCTTATTTAAAAAGGAAATTTGGACACAGAAATGCATCCGCAGGGAAGTTGAGCTAGTCATAGGGAGAAGATGGCAGGCCACAGGCCACAGGTAGACATGGAACAGTCGCCCTCAGAGTACGCAGAAGGAACCAGCCCTGATGACTTCTGGCCTCCAGGGCCGTGAGACTACAAGTTTCGGTTGTTCAAGCCACCCAATTTGTGGCACTTTGTTTTAGCAGCCATAACAAACTAATACAGGCGTATCAGCCATTCTATGCTTAAAAGAGAACCAAAATCATAACCAATACCTTTGTTCATATTTCTGAAGCTTACTTTAGCCCATGAGGTGATCACAGGAGACTGTCTACCATGCTGCCAGTCCTTTCTACTTTTAAAACCATTTCTGGTGAGATGTTGGCCATATACATCTTGTCCACGTGAGCCTGCCACCCAGCCTCAGGGAGCAATTTAAACACTCAACAACCTTGACACAAGACAGCTGTGGCGAGTGCCTAACCTCAGGTTCACCAGCTTTCTCTGGAAATGTCACACAGATCTCTGTCTACATCACAAACTGTTCCCTGTTGTAGGACT
Source organism: Callospermophilus lateralis (assembly GCF_048772815.1). NCBI lineage: Eukaryota > Metazoa > Chordata > Mammalia > Rodentia > Sciuridae > Callospermophilus > Callospermophilus lateralis. The sequence goes on from NC_135321.1 coordinate 74,652,104, forward strand.
TCCAAGTTATGATATCTCCTTTATGGAAGTAATGTCAATGAAAACTGAAAATATATATGAAAAAGAAGATGAGACTCTCCAATAATCCTAATCCCCTTAGAAAAGAATTATTCATATTGTATATATTGTTTATATTTTATACATATTGCTCATATATATTTGATTATTTTAAATCTGACTTGTGATTTCAAAAGTAATGCATTTTCATTGGGATGATTCTTTGAAAACCATAAAAACAGAAATGAGAAAATAAAATCTACCCCAACCTGATCTAGACATGACTGCTATTGACAATTTTCTAGAAGTTTCCACAATATGGTCTGCATATATAAACTTGCTATTATTGACAAAAAGCGGAACTGTTGATTTTATAAGCTGATTATGACTAATTTTATTATAAACATTTTATCTGTTGATTAATTATTATTATGACATCATCCTTAATGGTGCTATGCATTTCCATCCTGTGGTCTCCCATAATTAAATTAACTCAAGCTGTATGTTTGAATAGTTAGACTGTGTCTAAGTTTTATTATAATGAATAATGCTATGAGGACTATCCTTTAGATGAATTTTTGAAAGTATTCAAAATTATTTTTAAGTTAAGTTCCTAGAAGTCCAATGTTGAGTCAAATGCTGTGCATATTTTCAGGCTTTAATGCACGTACACCTACCTTATAGTTATTATAATTAAGCTGTACATACACTTTTATGCCCTATGAACAATACTTACTTGCATATTTCATGCATTTTCATACTTTATGTAGCATTTAGATTTCTAATTTTTATTGACTCATCCATGAAATCATAGATTTCTCTCCCAAGTCCATGACTTTAGCATAGATATCTCTAGATTAGCAACCATCTGTTCATAAGTCAAGCGCTACCAAGTAATTAAAATGAACAAACTATCGATACATTGAACAAGATGAAACAAGTGAATTTCAAAAACATTATGCTAAGTAAAAGAAACCAAACAAAAAAGTGTTCCTCCATATTTACAATCCACTTTTTTTCTTGAGTTAGGGAAATGAACAAATAGTAGGTTCATAGGAGAAAAGGCAGCAAATCAGGATGTGCCCAGGGATTTTGCTATCACAGGAAAGTGAGCACCCAACAGCCCAATGAGATTTAGAAGCTCATGTATCCCACTTCACAGGGGAGAGGGAGCAAAGGCTTTGGGCAATTTTAGAGGAAGATTAGATGACTTTTCAAGAGACGGCTGGGCCTGAAGAGTAGTGTCAGAGCAATGCAAAACTCCTCTCTGCACTCTACGGGGAGCTGGGATAAGCTAAGGCTAATTAGGAGAAAAGCCATATGAATTCATCAACACATAAAAGGGGAAAGTCACAGGAGCGTGGTTGACCCTGCCATCCACTTTTATGAAACTGAGAACAGGAAAATCCCAATTGATAGGAACTTGAATCAGAACATTTCCTGGGAAAGGGGTGGAAGAGCTCTGGAGGGTGATGCCAATGTTCCATGTGTTGGTTGAGGTGCTGGCTGGGTAGGTGGTGTGTGTGCATTGAGCATATATCACTGCTTGTCATCGAACTGCACACCTGAGATGTGTGCACTTCACTGCTAGTTATTATGCATCAAATAACACACACACACACACACACAAAACACATGCATGCACGCACGCACGTGCGCAGTGAGGGAATCCATTTGCAAGACAAGGGTAGAGGGTCAAACTCAAATGGAAGTGGCCATCCCTCAAAAGCCCACTCTGGTGGTAACATCAGACTCATTAGGAGACATCGTCCTTTCTCAGTGAAACAGTATGTGTGTCTTAAAGAGCTGATGTCCTGGGATTTTTATTTTGTTCTTTGGGTTATTTCTATGATTTCTGAAAATTTGGGGTAGCACTGCTTGCCATGGATGAAGAAATTTACTCTGGAAAGCCCCAAACCAATTTTCAACTTTCCGTGGATCTGTAAAGAGCAGCGAGCACGTCCAAATTCATTCACGTTATGGATTTACTCAATGTAACTTGAGGGCATCTTTCAACCTTATCAGGGTAATGATACTGGGTTAGTACTAAGAACCGATATAAATCAGCTTTCCATTTTCACTGCATGAATATTTCACAGGCCGCTGGGTAGATCTCCATGAACAAATTAATGCAGCTTTACGACACTGCTCCTTGTGCAATGCCTTTACCTCCCGGCAACAGAGACACACCTGGGAAGCATGAATCTCCTTTCTAAAAGTAGCAGACCCATATGAGCCCAGAAATAGCAATCTTTACAGGGAGCAAAATATGTGAGCTCTTTTGAAGATGTGCTACCTATTGACCTGAGCTCAAAAAAGACAAGTGGCATAAAACTAATTAAGAGAACACAGCATCATGTCCATCAATAAAAGGAACAATGAATTTCCCCGTAGAAACTAGAAGTAAGAAACGGTCTAGCAAATTGACAAGCTTAAAGAAATGCCCATCCCTGAACATGATTTCGGGTTCACTGTTAAGTGCCAGTTAATACTGTTTTACTTTGTTCCCATGCACATTTTTTTTTGTTTAATCTCTCCCCGCAGTGCTGAGAATTGAACCCAGGCTCTTTCTTGTGCATGCTACTCAAGTTCTGTAACACAGAGCTACATCCCCAGCCCTTTCATTTTACTTTGAAAATGATCTTAAACCTTGCTATCTCTTGTTTGATATCTTTATAGCTCTTGTTTGAGAAAACTTATGAACAGTAATTATATTAAATCACCACTGGCGACAGAACATTAAAAGTAATTAACTTAGAAAGGATCATGTCAGATATTGGCTAAAAAGAGGTGAGTCCAGACAACAACTGTCAAAATAAGTCATTAAATTTTTTTTAAAAAAAGAATTTGTATATGTGGTTGGGTGAAAGAGAAAAAGTACAGATGGATCCACACCAGGGTGTTAATGAGAAGCCAGTTTAAAATAACGATCAGCCAAGTAAATAAGTCACTGCCTGATGAATCCTTCCCAGACAGGTAACAATCACTGGTGGTCAGTGCTCCAGGTGGGGCTGAAGGGAGTGGATCCAAGAGAGGCAGGATTCAAGAAGGGAGAGAAGTGAAAAAATAATTCAACACCACGGACAATCTGTGAGTGCTTTATGTTTTCTCTTGTGTTCATGCTATAATTTTAAAAAGCTTAATTTATTATCTGGGAATGATAAAATATTCTCATAGTTCAAAATGTAGAAATAAAAAACAACGTATCAGTTTCTCGCCACACTTGTACTCAGAAGTAACTGATGTTAGGTACTGTGCATTTATTCGGCACAGCATTACACATCTCTGTGTGTGTTATCCTGTGTGTGCAAAACAAACAAACAAACAAACAAACAAACAAAAAACACAGGCTCTCAGGGTTTTCCATCCAAGTAGTAGCCAACTTTACATACTATTCTGTATTTCATATCCCTCAAATTTTTTTTCCTTAATAGTAAGCAACAAAGTTCCTTGCTTTTTTTTTAAGGCTAGATAACATTCCATTAACTGTATATCAGGCTCATTAATTAATGTTTCAACGGATCCTTTGCTATAAAACACCACAACACAATAGATAATCACAATTGTAGTATTTCATTTGTATAGCCGGTGTTATTGATTATGGAGTCTGATTCTTTAGTCATACTTGCTGTATTGCACAGTGATTTTTCAAAAATTCTTCAATAAGTTATTATAGTGCTTGTGTTTAATAACTAGACTTAATTTTTTTTAAAAGCAGTTTCAGATTCACAACAAAATTGAATGAAAAGTGCAGACAGTTGCCATGTACTCCCTGTCTCCACCTCACTCAGTTTCCCCACCATACACAACCCCAGCGAATGGCTCACCTGTTACAGGTGCTGAACCTGCATGGCCACATCATGGCCACCCAGACCCCTACTTTATATTAAGATTCACGCTGGGCATTATGGGTCTAGACAACAAATTGGCAGGTACTGGGGATCCAAGATGGCGGGCCAGAGGGAGGCAGCATCCTGTGTCGCTCTGTGACCTGGGATTCAAGGTTGCGATATTCCTGCAGGGAGCCATACGCTGGGGTTATGTATAGTGGGGAAACTGCCTGATGAATCTTAAAAGTCATGAGAGAAAGAATCAGATTACATATAGGGGAAAACCAATTAGATTATGTGCAGATTTTTCAACCCAGACCCTGAAAGCTATAAGATCCTGGAACAACATGTATCAAGCTCTGAAAGAAAATGGGTGCCAACCAAAAATCTTGCATCCAGCAAAATTAAGCTTTAGATTTGATGATGGAATAAAAACCTTCCATGATAAACAAAAGTTAAAAGAATTTACAACTAGAAAGCCTGCACTACAGAACATCCTCTGCAAAATATTCCATGAAGAGGAATTTTAAAACAACAATGAAAATCAGCAAATGGAGGTATTACACTAAAGGAAAAACTAATCAAAGGAGAAACCAAGTCAAGTTAAATACCAAAAATAAACAAAAATGCCTGGGAATACAAATCATGCCTTAATAATAACCCTGAACATTAATGGCCTAAACTCACCAATCAAAAGACATAGACTGGCAGATTGGATTTTAAAAAGACCCAACAATATGCTGCCTCCAAGAGACTTATCTTACAGGAAAAGACATCCACAGACTGAAGGTGAAAGGTTGGGAAAAATCAGACCACTCACATGGAGGTGCCAAAGCAAGCAGGGGTTTCCATCCTCATATCAAATAAAGTAGACTTTAAGCCAAAGTTAATCAAAAGGGATAAAGAAGGATATTTCATACTGCTTAAGGGAACAATTTATCAAGATATAACAATTATAAATTTATATGCTCCAAACAATGGAGCATCTACATTCATCAAACAAACTCTTCTCAAGTTCAAGAGTCAAATAGTCCATAATACAATAATTCTGGGTGACTTTAAGACACCTCTTTCACCACCGGGTAGATCTTCGAAACAAAAGCTGGACAAAGAAACTATAGAACTCGACAATACAATCAATAACTTAGACTTAAATGACATACATAGAATATTTCATTCTTCAATGAACAAATACACTTTCTTAGCAGCACATGGATCCATCTCCAAAATAGACCATATATTAAGCTACAAAGCAACTCTTAGAAAATAAAAAAAAAAATAGAGATACTACACTGCATTCTATCCAATCATAATGGAATGCAATTAGAAATAAATGATTTTAAAAATGAAATCTACTCCAACACCTGGAGACTAAATACTGTGCTACTGAATGAACAGAGGGTTGCAGAAGACATGAAGGAGGTGATTAAAAAATTCTTAGAGGTAAATGAGAACACAGATACAATGTATCAAAATCTCTGGGACACTATGAAGACAGTACTAAGAGGAAAGTTCATTGCTTGGAGTTCATTCCTTAAAAAAAGAAAAAGTCAACAAATAAATGACTTAACATTACATCTCAAAGCCCTAGAAAAAGAAGAACAAATCAACACCAAAAGCAGTAGAAGACAGAAAATAATTAAAATCAGAGCTGAAATCAATGAAATTCAAACAAAAGTAACAATTAAAAAAATTGACAAAACACAAAGTTGGTTCTTTGAAAAAATAAATAAAATTGACAGAACCTTAGTCATGCTAATGAAGAGAAGAAGAGAGAAAACTCAAATTACTATAATATATGTGATGAAAAAGAAAATATCACAACAGACACTACAGAAATACAGAAGATAATTAGAAAATATTTTGAAAACTTGTACTCCAATAAAATAGTAAATATCAAAGGCATTGATGAATTTCTAGAGTCATATGATTTGCCCAAATTGAGTCAGAATGATATACACAACTTAAATAGATCAATATCTAGTGATGAAATAGAAGACACCATCAGAAGCTTACCAACCAAGAAAAGCCCAGGACCTAATGGATACTCAACCAATTTCTATAAGACCTTTAAAGAAAAACTAATACCAATACTCTCCAATTTATTTCAGGAAATAGAAAAAGAGGCAGCACTTCCAAATTCATTTTATGAGGCCAATATCACCCTGATTCCAAAACCAGGCAAAGACACATCAAAGAAAGAAAACTTCAGACCAATATCTCTAATGAACGTAGATGCAAAAATCGTCAATAAAATTCTGGCAAATCGAATACAAAAACATATCAAAAAGATGTGCACCACGATCAAGTGGGATTCATCCCAGGGATGCAGGGTTGGTTCAACATATGGAAATCAATAAATATAATGCATCATATCAACAGAATTAAAGATAAGAATCATAAGATCATCTCAATAGATGCAGAAAAAACATTTGACAAAATACAGCATCCCTTTAGTGTTCAAAACACTAGAAAAACTAGGAATAACAGGAACATATCTCAACATCATAAAGTCTATCTGTTCTAGGCCTCAGACCATCAACATTCTAAATGGAGAAAAATTGAAAGCATTCTCTCTAAAAACTGGAACAAGACAGGGATGCCCTCTTTAACCACTTCTATTTAACATAGTTCTTGAAACACTGGTCAGAGCAATTAGACAGATAAATGAAATTAAAAGGGATACAGATAGGAAAAGAAGAACTCAAATTAGCACTATTTGCTGATGATATGATTCTATACCTAGAAGACCCAAAAAATTCTACCAGAAAACTTTTTGAAGTAGTAAATGAATTCAGCAAAGTAGCAGGATACAAAATCAGCACCCATAGTTTAAAGGCATTTCTGCATATCAAAAGCAAAAATACCAAAAGCACTATACAAATTTAATGCAATTCCAATCAAAACCCCAATGTTGTTCCTCATAGAAATAAAAAAGCAGCCATAAAATTAATCTGGAAAAATAAAAGACCCAAAATAGCTAAAGCAAATCCTTAGCAAGAAGAGTAAAGCAGGTGACATCACTATATCAGACCTTAAACTATACTACAGAGCAATAGTAACAAAAACAGCATGGTGTTGGCACCAAAACAGACTTGTTGACCAATGGTACAGAATAGAGGACACAGAGACTAACCCACATAATTATAGTCATCTTATATTAGACAAAGGTGCCAAAAACATGCATTGGAGAAAAGATAGCCTCTTCAACAAATGGTGCTGGGAAAGCTGGAAATCCATATGCAACAAAATAAAATTAAACCCCTATTTCTCACCATGTACAAAACTCAACTCAAAGTGGATCAAGGACCTAAAAAAAACAGAAACCCTGTGTCTAAAAGAAGAAAAAGTAGGCCCAAATCTCCATCATATCAGATTAGGCCCCTACTTCCTTAATAAGACTCCTGTGGTGCAAGAATTAAAATCAAGAATTAATAAATGGGATGGATTCGAGCTAAAATGCTTTTTCTCAGCAAAAGAAATAATCAGTGAGGTGAATAAAGTGCCCACAACTTATGAGCAAATTTTTACCACTTGCATATCAGATAGAGCACTAATCTCTAGGACAAATAAAGAACTCAAAAAGCTAAACACCAAAAAAAAAAAAAAAACAACCCAAAAATAAAAAAAACAAAAACAAAATCCAAATAACCCAATCAATAAATGGGCCAAGGACCTGAACAGCCACTTCTCAGAATGTGATATACAATCAATCAACAAATATATGAAAAAATGCTCAACATCTCTATCAATTAGAGAAATGCAAATAAAAACTACTCTAAGATTTTATCTCACTCCTGTCAGAATGGCAATCATCAAGAATACAGGCAACAATAAGCGTTGACAAGGATGTGAGGGAAAGGTACACTCATACATTGCTTGTGGGACTGTAAAAATGGTGCAGCCAATATGGAAAGCAGTATGGAGATTCCTTGGAAAACTTGGAATGGTTCCACTTTTTGACCCAGCTATCTCATTCCTTGGTCTATACCCAAAGGATTTAAAAACAGCATACTACAGGGACATAGCCATATCAATATTTATAGCAGGACAATTCACAATAACTAAACTGTGGAACCAACCTACATGCCCTTCAGTTGATGAATGGATAAAGAAAATGTGGTATATATACACAATGGAATATTACTCAGCATTAAAAGAGAACAAAAAATCATGGCATCTGCAGGTAAATGGATGGAGTTGGAGAATATAATGCTAAGTGAAGTTAGCCAATCCTCCAAAACCAAATGCCAAATGTTTTCTCTGATATAAGGGGGCTGATTCATAGTGGGGTTGGGAGGGGGAGCATGGAGGATTAAACAAACTCTAGATAGGTCAAAGGGGTGGGAGGGGAAGGGAGGGGGCATGGGGGTAGAAAAGACGGCGCAATGAGATGGACATCATCTCCCTAAGTACATGTATGAAGACATGAATGGTGTCAATATACTTTGTATACAAGCAGAGATATGAAAAATTGCGCTCTATATGTGTAATATGAATTGTAATGCATTCTGCTGTCAAACACCATTAGAATAAGAAATTTTAAAAAATTGACAGGTATCCACCACTGTAGTATAAGGAGCAGTGGCACATCCCTTGAAGTTTGAGGTTGTCTGTAATCTGTCCATTCATCTCTCTTTCCTCCTAACTCTTGACAGCCACTGATTTTTTTTTTTTTACTGTTGCTATTGTTTTTCCTTTTCCTGAATGCCATTCCAATGGAATTAGACAGTATATCGATGTAATCATGTGATTTTTCTTCTTCAGCTTGTGAATGTGATGGGATGATTTATACTAATTGATTTTTGTATATTGAACAACTCTGACATAAATCTGACTTGATTGTGATGTGAGATTTTTTTATACATGTTTGCTAATATTTTGTTGAGGATTTTTGCATCTGTTTGTGAGCAATAATTGTTCATAGTTTTCTCATAATATCTTTATCTGACTTTTGATATTTGGTTAATGCTACCCTCATGGAATGAGTTAGAAAGTATTCTCCTGACTTCTATCATCTAGGAGAGACTGCAGTGAATTGGTGTTTTTTTCCTTAAATATTTTATAGAATTCACCAGTGAATTCATCTGAGCCTAATACTTCATGTCTTGGAGGTTATTAGTTCTTTTTTTATTAAATATCTATAAAATATATAATTATAAATAAATCAATCAGATTTTTTCCCATCTTAAAAAAATTTTATTTTTTTAAATTTATTTTTCTTTTTTTAATTTTATTTTTATTATTAGTTGTTCAAAACATTACAAAGCTCTTGACATATTTTATACATTTGATTCAAGCAGATTATGAACTCCCATTTTTACCCCGTATACATATTGCAGATTCACATCAGTTCCACATCCACTTTTTTACATACTGCCATACTAGTGTCTGTTGTATTCTGCTGCCTTTCCTATCCTCTACTATCCCCCCTCCCCTCCCCTCCCCTCTCCTCCCATCTTCTCTCTCTACCCCATCTACTGTAATTCATTTCTCTCTCTTGTTTTTTTTCCCCTTTCCCCTCACTTCCTCTTATATGTAATTTTGTATAACAATGAGGGTCTCCTTCCTTTACCATGCAATTTCCCTTCTCTCTCTCTTTCCCTCCCCCCACTCGTCCCTGTTTAATGGTGATCTTCTCTCATGCTCTTCCTCCCTATTCTGTTCTTAGTTGCTCTCCTTATATCAAAGATGACATTTGGCATTTGTTTTTTAGGGATTGGCTAGCTTCACTTAGCATAATCTGCTCTAGTGCCATCCATTTCCCTGCAAATTCCATGATTTTGTCATTTTTTAGTGCAGAGTAGTACTCCATGGTGTATAAGTGCCACATTTTTTTTTATCCATTCATCTATTGAAGGGCATCTAGGTTGGTTCCACAGTCTAGCTATTGTGAATTGTGCTGCTATGAACATAGTTGTAGCAGTATCCCTATAGTACGCTCTTCAGGGAATAGGCCGAGAAGGGCAATAGCTGGGTCAAATGATGGTTCCATTCCCAGCTTTCCCAGGAATCTCCATACTGCTTTCCAAATTGTATTCGATTTGTTGAATAGATACAGACCTATTCAGTTTATCTATTTATTCTTGTGTGGGGTTTTGAAAGTGTCTCCACTTATTGTGCTGCTATAACAGAATACCACAGAACAGTGAAGAAGAGAAATCAGTTAGTCCTGTGTAGGCCAGGAAACCCAAGATCAAGGCACCAGTAGGTTCAATGTCCGATGAGACCTGTGCTCTGCTTCCAAAGACGCACCCTGAACACAGTGTGTCAGTCAACTTTTTGTTGTTGTGACCAAAATACCTGGCAGAAGCAACTAGAAGAAGGAAAAGTTGATTTTGGCTCAGAATTTCAGAGGTTTCGGTTCATGGTCAGCTGGCTGCAGTGTTTTGGGCTGGAGGAAGGCGGGACATCATGGTGAAAGGCAGAGGAAAACCACTCACCTAATGGCAGCTGAGCAGCAGAGAGAGGGAGAGAAAGGGGCCAGAGATAAGAGAGTCCCCACAGGCACACCCCCCAAAGACCTGCCCCTTCAGCCAACCCCACCCCTGCCACCTTGAAGTCCATTCAGCTATCAAGTAATCCATCCACTAATGAAGTCAGAGCCCTCACGATCAAATCACTTCCCCAAACTCCTTCCTCTGAACATCGCGGTACCAGGGACCAAGCATTCAGCACATGAGCCTGAGGGGGAACTTCCTACCAAACCACAGCACACTGTGTCCTGTAGATGGGAGAGACACTGTCCTCCCATGGCAGAAGGCGGAAGGGCAAACGTGAATGGATTTTCTTCACTGAGTCCTTTCATAGGATCAGTAATGATATCCTTTCTTTCATTTATGACCATTTGTTCCTTGTGAATCAATCTCTCTCTCTCTCTCTCTCTCTCTCTCTCTCTCTTTCTGTCTGGCTATAATTTTATTAATATTATTTCTCTTTTCAAAGAAAAAGCTTTTGGCTTTGTTGATTTTCACTTATGCCTTTTTAAACTTCATTGACTTCTGCTCTAAACTTTATTCTTTTTGATTTTCATTAGTTCTAACAAGTTATACACGACAACAGAAAGCTCTTTGATTCATTGTACACAAAGGGAGCAGAAGTTTTCACTTCTCTGGTTGTACATGAGGTAGAGTCACACCATTTGTGCAACCATACATGTACCCAGGGTAATGATGTCCATCTCACTCCACCATCTTTCCTACCCCCATGCCCCCTCCCTGTCTCTCCTTTGTTCAATCCAAATTTCCTCCAGTCATCCCATGCCCCACTCACCTTTTTTTCCAAATTGAAAATGATTTATTTTGATATTTGCTTTCCTAATAAACACATTCAATGCTATAAATTTGCCTCCTTTGCTGCTTTGCACAAATTTTGATGAATTACATTTTGATTTTCATTTGATTCAAAACATTTTTAACATTTCTTACGATTTTTTTGACCCATGTGTTATTTTGAAGTGTGTTATTTAATCTCCAATATTTGAGTATTTCCCAACTACATTTCTGTCATTGAAAACTCCAGTATAATTTCACTCTGATTTGAGAGTGGACACCATTTTATTTCTATTCTTTCCATCTAAATTTCTTAGGGTGTTATTTTATGGTGCAGAATGTGGCCGATCTTGGTGAATGCTCCACGTGAGCTTGAGAAGAGGTGTGTTCTGCTGTTGCTGGAAGAAGTATTCTATAAGGTTTGATTAGACCTTGCTGATGACTAGTGTTGTCCAGTCGGACCATGTCCTTACCAATTTTCTGACTGATACATCTGCCAACTGCTAGTAGAGATGCGCTGAGGTTTACAGCTAAAATAATGGATTTTTCTATTTCTCCACGAAGCACTCTTTTTTCCTCATGTTTTTTGACGCTCTTTTTCAGGTGCTTATATTTTAAGGATCCTTATATCTCCTTGGAGAATTGAGCTCTTTACCATTATGTAAAACTCCTTTTTGTCCCTCATAATTTTTCTTATTCCAACTTTGTCTGAAATTAATTAATTATACCAGCTTTCTTTTGATTACTATTGGCATCGTATATCTTCCCCATCTCTTTGTTAAAAAGCATATATTTTATATATAATATTTATATGCATAATATAAATATTTTATATTTTATATATATATATATATATATATATATATATATATATTTGTAAGATGGGTACCTTGTTCTTTCGTCCCATTTTTATCCATTCAAATAATATCTGTCTTTTAATTGATGTTTTAAGACCATTAATATTTAAAGTGATTGTTGATATACTTGGATTAATATCTACCATTTGTTCTTCTTATTTATTTATTTATTTTTGCATTACCATTCTTATTACACATTATACAATGATTTATCATATCTCTGATTATATATAAGGTATGTTGACACCAAATCCACATCTTCATACCATTTGTTCTTATTCTGTTTTAATTGTCATCTTTCACTCTTTTTCTGCTGTAAGTGGTCTTAATTGTTCACTTCATAAACTTCCATTTTTTCTAGCTCTTTATTTCATTCAAATCTTTTTTTTTTTTTTTTGCTTTTTTAAAAAAAATTTCTCTCCTCTCTTTGTATAATAATTGCACTTTCTTCTTACTTCTCTCAGCGGTTGCTGTAGAATTCACAGTATGTACCTGTGACTGATCCAGGCCCAGTTTTAGATAACTCTTCACCGCATCACAGGTAGCGAGAGCACCTGATACGAAGGTGCGCTAGTCACCTCGTTTCACCCCTATATCATTGCTGCTATTCATCTCACTTGCCCTTAACCATGATCACAAACACATTGTTGCTATTATTTTAAATAAACTGCTGTTAGATAAATTAATAAAAATCAGATTTTTTGACCTTCATTCATGCCTTCTTCATCACCCTTTCTTTGGTATAGTTCTGAACCTCGAGGTAGATGGCTTTTCTTCTCTCTGAAGAGCTTTTTTTAGGGGTCTATTGCTGATAAATCTCCTCAACTTTTAGCTGTCTAAGAACATCTTTATTTCTTCTTCACTTTTGGAAAACAATTCTACAAAGTCTGGGCGACTAGCTTGATGGGTGGTGTTCATATATGAGGTGGCTCCCAAAGGTGGGCCCTGTGTTAATTAGGATTGCTCAGAGATAAATGATTAGCTAACAAGAGCCAGGACCTGATCAGTGGGTGAATCCATTTGATGGATCAGTACTTTGAGTGGACGACCAGGTGGTGACAGGAGGCAGGTGACTGAAGGCAGTGTGTTATGGGGGGCATGACTTTGGGTTTTATAGTTTGTTCCTGGTGACTGCCCCCACTTCCTGGCTGTGGTGGTCTGAGCAGTGTTCCTCTGCCCCACTCTTGGGCCACAGTATTTGACTGACCACAGACACACAGTGTGGAGTTGGCTGACCGTGAACAGAAACCTCTGAAACCATGAACCCAAAATAACCTTTTCTTTCTCTAAGTTGTTCTTGCCAGGTGTTTTGGTCACAGCAATGGAAAGCTAACACCAAGAATTTTGTTCATTTACCATTTTAAATATTTCATTCCACTCTTTTCTTGATGGCGTAGTGTCTGAAGAGAAATCTGGCAGAGTTCTCGATATTCTCCTGAAGACTTTTTTCTTGGTGTTTATTTTCTGCAGTTTGTGTGATGTGCCCCGGAGTGGCCATTTGTGCCTGCACTATTCTTGATATTCTCTGTCACTTCCTGGGTGTGTAGTTTGTCGTCTGCCTTAGTTCTGGAAGGTTCTTATCACTATTGCTTCAAATCTTTGCTCCTCTGTCTTCCCCCTGGAATTGCTGTTAAGTATACGTGACACCTACTACAGTGGTCCCACAGTCTGGGGCAGGCTGTTCAAGATTGCCTCATTATCTCAATCTGTTCTCCTTGCTTTTTAGTTTTGACATTATACTAATACATCCTTAAGCTCAGAGGTTCTTTCCTTAGAGGTGTGCTGTCTACTCATTAGCTCACCAAAAGTATTCTTTATTTTTATTATAGTGTTTTTCACTTCTAGTGTTTCTTTTTATTCTTTCCTAGAATTTCCATCTCTCCGTTTACATGACTCATCTATTCTTACATGTGGTCACTTTTCCACGGTAGGAACAGTGCCTTAACTTCACTTATCATAGTTATCAGAAATTCCAGGTCTGATAATTTCAACATGCCAGCCACATGTGACTCTTGTTCTAATGATTGTTTAGTCTCCTCAAACTGCATGTTTTACCTTTCACTTTGTTGTATAGTATTTTATGGATGTTATGTAAGAAGAACTGTCTAGTGAAGTACTGGTAAGGTGTAACGGGGAGTGGAAGCATTCTATAATCTTACCATGAGTTCTCAGTCTTCCAGTGAGCCTTGCCTTTTTAACTGTGAATTTCAAAAGTTTGTCTCCATTCTTTTCCTTTAGAAAAGTCAGGAAAGCTAGCGAAGGTTTGGGTTGGTTATTTCTCTCATACCACATAGAAGACTAGAGTGGGATGGAGTTGGTTATGTTCTAGAAAAACCCAAGTTGGCCAGGTTTTGGTGAAATAGCTTTCATTGTGGGCGGGCCTTTTTATTTTGTGATTTTTTTTTTTTTTTTTTTTTTTTTTTTAAGAAGTGAACAGAACATTCTGGGAGTATTTCAAAATAGTTTATTTTCCTTTTCCTTTAAAGGTATTGTTTCTCTGTTTTTCATGCTGGGAACTTCATGGGGTTCCTGAAGACAAAACTCAGAAAAGTGCTCCCCACCCCCAGCATGCACATTTTCTTCTCACACTAGCTCATGCTCAGTCACCAGTACACATGGATTTCTACTCAATGCCAGCTCCATTGGTGGTTTCTTCTTCATGTAAAACTGTGATCCCCTGTGTCTGCCCGTGTCTCCGATATTCAGGTGTCCTGTGACCTGAACTTGCTGAGGGATCTAAGAAGAGTTGCTGATTTATAGTGTTTTTTTGTTTTTTCCTTTTTTCTTATTCTGAGACTGGATGGTAGTGATAACTTCCAAATTCCTTACATGTTTGATGGACTCATATTTTCTTAGCATTGAAAAAAATATGTTGAAAATCTTTATATTTTACATGGGCTATTTATTTCCATTTAGCTTTTCCAATCAATTGTTGCTCTTATATTTAAACAACTCTATATATTGGTTTTGGGTCAAGCCATTTTAAAAATGTTTCTTATTATTTGTAATAATTTTATCCAGAGAATACTCTGATGTTTCTAGGCGTGTAATTAATTACTACATAAAGTATAAATTATATACAACGTAAAACTAATTATGACATCTCCATCTTCCAATTTTTTATACTTGTAGTTTCTTAGTGTACTTCTCATTGCATAATCTAGTAATTCCAAACCAAATGTAAACAGTGGTAGAAGTGGGCACCCTCATCCACTTATAGCGGTACTTCTCAAGATGAGTGTCACCCGGTTGTCCTGACACTGAAATAGGTATATTTTATATTCCTAATCCAGTATGCATATGTTCATGTTTTTAAGCAGCTATCGTGAGTAGATGTTGAGTGTCTTGAGCATCTGTGGAAATAAGAAAACACCTTTCAACTTAGCCTTTTTAATTCAGCAGCCATATTAATAATTTCCTAACATTGAGTACTCTTACATTTCTGGAGTAAAATGTTCTTGGTCATGGTGGTGGCTATTTTAGTTTGCTACAGGGTTTTATTTAGTAATATTATATTCATGAATCTTAAGTCAATATTTATAACTGGCTCCAATTTGTAATTTTCTTTTGTGCTATCTTCCTTGAATTTAACTACTATGTTTGTTTCATGAAAATGATTTGGAGACACCCATTCTCTTATAGAAGCATCTGTTAGCATTAGGACTATTATTTTATAAAGACTTAATAGAATTCTCTGAAGATAATAAGGGCATCTAGTGATTTCCAGGGATTTAAATAGTACTTTTTTGTGTGTCTTCTCTGAAAATCAGTCTCTTTATATTTTTCAAGTTCACTTCAGTAAATGATGTATATATAAGAAATTATCTTCTTTATCAGATTTTCAAGGACTGAAAAGACATAAGCTCTAGTCAAATAAAGCACCCAGCACCATGTTGCAGACACACAGACATACCCTTGAAAAATAATCCTCCCCCCACAAAAAAAACAATAACAAAATACATGAAACAGCTGTTTTCCAGACACCGAACATCAGGAAAAATGTCAAGAAATAAATTAAATGAGCCCAATGATTACTCCAGCTTATAGTCTAAAGAGACTGTTCAGGCTGGGACATGGACAAGCTGTGTGGAGCCCACTGAACTCCCGAGTGAGATGGAGCTGAGTCTGAGGTGGCTGGAGTGCCCGGGGCCAGTACTGAGAGGAGAAATGCACACAGAAATGGGTTTCCCTCGGTATTAAGCTTGGTACTGCGACTGGCACATTGGCGTGTGTGTGCGTGTGTGTAATATATACATATATATAAAATTTACCCAAAGCTGGGAAAAGAACCAGCAGAAAGGATTTGAAGAACCTGTTCCAGTAAGTGCATACATGTCCAGGAATAGTGCCTGTTTCTTTCAGCCTGACTAGACAATCGTTTTACATGAAGAGTGCAACCCATAGGAAAAAAATTTTAATAAGCAGATCATCCGTGAGCTACAGAGTAATTTCAATAATCCTAAAAAACAGAGTCTACAAAAGATAGGGTTAAGGCATAAAAAGCATCTGATAACAAAATGGCCATTTACCAAAGTGGATCAAAACTATAAACCTACCCATTCAAGAATTCATTGAATCCTAGTCACAAAAACATAAAATATTAAGGTGTCTTGCCATCAAATTGCTCAATGCCAGTAACAAATGGAAATATTAAAGTCAGTGGGAAGAAAAAGAGACACATTAAACACAGAGGAGCCAAGATCAGCATGACATCAGAGTTCTTATCAGAGATAATGCAAACAAGGACTCAACACAGAAAATACCCCCAAAGAACTGAAAAAACAAAATCTTTCAACTCAAAGTCTATGTTGCATTGAAATATGTTTCAAAAATTAAGGAAAAATAAAGAAATTTTAGACATACAAAAGCTGAAAATTTTAACTTACAGAAATGTTAAATAAAAGATGTCCTTTAAGCAGATATAACATATTATCAGAAGGAAATACAGAATCTCTATAAAATATAGATCTATATAAAAGAATGGAGAGTATTACATTTGGTAATATGGTTAAATATACAGTTAGGGTAAATATATAGTTTGAGTCTTGTTATTGAAATACTATTAAAAGATAATTGTTTATTTAACACACACAACAACAACAAAAACAATGTTCTGTGGAATTTTTAGTGTATGTAAAAGTAAAATGTATCCATAATATGACAAAGTTGGAAAGAAAAACAGAAATATTCTATTTTAGATTTTCATACAATACATTAACTGGTATGATAGCATTTGAAAGCAAAAGAGGTACACAAAAAACTCTAGCAACCTCCAGAAGAACAAAATTAAACAAAAACTAAAAAAGGACTTAAAGTGAAAACATGAATCCAAGTAATTAATTATAATTAAGGGACTACAATAATCTAAATTAATAAATTAATACAAAGACATTTTAAGAACAGGAAATGCAATAAAAAAGAACAAAGAGGGCAAGTGAAAACAAATAACAGAATGATCATATTATTTAAATAATCATACCATTAATCTTGCAACTTAGATAAAATGAACAGTCTTTGAAAGATACACACAACCAACGTTCAGTTAAGGAGAAAAGAGTTGTGGGTTGTAGCTCAGTGGTATAGTGCTTCCTGGGTTTGATCTCCTGCATTGAAGAAAAAAAAATTTAAAAAGAGGGAAGAAGACAAGAAGGAGGAGAAATAGATAACCTGAGTATCTAAATTAAATAAATTGAATTTGTAATTAAAATCTCTCTCTTTCTCACACACACAGATACACACACACACTACACACACACACACGCACACACACACACACACCCCTCTGCTCCCAGGTAACTTCACAGGTGAATTATAAATACTTAAGGAAGAAAGAATTCCAATTATACAAAAGTTCTTCCAGAAAATTAAAAAGGCAGTCACATTTTCCAACCTATCTGAGGTCAATATTACGCTGAATCAAACACCAAACAAAGTTATTAGTGAAAACAAATTATAGACCATTATCCCTCAAGGATACGGATGCCAAATTCTACATGAACTTTTTGATGGTCTAGTTGACAACAATATGTCAAAAGCCAAAGACATTATGAGCATGTGGATTTATCCCAAGAATGTATGGTTGGTTTCACATCCAGTAATTATCCAGTGTAATTCACCATATTAACAAAACTCCTACCATATCATCACTTCAATAAATAATAAAAATGAATTTGGTAAAAGTCAGTATTTACTTGAGGTGAAAACCCTCATCAAACAATGACCAGAAGGGCATCTACCCAAAACCCACAGATGACATCAGACTTAATGATGAAAGATGAAATGCTTTTGTCCTGATGATCAGAAACACTACATTTCTATTGAATGCTTTACTGGAGGCTCCAGCCAGTACAAACAAGAAGACATTAAAGCCATTCATAATGGAAAGGAAAAAAGTAAGACTTTTAGTCGTCAGCTTACTTAATCATTCATGTAGGACTCCAGAGGAATCTTGAGAAGCTGATAGAGCTAACAAGTAAGTTTCACAAGATTCCAGGGTCTAAGATCCAAGCACAGAAATCAATTATATTTTTAAATACAATGGACTATTTAAAATGAAAAATTAAACAATGCCATTTACATTAGCATTAAAATGAGATATTTGGGGATTGGTCTGCCAAAATAAGTGAAAGTCCTGCACAATAAATATTTCTGATTAAAAATAAGTGAGGCGGCAGGAGGGACAGAAATCCCAAGAAAATAGAAGGGAGATCAGTGGAGGAGAGGAAACGGATTGAAGGGGAGGGCAGAGGGATGGGAAGAGGGGAGACCACTGAATGCAATTGATTGAATCATGCTATGGACATGTGTGAGTGTTCCACACCATGTTCCACCTTATGCACATCTATAAAGCACCAATTAAATAAGATAAACATATGGACAGAAAACCAGTAGAGGAGAAGAAGGGGAGCAGAAGCAGGAAAGAAGGGCAGGAAAGAGGAAGACAGGGGGATTGTAACGGAGAAAATGATATCCCATGTGTATATTAATATGTCCAAATGAAGCCCAGTATTACATGGAACTATAACGTATGAATAAAAAAATCAAAACCTTAAAGAAGACATAAACAAATGAAGAAATAAAATATTGTTTTCAAATCTTAGAGGGCTTGATCTTATTTATTTATTTATTATTTATATATGACAGTGGAATACATTGCAATATTACACATATAGAGCACAATTTTTCACATCTCTGGTTGTATACATAGTGTATTCACTCAATTCGTGTCTTCATGCCTGTACTTTGGATAATAATGATCATCACATTCCACCATCATTAATAACCCCATGCCGCCTCCCTTCGAGGACTTGATCTTCTAATGTGTCAATCCTCAAAATGATCTCTAGAATCAATGTCACAATTAAAACTGTGGTTTCTCTCTCCTAATCTGATAGCTAAATCTAGAATTCATACAGCAACGTAAATAAAGTACCTGTGATAGTCAAGACAACTTTTAGGATAACGAGTAATATAATGAGAATATATTCTTTTAAAGAAGAAGGATATTAGGGAGAACTGTACTCCCATATCTTCTATCATGAGCCTACATTCATGGAGACAGTATCATTTGGGAGAAAATGTAGTCCAACATCATCAGCGGGAGGAATGGAGTCGGGAAGGACAGGTCTACTGAGGACCCACTTATTTTTGATCAAGTTTCAAAGGCAGCTTGTTTGGGAAATGGCAGCCTATCCAATCAGTGGTACTGCAGTAGCTGCAGAGTCACACAGAAAAAGGTGACTTGAGTTTGGTTTTCTTCCCCTGTTGCAGTGTCATGAGGAGAAGAAAGATCCAAAGTAGGAAACACAGTTGTAACAGGCGGGTTGTGAGGTGATGAAGTCATCAATCCGGCACGGAGCTTTGCAACTATAACTGTTTGCAGTTGCTATTAAATTGACATAATAAAGGGGTAACAGAGACTAATGATACTTTTAAATAAAAGAAAAAAATAGTTCCAAAACTCTAGTTTGTTTTGGAGGGTCAGGTATCAGAAGTCAATAAATATGCAGGGAAATGAGAAGCTGCGGGTACCAACATGCAAATAAGGCAGTCCCCAAAAACCAAAGGCTGAAGGTTCTCTCTGATGTGCAATGCTAACACAGAATAAGCTGGGGTGGGGGGAGGGAGAATATAAATTCAGTGGATTAGACAAAGGGAAATCAAGGGAAGGGTGGGGGATAGGAATAGAAAGGACAGTAGAATGAACCGACATCTCTTTCCTATGTTCATATATGAATACACGTCCAGTGAAACTCCACATCACGCACAGTACAAGAATGAGCTCCTAATTAGAATAAGTTATCCTCCATATATGTATAATTGTCAAAATACACTCTACTGTCATGTATGTCTAAGAAGAACAAGTAGAAAATTCATCTAGGCAAATAGCTGCCATACGGGAGGCTGTTCTGTGGGGATGGTCCTCACACCAGGGGTGAATGATGAGCATGTGAGCATGTCCACATGACCGCACAGCCATATGCACAGGTGTGGCCCAAACAGTTCGAGTTATCTGAGGGGTACCCCGTTCTAACCTGGAATCAGAGTCAGGAGGCTGCCTCCCTGGCCAGCAGCCAAGCCACTCCTTGCAGACAAATCCCATTGATGGCTTCCAACTCCACCCACCTCTAGCACCAAGTTCACCGGTGAAGTTCAAAAGAAGGGTGCGATTACTCATATTGTGCTGAAGAAACTGGTCTGCCCAGAAAACACATCGTATGCCTTGGGGTGTCTGCCTCTCAGCTTGGTATTATTAGTGCAGCAAAGAGTCTAACACTGTCAAATGTTTTCCTCCAATTAAAAAAAAAAACAAAACTGGTTTAGCTGCTCCTCTGCAATGAGAGGAGCCCACTGACTTTGCCGGCCCCCAAGGGTGCTGAGTCCAGGGTGTTTGCCTGAGATTTGAGTCATGTAGACTGCGGAGCCTAAATGGACCCAGTAAGCCCAGAAAATATCACCTGAGCAGGTCCCCATGTGGAGTCTCTAAGCTCCACACCTACACAGCAGCCAAGGACAGTGCCCACCGTTTCCAAGACTGCCACCATTAATCTCCCACAACATCCTGTGATACCAGGAATTTGTCCAGAGCCAGACTGGTTAAAAATTGTAAAATAGCTACAATGAGACTTTAAAAATCTTGCTTGGTCTCTTTGAAAAACTTTGCAGTTATTCTGATAAGCAGATGCTAACAAAAAAAAATTAGTGAGGCAGAACATAAGTCTATTGGACTAGACAAAGGGAAATGAAGGGAAGGGGTGGGGAAAATCTCAGAGACCCCATTGGGAACAATGTCAGGGCTCTGTCCCATAAATATCTGTCCCAGATATTTATTTTCTCTGGAGGAGGTGGGAGGAGAGATGTGGGGGAGAGTCAGCCAGGGAAGGAAAGAGCATTCTTCTTTTATTGGGTAAAGTAGACCAATTAGAGGCGGAGGTCCTGAGCCGTTTCACTGGTAGTAATAAAGGCTTGGATTTATAGGGTGGCTTTCCTCTGAAGATCTAAAGACCTTTTTAATGCCTGCTATTTTGTTTCTGTGCACCACAACCTGAAAAACAAGACTGTTGTGAAACAAACATCAAATGCACGGATCCTGTTTCTTAAAAATGGAGTAAGTCCTGAGAGTCTCCCAGACCCAGGTATCCTCAGAACAAGGGGCAGCCCAGCTCCTGGTGGGGTCATGGTGGCCACAAAGGAGGCCAGCATCTCAGGGGCAGTTCCAGGTTTCAGTAGCAGCTGCAGAGCCCTCCACCAGCCCAGGCTGCTTCCTGATTTCCTCCAGAGAAAGCCAGGGAGGTGTATGGGTATTTTTAGTATCTAAGACATGTTTTTCACTCCTTTTTAAAAAAAAAAAAAAAAAGACATTCATTTTTAGGGCAGTTTTAGATTCACAGCAAAATTGAGAGGAAGGTGCAGAGATTTCCTTGTTACCCCTTGTTCACACACAGGGACAGCCTCTCCCATGATCCATCTCCCTCCAGAATGGTCCATCTGTTCCACCTGACCAACCTACTTTGACACACCAGTATTATCCAAACATCCAACGTCCATACCTTAGGGTTCAGTGTTAGTGCTGTACAGTCCATGGGTTTGGACAAAGGCATAATGATCTATTATAGTACCATACCAAGTAGTTCCACTGACCTACAGTTTCTCCAAGCTCTGCCTATTCATCCCTCCCTGCCCTCTGGCAACCACTGATCTTTGCCTCTTCCAGCATTTCACATAATTGGACTCACACAACAGGAAAGCTTGCAGAATAGCTTCTTTCACTTAGCAATGTGCACTTAGGTTTCTTCTGTGTCTTCAAGACTTCATAGCTCATTGCTTTTTAGTGCTGAATAACAGTGTCCCATTGTGTGAGTGTACCACAGTTTATCTATCTGTCCACCTACTGAAGGACAGCTGGGTTGCTTCCAAGCTTTGGGAATTGTGAATAAAGCTCTCTACATACCTGTGTGCAGGTTTTTGTGTGGACGTAGTTTCAGCTCCCTTGGGTAGATACTGAGGAGTGAGATTACTGCTTATATGGGCAGAGTATGCTGAGTTCTCTAAGAAGCTGCCACAGTCCTCTGAACCATTTTGCATTTCCAGAAGCAGCCAATGAACGAAGGTGACTCTTGCTTTGCTCCTTTTTGATTGCACGTGTGTCGATGGGACACAGCAGAGCTACCATCAGCCAGGAGGACACTCTCTTCTCTGAACTTCACCTGGGACTGTCACTAGCAGGAAGGAACTCATGGTGTCACACCTGGTTACTGTAGGGGAGCCAGGGAAAGGTGCTGGGCATCCTAAGTCAGGAAGGTGTGAGGTTCTGGCTCTGGAGACTGTGAGGCATGGATTGGCTCTTCTGTTTCACTTACTTTTCAAGCATACAATGTGGATGGAATACCCTTCATCTGTCAGGACTCCTGTCTTGGTCTCCCCACCAGCCTGCTCCCCATCTCCAACCTTAGTTTAGGTTGATGTTGATGATGCCAATCATGGTGTCATTAGAAACTAGAAGGGTCTAGTGAGGTGAGAAGGGACCGAAGTCATGACGTCTTCTCTGTGCCTGAACCTTACAGTGGGTCATAATACTTAGCTAGATTTCCAAATAAATATTTGTCCTATAACTGAGAACATGGAAGCACAAAGATTTAAAAATCTTTGGAACTGGTGGAAAACTCGACAGAGCAAATGATGCGCTTCTTCTAAATATAAATAAATAAATAAACAGATAAATAAATAGAGAAGGGAGATGATCTGATAACAAAAGAGAATTAGGTGAGCCAACAACCAATGCAATATGTAAACCCCATTTTAAATGCTAAATATAAAAAGACATTTCAGTGATGATCCAGGCAGTTTGACGGTGCTCTGAGTATTAGATAATGTTGAGGAATAGTGACTGTGCTAGTCAGAGGCGATGATGCCATGGTCGTTGTATTAAGGAAGAGATGTCTCTTTGGTTTAGAGATGGACAGTCACCTCTTGGTTTCTGAGGGGGATTGATTCCAGGTTCACAGAGGCTCAAGCACCTTATGTAAAATGGTACAGCATTTCCATATCACCTATAGACATCCTCCTTAACCATCTCTAGAGTGCTTGTAGTACCTAACACAACGTGAGTGCTACGTAAACAGTTGTTATACAATGTGGTTTAGGAAATAGTGTCGAATGAAAAAGCCTGTACGTGTTTAGTGCAGAAGCAACCATTTCAGACTTAGCTACGATCTTATCTCTGGTTAGTTGAATCCATAGACCTGGAACCTGCAGATAGACAGGGGATGCGAATCTATATATAGAAAGGGCCAAAAACACCCGGAAGTATCCAGCAGCAAGAATATGTGCAGGGTGTTATCTGCTCTAATAAGCCTTAGCAGAAACAAAGTGACCCCATGGAGCGCAGACCCAGTGGCTGTCAAACCTCGGTCAAGACCGATTGAGTGGCAGGGCCCCCTTGTGCTGGCAGAACACCTGGGTCCAGGAAGCTGGAGTGCAAAAGGTCAGCCATCATCGAGGTGGGTGTGGAGGTGGGAGGGCTTTGTGGCATCATTCTCTCTAGAGTTGGGAACTTGAAATTGAGAAGCATTTAAACACCTTCTAAACAAGGATGTTCGCTACCCCTGTTTCCAGTCGAAAACAAAGCAGCGATTTAGAAATCAAGTTTTTGACAGGATCTTTCCCTGCACAAACCTTCTATGAGAGATCAAGGAGTAACTCGAGAAGAATCTCCAGCAACCCAGCCATCGAGGTGACTTCCTCTCTGTCTCCTCCCGTGTTGGCAGAGATTGTAGTAAGAGTCATGCAGACACAAATGAACGAGAAGGAAAAGGGATGTTTTGAAGGATCCCAGGGATTTATCACAGCTAGAAAGTTCACATAAAAATAGTGTCACTTGTGTGTTGAAGCATCTGACAGTTGATTTTACATGTCAACTCGCCTGGGCTAAGGGATGCCCAGATAGCTGGTAAAACAGCATTTCAGAATGTGTTGAAGAGGATATTTATGGAGGAGAGGAGCACTTGGACAGTAGACTAAAGAAGATGCATGCTCACTGGTGTGGGTGGGCATCATCCTGTTCGTTGAGGGGTTGAGCAGGTGGAGGAAGGGTGAATCTCTCTCTTTCTTCTTGTCCTGGGCCATCCATCTTCTGCAGTTGGCGTCAGGGCTCCTGGTTCTCCAGCCTTTGTCCTGGGATTGGAATTCACACCCCTGTCTCTCCTGCCTTCAAACTGAGCCACACCACCGGCTTTCCCAGCTCTCCAGCTACAAATGGTGGATCTTATCAGTCTCTAATCAGGGGACCCAATTCCCCTACTAAATCTCCTCTTAGGTGAATCTCTGTGAATATTCTCTTGGTTCTGTTTCTCGGGAGAAACGTAATGCAAAGCATTTAGTATCACGTTTGACTTTCTTGACAGAAACCTACCTATTGCCCCCTTCTTCCAGGGGAAAAAGAGGTTTGAACAGAAGGAATGTCTCCCTCTTTCCTGTGAGGTCTACTGGGCTGGTTAGGGGTCAGACCCCTGCACTGCTGACCTCATGACCAAAGGTGGCAAAAAAGAGGTGGAAGGGACAAAGTGCCTGGATCAGGGGGCATTTTCCCAGTGATGCCTATGGAAAGGTCCTGAGGCTACTCCAACCCCCATGCATCATGGCGGGGTCCACAACCACAGCCAAGGCAGACTGTCTTCAGTGCCCAGAAGACCTTCCTGTGGTCAGAAAGGGGAACAGGAATGGAAGGGCGCCTGAGCCCTCTGTCTGGAGCGCGTGGCCAGGCCAATGTATGTTAAGACACCGTGTTTCCTCTCTTCACTGCCTGCACCACCCACATTTCCCACGGTCCTCCCAGCTCTCCTGGAAGGTCTACTGCACAATTCAGAAAAGCTGGCTGCGAAGTTCCTCCTCGCCCTTCAGCAATAGGACTGGGGATCCAGGCCCTGAAGCCACGAGAAGTGAGGAATCCGTGGTCTTCTCTTGTTCAGCTACAAAGTTTGTTGATGTGGAAGGCAAAGGGCTTCGCTTCGGGTGCTATGCTTGGGATCTGGAGTGTCCCCACAGGCTCTTGTGCTGAAGGCTTGGCCCCCAGCTTGGCACCGTCGGGGCACCTTTAAGAGGTGGAGCCTAGCAGGAGTTCTTAGGTCATCAGGCCTCCCTTGAGGTCCTAGGTCCTTAGGTTCCAGCGCCTCCCTCTCTTTCTGCTCCCTGGCCACCATGAGGTGAGCAGCCTCCCACACCACAGACTCCTGGCACGCTGTGCGGCCTTGCCACAGACCTAAAAGCAATTCTCCAACCAACCACGAGAGTAAAACCTTTGGGACTAAGAGCCAAAATAGACTTTTCCAAGTTGATTATCTCAGGTATTTGGTTATAGTAACGGGAAGCTGACCAGTGCAAGAAGAGCAAAGAGGAGTTCACGCACGTCTTGCTCAGATCCAGATGGTCTCAGGCAATCTACTCTCTGCTCACCTAAAAATGGCTTATACTCCAGGATATGAAATCTCTCTTGAAGCCCATCATAACCCTTTGGTACTGACCAGGCAGATACCAAGATCCCTTGCATAGGACAGTGGGAGGTAACATCCTGCAGGTGGCAGAGCTCCTCACATTTAACGTGGAGGAGAACAGTAGAAACAGAAAAGGGACCTCCCTGTCCTAAGGCCATTTGGAAGAGGTTCTCTACCTTGTTCTGCAGGAAGAATTTGCTTTCAAAGCCACAGTGATCTGTTTATTTAAAATAAAACAATATGATTAAATTATATTAAAATAAAACAATAGACATAGTCTTTGTAGAAAAGTTACAAAAGGTAGATTAGAAAATGCAGCATTTTCACGTGAGCTTTGCTCATTCCGTTGTGTATTTGTGTGTGTGTGTGTGAGTGTGTGTGTGTTTGTGTACATATTGCTAGGTACATTCTGGGTTTGTGTGTATGTATAACTGATTTTAATATTAAAAATCTGAAGCTAAACCTCAGCGCTTAATAATTTCCACACCTTAAAGAAAGTCTTAAAATAATTGAGGTCCAGGAGACAAGGCCCGGGATGTTCCAACTTTGACTCCATTGGTCAATTCAAGTTCAAGGTGATGCCGAGGTTTGAATGGAATCTCGGGCCTCCCAACAAAGCAGAGCTCAGCACAGTGGAAATCCACAGGGAGTTCAGCCTTTTGTATGGTGGCAGGGAGGGAGGCTGAGAATGGAGGTCCGGGGGAAGCCAGGGGCATTGTGTGTTTTTTTTCTTGTTCTTTCCCTTCTGTGTACCTACAGAGAGGCTGCCAGAGGGAATGAGTGGCAGAGACAACTTCAAGTTCAAGCCTGCCCACACCCAGGCTCATGTTGAAACCATCGAGCGACAGACAGGTAGGGAGACTGCTTCCTCCTGCCCTGAGCAGCCTCCTGGCACCTCCTGCCCCAGAGCACCCAGGTCCAGGCTACAGAGCTGGGGGCGCCACCCCTGAGGGAGGGTGAAGGGGAGCTGCTGCCTCCCATGCAGAAAGCCACAGAATGCTCTTCTCACAGGAGCACCATTTGAAAGAAGCAGTTGGCCTCCAGGCCACGCCGGCAAACTTTTAAAAACTATCACAGCATATAGTGGAAATGGTAGTACAGTGTGCTCATTGGGTTTGCAAACGGACCATGTGTATGGGCCAGCCTGGCAAACCAGCCACAGGTCTAACTGTCTTTAATAAAAGGGGGCTCAAGTTCCAAAAAAACTAATTTGGGATAAAAGCCTTTGAAATCCAATGCACTCGGAGGCCGAGTCTGGGGCTGAAACACCCCCAAAATGGCAGATGGGTTATTTGTCCACCCCCTGTCTGTCACCGAACAGTGACCATCCCTCTCTGTGTCTGCTCGGTTGGGATACAAAGATGGAAATAGAGATGGGCATGGGGGCCTGGTAGACCGCTGGCCCTAGTGACCAGTTCCCAGGATCGTGTCCTTGAGTGGCCCCTTCCCCTTGAACTGGGCTGGGCTCTGTACCTGCTTTCACCAACGGAGCGTGGCAGGAGCCATGTGCTGCTGTTTCTGAGCGAGACATGGGAACACCTGACAGCCCCAGCTACGTGCTCTGGGAGATTCTGAGCCCCTTGCAAAAAGAGTGGTTGCCCAACAAGAAAGACCTTGTGGAGAAGCCCCGTGGGGAGGCAGAGGCCCAGGACTGCAAGGAGAGGGGGAGAGAGACAGCCCCCCAGCTCCTGGCTGAACCATCCAACCCACTGACCTGCTGAGTTTAGGCCCCTGCCCCTATTTCCACCCCTCTTCTGGCCACCTGCGTGGGCAGCTGAGCAGGCCTGGAAGTCCTCCCCCTCGGACTTCCCTGCCTGCTCCGTGGACACCTGTGTCCCTGCCTCCGTTTTGACCTGCTCAGGGTGAGGCCTGCTCTTCTGCTCTCCCAAGACAAAGCAGGGAGCTGATGCTGCATGTTCAGACAAGACGTGGCGAAGGAGCCAAATGAAGCCTGGTGCCCAAAGAACGTGGGCCCACTCAAGGGAAAATGTTTGTCAGGGAAATGAGCTTCAACAGGGTTTGCAAAACGGCCGTCACTAAGACCTTAACTAACAGGTGTGCGTCCAGGTTTCTGAAGCCGAGTGATGGAACCTCCGGGAAAGTTATTTCAAAAGACCTAAAGAGCTTTTGAAAACACAGATCCCATATCTGAGGTTCTGAGGAGTGTCTGGGTTTGAGAATCTCTGAACTTGACGAATCATGAAGATGTCATCCAACAGTTGCTTGTCACGTTCCAGGCTGTTACTTCTAGTTTTCTTACTTACTTAGACTGAGCCTGTGATGTGGACGTGTTGAGTGCGTTCCCCAGAGGCTCCCAGCTTAGTGGTGTTGAGATGGTGGGCCCTTTAAGAGGTGGGGCTTAGTGGGAGCCACTTGGGTCATGGGTGGTGGGGGCATCCCCTTAGAAGGACTCAATGCTGGTGCAGTGCAGTGGGTTAATTCCCAAGAGAGGGTTCTTTGAAAGAAAGAGGCCATTCTGTGGGCTTGGTGCCTTCTGCAAATAGCCAAGGTCCCTTCTTTATTTCATTACATTGTAATGCAATCAGGGGGTCTTTGCTAGGACTCTGGGGCTATGCCGTTTGGACCCTCCAGCCACCAGAATCCTAAGCCAAGTAAACCTCTTCATGAAGTCTTTTGTTATAGCAACACAAAATTAAGACGGCTTCTATAAGAGCAAATCATGATAGAGGCCATCTTCCTCTTAA
This sequence comes from Callospermophilus lateralis, assembly GCF_048772815.1. Taxonomy (NCBI): domain Eukaryota; kingdom Metazoa; phylum Chordata; class Mammalia; order Rodentia; family Sciuridae; genus Callospermophilus; species Callospermophilus lateralis. Next base: position 74,680,752 of record NC_135321.1, read on the forward strand.
AAAGAAAATTATGAAACATTGTTTTTTGATTTGTTCTATATTTGCAACTTATTTTCTTTGAAAAACTGTTTTGTTCTACAGAAATGCAAGCTTTTAATCTTTTTTTTTTAAAACAGTTTTGTTGTTGATGGACTTTTATTTTATTTATATGTGGTGCTGAGAATTGAGCCCAGTGCTTCACACATGCTAGGCAAGCCCTCTTCCACTGAGCTACAACCCCAGCCCAACAAGCATTTAATTCTAATTGTTGCCCAAACCACTTAGCTACATCCCCAGCTCCTCTCCCCTCCCCTCCTCCACTTCCTCCTCCTTCTTTTCCTTCATTTTTTTGTACTGGGGATTGAATCCAGGGGTCCTTAACCACTAAGCTACATCCCCAGCCCTTTTTATTTTCTATTTTGAGACAAGTTCTTACTAAGGTGCTTAGGGCCTTGCTAAATTGCTGAGACTGGTATTAAACTTGCAGTCCTCCGGTCTCAGCCTCCAAGTCACCAGGATTATAGGCATATGCTACTCCTGGCCCTCATTTTACTTGAACTCCGCCTGGCTACAGGTAGATGCATTATTCCAAGGTTTCTATGAGAGTAATCCTAACATTGCACCCATCTTACAGGGGAAGCAGAGAGAGGTGGCAGCTGTCCAGGGCAAGACACTCCTTCACTGTAGTTCAGGAATCTCTCTGAGACCCGGGAACAGCCCTTATTGTTCTTCTCCCCTGGGCCTTTTCTCCTGCTGCTGCACCGTGGGACAGAAGCAAGAAGAGAGAAGTGAGATTGTAAAGACCACAAAGCTTCTGGGCTTGGCTTTGTAAAAAGAGAGTGGCGTTGGCAACCAGGCAAACCAAAGGAAGCTTCTAAGGAACACTTGGAGAAAGAATGCCAGGCGCCCAGGAACCAGGGCACTCTACCCTGTTGTGGGAGCCATGGGAAGGAACCTATGTTAGTAATTCAAAAGCCACTAAGGAGCTGCCCCCATTCCAAGGAGGCATCCGGGTGGTCAGAAGAGAGGAGCCAGCAGGATCAGTGCAGCTCCCTCTGCTGTCCCCAGCCTCCCCGGGCCCTGGACCGTGCATGCTGGGAGCCCAGCCCATGAACAGCACTAGTTTCTTTCTCGGGCTCTTCAGTGCCTTGACCCCTGGGGTCACCAACCTAATGGTCTCACTTCTCAAGGGAACATTGAAGTCCTCCTGGGAATCAAAATGGCTCATCCAGAAAAAAGGGTATTGGTACATCCACATTCGTAGCAGCTTTATTTCCAATAGCCAAAAGGTGAACCCAGGCATCCACTGACAGATGAATGCAGAAACAAAATACAGTCTACCCATAGAGTTGAATATTATTTAGAAAAAGAAGGAAATTCTGACAAATACCACAACATGAATGAACCTTAAGGACATTATGCTAATTGGGATACACCAGTTTTTTTAAAAAAGACAAACACTTCGTGATGCTATTTATGAGTTATCTAGACAGTCAACCCTATAGAGACAGAAAATGGAATGGTGAGGCCAGGGGTTGGGGGCAGGGAATAGGGTATTAGTGTTGAGTGGAGTTAGAGTTCCAGTTTTGCACATGGAGTTCTGGAGAGGGAGGGTGGTGATGGTCACTACATATGGATGCATTCTCGACACACAACTCTTCATTTGAAAGTGGCTAAGTTGATAAATTGTATTTTTATGCATTTTGCCACAATTAAAATATTTTAAAGATGATTAAAAAATACTGACTGTAGGTTTTTCTACCTTCATTCAACCTTGTATAGCTGTCAGTCATTGCAAAGGGCCAGAGCCACGTAAGTTATGTGGACACTGATTGCGGTACCACTCTACTTAACAGGACTCCAGGGTAGCTTTGACGTGCTCTGGTACAAGATTCTCCCTAGTCCTTGATGGTGATGATGGTGGTGATGAAGATGGTGGTGATGGTGGTGGTAATGATGATGGTGATGGTGGTGATGAAGATGGTGGTGATGGTGGTGGTGATAATAGTGATGGTGGTGATGGTGATGATGGTGGTGATGGTGATGATGGTGGTGATGAAGATGGTGATGATGGCAGTGATGATGGTGGTGGTGATGGTGATGATGAAGATGGTGGTGATGGTGGTGGTAATAATAGTGATGGTGGTGATGGTGATGATGGTGGTGATGAAGATGGTGATGATGATGCTGATGACAGTGGTGGTGATTGATGGTAATGATGAAGATGGTGATGATGGCAGTGATGATGATGATGGTGATGGTAATGATGATGGTGATGGTGATGAAGATGGTGGTGATGGTGGTGGTAATAATAGTGATGGTGGTGATGGTGATGATGGTGGTGATGAAGATGGTGGTGATGAAGATGGTGGTGATGGTTGTGGAGGTGATAATGGTGGTGGCACCAAATAAGTAGGTCCAAATGGTGTTCCTGTTGCCATTACATAGATGAGAATATTGATGCTCAGGGACTTCACAGATTGTACTCACAGCAAAGCTTAGCGATGTTTTAAAAATGGGAAAGCACAAGGCAGGCCATTTCTGGAGTCCGTCTGGAGTTCAGCTATGGTCACCTACACTACTTTTATCTTCAGACAGTTTTTTCTCCCCTTCGTCCTCCTACGTAGTACCAGACACCCAGAGTTGACAGATTTCCTGGCGTCTGATTGGATCTCCGGAACGTTCTAAGGCCATGCTAGTGAAGGAGATGTGCTGTGCGAAGGCCCGGCATTGCCATCCAGGTTACTCTAACAACTCGAATCTCAGGGAAGCTGTGTTCACAAGTGTCACCCTCCAGGAAGCCAGGGTTGGGGTGACAGTCCCGAAGTCCCAGGTGAATGAATAAAGGGAGGCCTAGTGAATGTCCCAAGAAGTCTAGGAGGAGCTGCCAGAGGGTTCCCTGCTCTTAGAACACGTTCATTGCCTTTTGTTGCAGTCTCTGCTTCTCTCCTGTGTGTTTTGCTTTGTGTCGGCAAAGCTCTTCACCTTTTCCACGGTTCTCGCCTGTTCCTGCTTCTTGGAATCTTATGTTCATTTTCATTTGTTCCTACAAAACATTTATTATTCAAAATCAGAGCCAGGAGAGGTGGTGCGCACCTGTAATCCCAGCGGCTCGGGAGGCTGAGGCAGGAGGATCTCGAGTTCAAAGCCAGCCTCCGCAATTTAGCGAGGCCCCAACCAACTCAGCGAGACCCTGTCTCAAAACAAAAGACAAAAAACAAAAACAAACACGCAAAGGACAGGGAATAAGGAGAGCTCAGTGGTTCAGAGCCCCTGGGTTCAATCCCTGGTATAAAAAAAACCCAAAAATCAGAATTTTATTTTTCCTCCTTTGTGCTTTGCTCCCTCACAGACTATGACGTGTGCACATTTACATGTAGGCGGTGCGGTGACAGAATTTCAGGATGCACCAGAGTGCATGAGCCCTGGACTGGAGATGGTTTGATGACACGGCCGTCCTGAGACGCACACGCTGGCACACACACCCCACTGATGAGAGCCGCTGGTCGTGGGGAAACTGTGGGTGTCAGTCTGTCCTCCCACTCTGCACCCTGGCTCCCATGCCCCCTGGTGCCAAGGCAGCTGCTGCACAGTGACAGGTGGAAAGGAGAACGTCACCTGGAGGTTCTGGAAGAGCAAGTCCCTCCTGAGACATTAAGGTGCTGTCTGAAGTCAGGGCTGCTGCTCGGCCACTTGCCTGGGGAGCGTGGGCCTGCCCACTGTCCCCTCAGCCATCTGTCCCTTACTGGTTTCCTCTCCTCAGTTACTTGCAGGAAACAGATTTCTTCATCCTCAGGAATTTCATCACGACCCTGGGAATGTGTGACTGGACGTTCCCATGGTGAGGGGCAGAGGCCAGGCTGGGCTCTGCTGTTTTCCCTTCTGCCGCGTTTGCTGGGCCTAGGAGTTAGCCACGTGTGTTCTCATCCCTCCTCCTTCCCCTCCTCCTCCTCCTCCTGCTCCTCCTCCTCCTCCTTCCCTTCCTCCTCCTCCTCCTCCTGCTCCCCATCCTCTTCTTCCTCCTTCCCTTCCTCCTCCTCCTCCTCCTGCTCCCCATCCTCCTCTTCCTCCTTCCCTTCCTCCTCCTCCTCCTTCCCTTCCTCCTCCTCCTCCTCCTCCTTCTCTATCACCTCCTCCTCCTCCTCCTTCTCCATCTCCTCCTTCTCCATCTCCTCTTCCTCCTTCTCTCCTCCTCCTCTTTCTCCTCATCATTCTCCTTCTTCTCCTGCTCCTCCTCCTTCTCCTTCTCCTCCTCCTCCTCCTTCTCCTTCTCCTCCTCCTCCTCCTTCTCCTTCTCCTCCTCCTCCTCCTCCTCCTCCCCCTCCTTCTCCTCATTCATCTCCTCCTTCCCCTCCTTCTCCACCTCCTCCTTCCCCTCCTTCTTCTCCTTCTTCTCCTCCTCCCCCTCTCCTCCTCCTCCAGCTCCTCCTCCCCTTCCTTCTCCTCTTCCTCCTCCTCCTCCTTCTCCTCCTCCTCCTCCTCCCCCTCCTTCTCCTCATTCATCTCCTCCTTCTCCACCTCCTCCTCCCCCTCTCCTCCTCCTCCAGCTCCTCCTCCTCTTCCTTCTCCTCCTTCACCTCCTTCTTCTCCTTCTTCTCCTCCTCCCCCTCTCCTCCTCCTCCTCCTCTTCCTTCCTCTCATTCTCCTCCCCTCCTCCTTTCTCCTTCTTTAATTGACATATAAGGATCCCATATATATATATTAGGGTAGTTAGCATCCATCCCCTTAACCATTGGTCATTTCTTGTGCTGGGAACATTCAAGACCCTGTCTCTAGCCAGGCTGAAATGCACCCCAGACTCCCCTTAACTGTCGTCCTGCTGTTGTGGGGCAGACCACCAGAGCCGGTTCCTGCTCTCTGGCCATGCCTGGCCCCTGATCGCCAGTCTCTTTCCACCCTCTCTCCCACCACCCTCCCATCCTCTGGCAACACACGCTACTGTCCACCTCTATGACCCTCTTACTTAGCTTCCACATAGAGGAACATCAGTATGTCAAAGGGACCCCTGCGCTCCCATGCTGATACAGCACCATGTACAAGAGCCAAGGTAGCAACCAACGCAAGTGCCCATTAACAGGCGAATGGAAAGGAAAGCACGGTGTGCGTGAACAGGGGAATACTATTCAATCATAAAGAAGGAGAATGGGTCTCTGGAGCAGCGAGGAGGAGGAGGAGGAGGAGGAGGAGGAGGAGGAGGAGGAGGAGGAGGGTGGGCAGGCCCGAGGACACTCTGCTGAGTGAAATAAGCCAGGAGGAGATGAATGCCCCGTGATCTCACTCAGGGGTGTGTCCTGGCTTGTCACCCTGTCAGTGCTGGCTGGGGGCCGCTGACTCAGCCCCAGTGACTCACTGTGCTCCCAGGGCTGAGGAGGAGCTTGTTGCTGGTGGCTGAAGAAGACACCCTGAGTGCCTGGTGTCACTGGTGAGTGACAGGGACCCGCATGGCTGTGCTGGAGGTCAGCTGTGCTGGCACTGCCCTGTCCAGGGTCCAGATGTGGTCAGTCTCTGGAACACCACACCCCACCCCCTCAGTGCTTGTGAGATTGAAGCAGAGGACCCATCCCCAGGGGCCGCTCTTATTGCTCCTGGGCTACACTCCAGAGGAAGCCAGTCCTAGGCAGAAGCCACTTTGCCGATCCACTGAGAAAACGGTTTCCAAAAGGCCAGGTGTCCGTGCGGCACATTCAGCCTGGTAGAGAGCACATGAGCCTCAATCCACCTGCTCAGGACAGTCAGCGGGAGCCAGGGGCCTCGGAATGTCGCAGGTGGGTCCCTCCAGCAGTCCCACAGCCTCGGGGAGTCTGTGACGCTGGCTTGTGCCAACCCTCAGAGGGGGTCTCCCGTGACGAGGCTGCAGAACCTTGAAAAGCCTTAAACTGGTTGCTTAGTGGGGCGTGGACCTCCTTTTGGTTCAGAGAACAAGAACTAGAAAGGACAAATTGGAAATGCGCTGGGAACACGTGGGACAAGGACCCGCTCCCCGGGCCCCAGACAGCTCGGCTGCCGTCCAGCCACCCTCACCATCCAAGGACGTCAGGCAGCCCCGGGAGCCCTCCACCTGGGCTCTGGCTCAACATGGCTTGTCCCTTCTGAAACTCGTGCTGAAGTCTGCCTGCCTCTGTGGGGACAAGGGGCCTGTAAGCAGTGATTAGCCAATGGGAGGTTAGGGCCTTTCTTCCAGGTCGGGGTGAGCTCCAGGGGACTGGAACATGGGTTTGCCACACAGCGAGACTGACCGCCATGCTTTGTCTCTCCCTCACACACCGGCTTCCTCTTTTGGCTTCTCCCACGTGAGGAGGGAAGCACAGCACCCCCACCAGACACAGCCGCTCAGGGTTGGGCTTCCCAGTCTCCAGAGTGCTGAGCCACATTAACCTCTTTTCTTTATAAATTAACCAGTCCTAGGTGTTCTGTTATAGTTACAGAAAATGGGTCAAGAGACCCCATCATGGATCAGGTGAGAAGGGCACACTTAATGTGTCTCCGGGGCCCAGGGAGGAGGGTTCAGAGGTGGAACAGCTGCTTGAGTTTCTGAAAAACTCTTCATCTCCCTCTGCTCCTGAGCATACAGAGGGTGCCTTGTTCATTCCTTCCGTGACAGATGGTCAGTTTGGGGGATGATACACAGATGTCCTGAGTGTGAGAGCCCCAAAGTGTTTTACCTGATGAAGAAAGTAAAAGCCAGGCAGGCACCAAGCTGTCAAGTGGGGTCTGGAATAAGCAGCACCCGTAGCCCACTTCCCACCCCTCCCTGACCCGTGGCACCAATGCCTTCAGATGGAAAAACTTCAGATCGTCAGGTTTTAAATTTATTTCAGGTTTCAGTAGATTCTTGGTCAACAGAATTCTTTTAAACATTCAACACGCATAACCTCAAGTGGCCTTTAGAAATACTTTCGGTGGCATTTGTCTGGGGCAGTTGAATCATGTGGTCTGTGGGAAGGGCATTATTCTCAGCTGAGCATCCTTTCAGGGAACCAATTCAGATCAACCATTCATTCTCAGCATCCTCTAGCCCTTTCCCCAATTGTGTTTGAAAATTAATGAACCCACTCTTCTGTCAGTAAGGGCCAAGCCAATAAGTTACTCAATGCCTGTGTTAGTCATCCTTTCATTGCTATGACAAAATACCTGAGGAAACCGACTTATAAGGAGGAAAGGTTCATAGAGATCACAGTGTCATAGGTTGCAGTCCACAGTTATGTGGCTGTTGCTTTGAGCCTGTTGCAAGGCAGAACATCCTGGTGGGAGCATGTGTCAGAGGAGGCTGTTAAATTCCCTGTGTCCAGGAAGCAAAGAGAGAGAGAGGGGAAGAAGTTGAGGTCCAGATATCCCATCCAAAGACATAACCCCAGTGACCTACCGTCCTCCTGCTAGGCTCCACCTCTTAAAGGTTCCAATACCTCTTAATGGTACCACAGCTTAGAGGCCAAGCCTTCAACTTCTAGGCCTTCAAGGGACATTCAAGATCCAAACTACAGCAACCCCATGTGCAGAGGGGACCATTTATTAGCCAAAGGCCAGTCTTCCAAACCTGATCTCATTGCCACACATGCCCTGACAGAGTTCACAGATGGTCCCCAGTCTACTAAAATTCATTTCATGATTGTTTAGCTTTGTGATGGTGCCAAAGCAATGCACATTCAGCAGAAACCATCTGAGCTCCTGGTCCACCCCATGGTCACCAGGGTGAGCCACCAGTAGTACTGTGCACCCCGGTGCCCTGTGTCGCTTAGACAAGGTACTGAGAAGGTTAGGTGGATTCCGACAGGTGTTTTCAACTTGCTGTGGAGTTCTTCAGGACACAATTCCATCGTCAGTTGGGGAGCCTTGTTTCTCCTACATGCTGACAGATCGGAGCTCTTGGGGGAAGGCAGGGGGATGGCATTGGTGACCAGGAGTTGTTCCTTCTGCAGAAACTCACCAACTGCAGGGACACCCCTCCCCCCGCCCCCGCTGGGCCACTTTTCCAAAGCGCCGTGGTCTCTGAGCAAAGGTATTTTTCCTGGAAACATCAGGATGGATTCCAAGCCCTTTCCCAAAGTGTCACCCTCTGCAGAGACAGGACCCTGCTGGGGAGAGCGCAAACATAGCCTAGATCTCCAGCAAGCAGGCTCACCCCTGCGGGGCCCACTCTGCAGAGGGAGCCATCTTCAAGGGCCCTGGGTCTGTTCCTGTCCCTCAGTGCTGGTCCAATAGGCAAGGTTGACTCCATAGCACTCACGGTCACTCAAATCGCCTAGGCTCATTCTCAGCAAAACAGCAACATCAACAAACGTCTGGTGGTCGACACAGTCAAACCTCGGGCTCAGGTGTGTCTGACTTAGGTGTGTCTCCTGGGTGCACAGGTGTGTGCAAAGCACGGTGGTAGAGCCCAGGCAGGAGCTGGAAGGTCAGCCTTTGGGGGGAGGAAGGCCACCCATGAGAGCTTCTGATTCCCCCGAAACTCACAGCGTCATTTCAGATCTTCTAGACACGACACGACCCACATGAAAGCACGTCCAAATTAACTCCCAGGAGCCCTTCAGAGGCGGCGGGGCAGGTCTTCATGAGCACCCAGGATGGGAGAGGCTTTGAGGGCGGCTATTAGAAGTTCAAGGGCACTGGTCTCCCAGCAGGCTACTGCCTCTCGGAAACCTTCAAGTTCCATCCCTTCTCCATGAGCCGCTTTGGAGAGATTGGATACAGCTTTGGAAACCTCACCTCTTCTTCTGAAGGGCTTCACAGGCTGAAAGGAGACGCTCATGAGGAGAGAGGGAAAGAGAAATGGACTCCTTTAAGAATCTTCTGGGGCTGGGGATGTGGCTCAAGCGGTAGCGCGATCGCCTGGTGTGCGTGCGGCCCGGGTTCGATCCTCAGCACCACGTACAAAGATGTTGTGTCTGCCGAAAACTAAAAAATAAATATTAAAATTCTCTTTCTCTCTCTCTCTCTCTCTCTCTCTCTCTCTTTAAAGAAAAAATAATTTTCTGGCAGCAAATCAGGTTTAAAAATAAGTTGCTCAACTCAGGGGGAGAATCCATCTGTGGCCTGGACATGGACAAGGGGAGAGGTCGGTAGAATTCTGAGATGGCTCCCGCTTGGTCCCCCTCGGCTGTGTGGTTCCCCCTTCCCCCCCTGGAGTGAGGGCAGTTCCTGTGGCTCGCTTCTAACCAGCAGGACAAGCACGGTGACAGTCACAATTAGTGTTTGAGACTTTGTCGTGAAGCATACCCAGAGACACTTCCGCTGCCCTCCGGGGAGCACGTGCCATCTTGTGACCCGCCAGCCGGGGTCATGTGGCAGGAGCAGCAGAGGGACCTCTGGAGGCTGGAGCCACAGGGAGCCAACCGCCTGCTGCAAAGTACCTCAGGCTGGGAAGGGACTTCAAGCTTCGGAGGACGACACAGCCTCCTGGACATGGTCATCACAGCCTGTGAGACCTGAGCAGGGGACTCGGCTAAGCATGCCCAGACCTGGACTCACGGATCCTGGGGGATGATAAATGGGAGGTTTAATAAAGTAGCTAAATTATATTTTATGTGCTTACAGTCCTCCCATTAAAAGTATATGGTCCAATTTACTTTATTGTGTTCACAGCGCCTATGCGATCATCAGCACCACTTAATTTTAGACCACTTTCACCCCCTCTTAAAACTCCCCTCTCCCTCTTGCCCAGTCTTTAATACCCACTGATCTAGTTTCTGTCTCTACGTACGTATCCCTTCTGCATATTCCATATGCATCAAGTCATATCACACGAGTGAATAGATTTTCTACTTATTCTATTGCTTTCTTGAGGATCCATGTTGTACCATAGACCTTTACTTTATTCCTTTTTATGATTGAATAAGATGGCAGTGTATTTTATTTTATATATTAGTGTTATTATTTTGTATATATATTCTACATTTTATTTATTCATTTATAACTAAGTGTACATTTGGGCTGTTTCCACTTTGGACTAATATGAACAATGCGACTACGGATATCTGTGTGCAACGTGTGTGTACCGGTTGTGTCCGACACCTGGACCATATTGAATGTACTCATTATTCATTCATACAAATAATGCTACTCTAAAAGTGTACAAGTTGGGAAATAGAGATTACATTGAATATGTAGAAGTTTGGGGGGGAGTAAGGCAAACCTTAACAATATTACCTTCTACACCATTCTATTTATTGATAACTACTGCAATTGCTTTTAACATTTCAGTTTTCAATGTAATCTCTTTAATTCTACCTATTTTTTAATGCTATTAAAAATAAAACTGCTTCATTTCTTTTCATTGCTGGTATATCGAAATTTTGTTTATTAGTATTATATTCTGAGACTTTGCCAAACTCATTTATTTGTTCTAATAGTGGATTTTTATGATGAGAGTCCTTAGGATTATTTTTTATATACCATGTCATGCCATCTGTGAATGTAGCTTTACCTCTTGTCCAAGCTGGATGTCTCTTATTTTATTTTCTTGCCTAATTACTTTGGCTAGCATTCAAGTACAGGGTTGAAGAGAAGTAATGAACACAGTCATCCTTGTTTTGCTCCTGATCTTAGGAGGAAAGCATTCAGTTTTCACCATTATCTCATCTGTGGGTTTTTCCTAATGGCCTTGAGGAAGTTTGCTTCTCTCTCTTGTTTGTTGAGTGGTTTTATTATTAAAGAGTTTTGAATTTTGGCAAGTGATTTTTTTCTGCATCTGTTGATACAATCATTTCAAATGTTTTTATTTAATTAATATATTGCATTATACTAACTGAAAGATGATTAAACCAAACTTGCCTAGGGATGAATCTCACTTGGCCCTGGTATAATACTATTTATATCTTTATGAATTCAGTTTGCTTGTATTTTGTTGACGATTACTGCATCTATATTCATAAGGGATATTTATCTGTAATTTTGGGTTTTTTTACTGATATGATATCAGAATAATACTGGACTCAACGAAGAAATTTAGAAATGTTCCCTTCTCTTCCGCTTTTTGAAGGGGTTCTTCTAAACACTTAATTATGGAAATATTTTTTTATTGAATGCTTTGGTACAATTCACCAATGAAACAGTTTTCTTTGTGGGAATTTGTTAAAATTACTAACTTAAAAAATTACTAATTTGATATCTTTTCTTTTTTAGGTCTATTCTTATAGGAACTATTCTAGTTCCTCTTGAGTAAGTTTCAATCATTTGGGTTTTCCTAGAAATTTGTCCATTTCATACACGTTACCTAATATACTGACATATAATTCATAATATTTCATTATTCTCTTTATTCATGTGAAGCAATATCTTCTCCTCTCATTTATTCTTTTCTGATCAGTGTAAGTAAAGGTGTCAATTTCATTTCCTTTTAAAAAACCAACTTTGTTTCCACTGATTTTTAAAAATTTTTTTCCATTTCATTAATTGTTTCTCTATTCTTCATTATGATTTTTGTTTGATTTAGGTTTAGTTTGCTCTTCCTTTTACTGGTGTCTTAAGGTGAAAGGTTAAGTTACTTATTAGAGATTTATATTTTTGTAAATATAAGAACTTACAGACATATAGTTCCCTTGAAAAATTGCTTTATCTTCATCCCATATGTTTTACTATATTTTGTCTTCCTTCTTATTCATCTCAAAGATTTTCTTAATGTGCTATGTGATTTCCTTCTTTGAACTGTGGTTATTTAGGAGAGTATTGAACTTCACATATTTATGAATTACCCAAAGTTCTTTCTGTTGATGATTATTAGTTTCATTCCATCACAGTCATGGTGTCCCAAGTACATTCTTTTAAGTTTATTGAGGCTTTCTGTAGGTTCTAGCACATGGACTCTCTTGCAGAACATTCCATTTGTCCCTGAGAAGAACGTGAATTCTCCTGCTGTTGGGAGAGGTGTTCTCCACGTCTGTTAGGTCTATTGGGGTTCAGCGATGTGCAAGTCTCTGTTTCTTTGTTGAGTATCTGCATAGTTATTCCATTTTTGAAAGTGGGTATACTCAAGTCTCCAACTTTTGTAGTTAAATTATCTGCCTTTCCTTTTGCTTCTCAGTTTTCTTGGTGTGTTTTGAGACTCTGTTGTTAGATGCATGTAGGTTCGTAACTGTTATACCTGCACGTGGACTAGCCTTTTTATCATTATTTAATGTGCCACTGCATCTTATTTTATATCAGAATAATACTGGAGTCAAAGAAGAAATTTAGAAATATCCCCTTCTGTTCTGCTTTTTGAAAGGATTCTACTAAACTCGTAATGAAGGAATTTTTTTTTTTTTATTGGCTGCTTTGGTAAAATTCACCAATGAAACTTTTATGTTTGTTTTAAAGTCTACTTTTTTTGATATGTGTAGTCATTCCCCCTCTCCTACGGCTTTTCTGATGTTGTTTGTTTGGTGTTTTATTTTTATTTTCAATTTTTGGTACTGCGGTTTATACCCAGGACCATTTTATCACTGAGCTACATCTACAGCCCCACCCCCTTTTTTAGACAAGGTCTCACTAAGTTGTGAGGCTGACCTCAAACTTTTGATCCTCCTGGGTCAGCCTCCCGAGTCACTGGGATTACAGGTGTGTGCCATTATGCCCAGCATGGCTGCTGTTTTTAAGGTATGTAGTTTCCATTATTTTGCCTCCAGCCTGTATGAACTTTTGAAGCTGCACTGTGTCTCCTGTAAACATATAATTTAACCTTTTTAAAAGATTATCTTTGGTCATTTAATTCATCTGCCTTTTTAATTTTTGTTTTCTATGTTTCATGCTTTTTGTTTATCTGTTCTTCCTTTTTACATTAGTAAATGCTTTTTAGTGTCACATTTTAATTTCTTTAATAATTTTTCACTATTTTTAACATCGTTTTCTTCATGGTCATTCTAGAACTTATAATATACATGTTAATATATCACAATCTACTTCAGAGTAATTCTAGAGTACCACTAAACTGAATTCCAATGAGATTTATGCATTCTTTGTTCCCTTTCTTGTGCTATCATTGTTATATACATGATACCTGCATATGTTACAAACCCAGCCATCCATGGCTATAATTATTACTTCATATAATTTTGTCTCTTTTGAAAAAGTATGGAGAAGAATGATGAGCAAGTGTGGTATTTTTACAATTGGCAACTACCTCCTTTTTGCTATTATTATCAAATATATTACATTATTTATGCTACAGGCCCCAAAAGATAGACAATAGATAGAATAGATAGATAGAAAGATAGATAGATAGATGATAGATAGCTAGGATTACTTTTCAAATCAAGTAAGGGAAGAAAGGAGAAGAAAAAAGAGATTTGACTGTCGTTTTTAAGTACCTGCACAATTATTTCTAAAGGTGCAGTGTTCATTCACATGGATTTGAATTATCATCTGGTGTCTCTTGGCTTTCATCAAAGAACCTTCTTTCACCATTTCTTGTAAGACGGGTCTTTAAACTATGACTTCTTCAACTTTCTCATCAGGGGTTTTTCCTTCATTCCGCCTTCACCTCTGAAGGGCTCTGAGGTTCGGGGGGACAGTTGCTGGTTTGCCGTTGTTGCTGTTTTCAGCACTTGAGACTGTTCTTCGCTGCTGCTGCCGCCATTGTCCCTGCTGAAGGTCAGCTACAGATCTTGCTTGGGTTCCTTTATACTTGTGACTCATTTTTTCTCTGGCTGTTTTCAAGATTTTTTTCTTTGTTTCCACCTCTCAGCATTTCAGCCACGGTGTGTGGGACTCTTTGTGGATTGTACTTGGAGTTGGTCACACTGGTGGGACACGTAGAAATGCTTTACATCAGATTTGGAATACTTTCAGCCATGATTTGTGAAAATATATTTTCTCCCCCTCTCTCCTTTCGGCCGTCCTTCTAATACTGACATATCATACTGACATAGGGTGCCCCATATTTTTCTGGGGTTCTGTCATTTTCCTGTGTTTTGGACCTATCCACATCCCTTAAGTTCTTTCCACTCACCCACACGTGAGCTGTTTTCCCTAACATCCTCAGGCATGGATGCTTTCTGTTCTAAATCAAGACAGTTTTTGTTTTTAATATTTATTTTTAAGTTGTAGTTGGACACAATACCTTTATTTATTTATTTGTATGTGGTGCTGAGGAGCAAACCCAGGGCCTCGCACTTGCTAGGTGAGCGCTCTACCACTGAGCCACCACCCAAGGGTCATCATTACCCTAAGTACCTGTGTGAAGACATGAAGGATGTGACTCTACTTTGTGTGCAACCAGAGATATGAAAAATTGTGCTTTATATGTGTAACATGAATTGTGATGCATTCTGCTGTCATATATAACAAATTAAAATTTTAAAAAATAAATAAAATACAACACAGTCTGTTTTCCTATTTAAATAAATAAATCAAGACAGTTCTCCCCAGGCGGGTGTGGAACTACCCTGTGGTCTACCCCCTCCCCCTCTCCCTCCTCTCCCCCTCCCCCTTCCCCTCCCCCTCCCCCTTCCCCTCCCCCCTCCCCTCTCCCTACCCACCCTGCTCTCAGAAAGAACCCCTGCATTACTGCACAGAGTAGGGGAACCCACTTCTCTTCATGTGCCACCCTCACTTATAAGTGAGCCCTAGGGTGGGGGGCGTGCAGTCCCTGGTCCTCTCTATTGGACCCTCCTGCGTGGCCATTCTACCTTATATGTGAGTGAGGGCAGGGAATCATCAGGGCCCATGCACCCAGCCCACCGCCCTTGGAGTAGAGCTTCTACACTCCCCATGGTGGCTGCGTAGGGGAAGAGAGACCTGCTCCTCTCCGCTGTACCTGCTTGGAGCCATGTCTGCAGCACAGGGCTGGGGGATGGATGAGAGATGCTGCTGCCTGCTCACCCCAGAGGGAACTGTAAGCCCGGACTAGGATCTGGGGAGAGGGGGCCCCTGACTTCTCGGCTGCTGAGGCCTGGGTAGAGGTTGTGGGAGCAGCCTGTGACTTGCGGACCTCAGATTCTCCCTGTTCTGATTAAGAATTAGTATGTTTTTCTTATTTGAATGTCTATCCAGGTGCTGGATGATCTTAGAGCAATTTCAAGAGACTTTAAATCATTGTTTGAGTAATATCACCAGTGACAGGGTTGCTTTGTTGGAGAGAGGGCTGTGGAGTTCCTTCCTCCATCATTCTGGAAACCACCACTAGCCTTTTTAAATCTGATGGGGGGACGGGGGGATAGAAAACTAGCACAGTGTAACTTGTGCTCTCGTTGTCAGACAGTGCAGAACTGGAAGAGTCCAGGAGATTCTCCAGTGCGGGCCTCTGAGCCTGGGTGCAGGCAGCTGAGGCAGGCATGTCCAGAGACCCTGCCCTTTCCTGGTCTGGTTGGCAGGGGCAGTGCAAGACCCAAGGAGCTGTCTGTCAGTGCCCTCTGGGCTCCTGCTCAGCAGTCGAGGGGGACTGGGCAGCACCAGGACCCAACTTCTGAGCTCCAAGGCAGCTTGGAGCATCTTATCCTAAATTTGTGACCAAGAAAGAAAAATAACATCTAATACAAAGCTTAATTTGAGACACCCAGTGCTGCTGCAACAATCACAGAGTCCAGATCACAGTTCAAGTTGGTAAAAAGTTCTCAGCCAATGACTGGGAATTTGGTTTTCTTTAAATCATCCTGCTTGTGAGGTTGGTAAGTTCCACCTGCTATAACTAGAATCAGTAAGTAGTTGTCTTATTTTAGGAAAAGGCTCACATTTATAGAAGGAACATTACTTCCCTTCCAGTAATCCAAACTCTGGGGTGCAATCCTGCTTCCAGGAACTCCATGTACCGACTGGCATGGATGGTAGCCATCAAGCCCAATGGAAGAGCTTTAGCTTATCCTGGAGAAGTAGGGGGAGTCTGAACTTTTGGGTGAGACAGAGTCACGTGGAGTGGAAACCCACAGCACCAGGAGGACGGGGGGTTGTCCAGTGGTAGAATACCTGCTTGGCATGCATGGGGCCCTGGGGTTGACCTTCAGCACTGAAAGATCTAACAGAACCAGAGCTCACAGAATCAAGGCACAGAAGCACCCGGGGTGCTGCTGCCCCTTATGGAGGACTGAAGACAGAACGGTGCCTCCAAGGCAGGGACCTGGGTGAGTTCAATATCGGGGGTTCCTTACAGATGCACTGACACCTGGGAAGTCAGGTCACCTTAACCATTAGCCTGCAAGGGGTGGTTAGGGCTGCAGTCCTGCATCTACACGCCTGAGGACAGAAGCCTTAGAAAAGCCATGTGTTTAATATAGTATATCACATTTTAAAGGAATAAGGGGAAAATAACCATTCTATTAAGCAGAGTAAAGGCTTCATGCCACACACACTGATTTATATTCTATAATGTATACGTACATAAGTATCTTAGGTTCCAATTCACACCAAACCTCCAGAATAAGCTTTATGTAAATTTAGTTATATGTGTGTATCTACTTGTACATCTACATCTGTATCTGTATCTATGGCAATAGAGATAGATAAATAGATAGATAGATAGATAGATTGGTTGATTGATTGATTTAAATGGAATACTAATAAAAACTGCCATTTTAATCTAGCCTATGTCCTACCATGCACAATGCTGTGTTTTGGAAATAGCATCTCATTGATTCCTGCTACAACTCTGTGGTGGGGTATATACTGGATTGGACCATTTCTCACCACCTAGAACCTTTGACTATGACTGTCTTTATCTATTTTGTGTTGCTATGACCAAATACATGACACTGTGTAGTACATAAAGAAAAGAGGCTTATTTGGCTCACTATTCAGGAAGGCCAAACAACATGGTTTTGGAAACATGGAAGGAGCTCCCTGGTTGCATCCCAATATGGCAGAGAAGTAGAGAGGGAAGTGGCCATGAGCAGAATTGCTTTAATTTACAATGACCTGCTCTCAGGGAACCAGCCCAATCCCAGGTGACCACTGCTATGAGACAGCATTAATCCACTCGTGAGCTGGAGTCCCAGGACCCAGTCACCTCTCACTAGGCTCCACTCCCTAAAGGTCCCACCACCTTCATGTCACCACCTTGGAGACCAAGCTCCCAGCACATGAAACTAGGGGACTAGTCACATCCAAATTCTAGTCCTGAGCTTATTTGGAAAAGGGGTCTTTGCAGGTACAATGGGGTTAAGACGAGGCCATAATGGATTAGGGTTTGGGACTCTGATCCAGTGACTGACATCCTTATGGGAAGAGGGAAATTTGGATGCAGATTCATAGGAGAAATGCCATGTGGAGATGGAGGCAGAGTTGCCTCCAAGGTGAGGCAAGCCAGGGATGCTGGAAACACCAGAAGCTGGGAACATCCTCCCCAGAGCCTCCAACACCCTGAGTTGAGGCTTGTGGATTCCAGAACTCTGAGCTACCATATTTTTGTTCTTTCAAGCTACTCAATTGTATGTAGTCGTACTTTGTTACAGCAGCCTGAGTAAAGTAGTACAAAGTGTATTTATTTATTTGGCACACGAAGACGATCCATAGTGCTAGGAAAATTAGGGACTGAGGTGGTAGCTCAGTGGGAGAGCGCCTGCCTCACACATGTAAGGCACTGGGTCTGATCCTCAGCACCACATAAAAAAATAAAATAAAGGAATTGTGTCCATCTACAACTAAAAACTATACGTTTTTTTAAAAAAAGAAATAGGAAAATCACCCAAGGCCACCCAGTTCAGGGTTGCAGACGTAGAATTCACATGTAGACAAAGTGGTACCTGAGGGGAATGGAACCACTCCCTCCCAGCTTTTGGTCAGTTTTATGGGAAAGAAATCCCAAAATATGTTACCATTCTTGGGGCAGTTAAACAATAAAGAATTTTAAATTTTTCACTCTAACTCTTGTAATTCTCATGGTGAACATATATAATGTTTATCAGACAAAGAAAAGAACTTTGGCTGCAACCCATTTGGGACCATGGATCTCAGATAAGGGTCCCCTGTACACCTGTTCCTTTAAGCAGCTTCTAAGGACAGCTTAGAAGAATGGAGACTAAATCCAGAAAACAGTAAGGAATTTCCCTTGTCGGAAAGAGAATGGTCCACCAAGCCACCACAGCTTAATCTTCTAGGACAATTAGTCTCAACAGTCAGCACGGGTTGAGACTCCGGGGTGGGAGTAAGGACCCTCTGTCAAGACCTAGGTTCTCCAGGAATACTCTTTATTGGGGGACTCTCCTGCCTTGTAGCTCCTTGCCCTGTGGCCCTGCACTACCCATGTTATCCAACTCAGGAGGCAGAGCACAAGTACAACCACCTCCAAAACTGATGAGCATTTAAACTAACCAACCAGGGGGCTGGGGATATAGCTCAGTTGGTAGTGCTTGCCTCGTATGCACAGGCCCTGGGTTTCATCCCCAGCACCACCCAGGAAAAAAAAAAAAAAAAAAAGATTACACTAACCAAGGCAGGGTAGTAGCAGGGCATAGATTCTTCTTTTCTAGTCCTGAGGCCTGTGTGCATTCAAGAGTTTTCAGAGATTCTGTGGGCAACAAGAGGAAAGGGAGAGATTTTTCAGAGTCTGAACAAATAGGTAGATTGGAGAGGGGATGAACAATACAAAGAAGGGGCCCCGAGGAGAAGTGACTCCAGGGAGGGAGGGAAGACAAGTCCCAAGCCCTGCAGCTCTCAGCCTTGGCTCCAGTTCCTCTCCCACCTGGGGCATGGGAGCAGAGAGCCGGCCCCACGAGCCTGGAGTGTGAGCAAGCCCGCAGCCTCCGGGCTGGATCTCAGCTCCACAGACCTTCCCATCACATGAACCTCCCATGGGGTATATCCTGGGAGAACAGGAGGCTGCAAGATGGCCTGAAATCAACTCTCTCCTATCCTGAATGCATAAAGATGTAGAGTCCTATTCCAAGAAAAATAAGGAAATGAACATGTTTTGCCTACCAGAGACGGCGGTCTAAAGCCCGTATCTGCTACTCTCCAACATACATACAAGTTTTTGTTGTGGTTTGGTGTTTTCTTGACTTTAGAAAAACAAATGTGAAACAAGAGGATTTGTGAGAAACACCACTTGTATATATCAAAAAGTTGCATATGATTTTATTTCGGATTCTATCTATACTAACGGTAGACTATGTTGAGGTAAAGCTGTAGAGGAGGATATGAACTTTCATTTCACTATAGGTAGGAATAGACAGACACCCACATAAATACACTGGGGAGTATGCACACACAAATACAGCTTAGATTTTTTTCAAATTTGTATTGATGCCAAAGCAATATA
Organism: Callospermophilus lateralis; assembly: GCF_048772815.1. Taxonomy (NCBI): domain Eukaryota; kingdom Metazoa; phylum Chordata; class Mammalia; order Rodentia; family Sciuridae; genus Callospermophilus; species Callospermophilus lateralis. The sequence continues at coordinate 74,699,890 of NC_135321.1, forward strand.
GTCAGTAGAGACTCTACTTGGAATTTTAACTTTGATCTTTCTGCAGACCTGGGGTGTGTGGTAGGATCCCCAGCCCCCAGTCATCATGTGAACATCAGGGTGGACCACTGATTCTCTGCAGTGAACGGTGTTGCTAAGCAACACAGTGACGTTCCATAGGTCAGGTGCATTAAAGGCATGATTTCCTATGATATTGTCATCTTATGGTGGGGTTCACTGGGACATAGCTCTACCACAAACAGAGGAGTCTTATCTTAAAAAGGTTGAGTTAAAGGCCATAGCTCTGTTACCCAAGAGGGTTGGGAAGCATGGCACCCCAAGAGCAGCTAGAACATCAGCACCCAGATCTTACTTCCTAAATACCATTTTCCACTGAGTATAACCACAATCCCTTGTCACAGACCCAAGGGGACTAAGAAGGCATCATCACTAAACGCAATGTGCTTTCCTGATTTGGCTGATTCCAGGACAGGAGTAAGGTGGATACAAGATGAGCAGGGACAGTTGATAGTGCCAGAAATCAAGAACATATTCAAGAAAGAATTTTTAAAAAAATAACAAGTCGGAGGCATTTTGAAAGCACACAGCAGCCAACCCTGAAAAACTTTCCAATGGCCCAGAGCTGGGACAAATTGAGCAACAAAGATAAATAGGGAGATTATTAGATCGTAACCCAGAGAATAAAATAAATACTTGCAAGTCCATGGTGATATAAATAAATGATTGAAAAATAAATAAATGAGAAGAACAAACTTCCCTTTAAAATTCCAAATAATAAACATGGAAGGAATGAGGGAATGACTATCGCCATGAGAACAGCATGGTGAATTGCTGCAGGTGCATCCCGTCACGATGCTCAGTGGGGCTTGAGGGAGAGACAGGAGATGGGCACAGACTCAAGATACCTACCCCCCATAAAAACAATCACTGTGGCTTGTTTTGTTTTTAAACTTAAGTCCACAGATTCTTTGATCCACTCCCAGAAGGTGAAGACACTCCACTTCCGCCACGTTCTCCCCGGGATTCATAATCCCAGGGCAACCCTGAGAAAGTATCACACAAACCCAAACCGAGGGACATTCTCCAAAATACCTGACCAGTTCTCTTCAAAACCATATTGAAAGGTCAGAAATTGTCACAGACCCAAGGGGACTAAGAAGTCATCATCACTAAAGGCAATGTGCTTTCCTGATTTGGATCCTGGGACAGACAGAAAGACATTCAAGGAAACGCTTGTGACACCCGGACAGGCTGTGGCTTGGTTGACAGTGTAGTGCCAGTGAGGTTTTTTTGGGAGAAAGGACCATGGTCATGCAAGATTCTAACCTTAGAGGGAACCGAGTGAAGACAGAAAATCTCTGCACTGTATTCACAACTCTTCTGAAAATCTAAAATCATCTCAGAACGAAAAAATAAACTTCAAAAAGGTCGATTTAAAGGCTAGAGAGTGAGATGCTATCAAGGAAACAGCATAAAAAGGTCTGGTCATACAGAATAGTCTCAGAAAACGTTGCTTTTTCCCCTCCTTATCCTAAATCCCTTCTCTCAGTAAGGAAACAGAATGGACACGTTAGTTCAGTCCTCCAAAATGGTGCCATTTGGATGTATTTTTTTTTCCTTAAGAAAGGTCATAACTATAACAGAAGAGCTGTTTGGAACAGGACAAATTGTTAGAGGTGGGATTTCAGGTATCAGAGACCAGCTGGTTCTGGTGCTGGTGGGCTGGAAGGGAGCTTCATCAAAGTGAAAGCCAGAACCTCATGAGGTTACCAGGAGTGTGGCTCCATTCTGTGACTCAGCAACTCCACTGTCGTCTATCTGCACAAATATTTAGCTACGAAGACCTTCACCACTGTGTTGTATATGAAAAGACAAAAATGGAAATAAACCAACCATCTAAGAATAAAGCTTGAGCTAAATAAACCGTCTGCAAAAGAAACACCCGTAAATCATTTAGAAAGACATTGAACTAGAATAAAACATTAGCCTTCCAAAGGAAGAAAATCCTGTCACATGTTCGAATTTCTTAACCTCGAAGACACGATGTTAAGTGAAATAAGCCAGTCTTGGAAGGGAAAATATTGCATGACCTACTTCCATGAGGTATCTAAAGTTCGTAAAGAGAAAAAGTAGAGTAGAGGTTGCTAGAGGCTAGGGAAGAGGAGTTATTTAACATGTACAGAGTTTCAGATCTGACCATGAGATGTGTTCTGGAGATGTGAGATTGCACAATGTGAATATAGCTGAAAGCAACTGACCTAAACGTTTATAAATGGTTAAACTTATACATTTTATGTTATGTGTATTTTACCAGAATTTAAAAAATGATATTAGAGAACACAAAACCACTTGAAAACAAATAGCTAACATGTTATTAAACAGAAAAGGCAGGTTGCAACATGTTCTTGGACTTCCTAGCTTTCTGGACCAAATTTCTGTTCATTTTAAATAACCTAGTCTTGGGTATTCTGTTATAGCAGCAGAACACAGACTAAGACATACCTTCCTTGAGACTCCTCAGCTTCTGGACTTCTGTCTAGAGAAGGATGCGAGTATGGGATTTAACTTTCAATTATCCCCCACAGCCTTTTAAAAATCATGTCTCCAAAAGATGGAGTACTCGGCATGCAAATAAAATCTTAGAACTTGTTAGAACTTGACCTCATTTTCTATCTCATCACTGCTTGTTCCTACTTCTGTGATTCTTTTATCATGCACATAACATATGTCAGTAGGACCACCAGCATGAGAAGACAAACAATAAAATACAACTCGAGGAAGTACCCTCCTAGTGTTTTCCTGACTGAGCACTGGATCATATAGACATGGGGACCCCAAGCCAACCGAAAGAAGTTGAAGGTCTTTCTGTGACACAAATACTGGCAACTCCATTCAGTTTGGGGACTCATGGCCCAACCATTCACCTACTCTGCAATCAACTGCATTATTGTTCCAACTGCATGCTTCAATTTCCCCTAACCTAAAGACAATTGCTCTTTGGGATTCTTCTCACTGGAATTCCCACCAACCCCTGCTTTCCTCCCATAATACTTAGCCTGATCCTGACTCTAATCCTAGTGATGTTGATATCTGAAGCATCACTGTAGCCCTCAAAGTTGTCACAGAAGAAACAACAGTAAGCGGTTTTTAAGCAAGTGATTGACCATAGTTCTTGGCAGAGACAATTAAGCCCACCGGATAACCGTCGAAGTCAAAGAGAAAAGTTAGTGTAGGTCATGACAAGAGGTATAACAAAGGGACCGGCAGAAAACTGTGGGACTGTGGTAAAGAACTTATGTTTTGTTTAAATTACCAGAAAAAGAAACCAATACATCCTCTCGGCTGCTTCACATGTATTTTGTTGAGCAACTAAGCTCGGTTTTCACTGTAAGTGGCTCTGGGCCTGAGACAGTGAGTAGCCTCCCACCCCAACTCCAGCCTCACCCCAACATTCCTTTTGGCGTGGGGTGGGGCTCTCTGTGCCCAAGCCTGGAGGAGGTCAATGCGCGCTGTCCACCATATCCAGTCACGTGGGATCATTGGCACATGATGGTACGGGGGCACTGCAACAGAAATCCATCATTAGGCTGATCCTTGATATCTTGATGTTTATTTCCTGTGAAAACATACAAAAGTAAAACAAAGTTATGTCTGGTGACAGATTGCAGGCACAAATAGAATCCCACATGACCAAGCAAAAGCTGCTGATAAGCAATAATATGTTCCAAAGGAAAAATAAAAGAACCCTTTGTGCAACCTTTAGATGGTTTGGTGGAGGATGCAACAGATCCGTGGGCACAAAATTTTGCCCACAGATGTCTTCAGTGAGGCTGTGCTTGTTCAAGAAAAGCAGGGAGTGGAGGGATGGGAGGAAAACTTCAAATGGTATGAAAAACTTCTGAAGGGTTTGATTGTTGTCTGAGACTCAAACTCATTTCCCTCAAGGACCTCCGGATCAGCCACAGTGAGCTCAGCAAACACACCTTGCTCCTTCTGGTGAGAACCACCTGGGCAGCTGCCCACGGAATTCCTGGCGGTGAGCAGAGGGATCACCCTGAGGGGAGAAGAGGCATCCAGGGAGGCTTGGACCACCCTGGAAAATAGCCAAGCCACCCTCCAGGTGACTCAGAAACCCAGTGCCCAGGTGAGCACCTTCCAGGTTGGCAGAGCCACTCCCAGCCCAGGGTGTTTCCACATTGGCTGGGAATCCTGATGGTGCAGACGTGACACAGGCAGTAAAAACAGGCTGACTGAAGGCGGGATCCCCCGGGCTTCACCGCCTGGATTCTTAGAAAAGGCTTTGCTGACAGCAAATATCATCATAATGCCCACCGTCACCTGGCCACTCCAGCAGTGTGACAGGTGAGCTCTTTTCCCCGCAGGATACAAGCATTTTATTGATTGAACATTCGCGACTTGCATAGAAAAATTAATATTCAAAGCACACTTTGCCTGTTTGGACTTTTGATTCTTTTTATTCATTCTAGTTAGCATTTATACCTGTATAACAACACAACTACACATATTTATATACTAAATATTCCAGAAATGCAAAAATGACATCAGGGGCAATGAAATTAATACGCACGTGCGTTCCCCCCTTGGCATCACCATCTCCACCTTCCACATCACCCTCTCCCACCCAGCTCTGCAGAGGCTGCTGCTGTCCCCGGGCAGGTTCACTCATTCCACCCATTCCTCACGTGGCACGCGCATGAAATGGTTGCATGACTCTTTCGTGTTTGCTTTGTTTGTCTTTAAATGCTGCAGCGTCACACGGGTATTCCTTTGCTAGTTGCTTTTGTCCTTGAGCATCTTATGTGGGAGATGTATATCCTCATTGATACAGGTAAATCTGAGTCATTCTGTTATTTCTTTATGAATATATCACCGTTTATTTATCCAATCTCCCACTGAAAAACAGTTGACTCGTTTCTAACTTTTTGCGGTTAAAAATTTCTGCCATGAATCCACCTGTGCACGCCTCCCACCGAATTGTAGACTTTCCTCACGGTGCAGCCCCCAGAGGAGAACCGCTAAGCTATGTGGGTTTTGCAGATGAGTTTTTAAACAGGCTTCCCGGGTGTGTCATGGGTGAGGAAGCCAGGGCTTGCTCTCAGCTCTCACGCTCACCTGCCCCTGAATCTCCCTGGAGCTCAGCCAGGTGCTTTCAGGAGGGAATTTGAAAAATGGCTGTGTACCAGGATCCAAGGACTCTCAGAGATTCGGGGCTTCTTAACAAAGGATGGAAGTTTTGCTTCACGTGGAAGCAGGTGAGCACCTAATTCCAGCACTGGTCAGCAAAGGAAAGTAAAGGGGGTAGGAGGTCAGGAGTGAATGGTTTTTCCTGCATATAAAATCATTCTGGAGACGCAGCCGCCAACATCATCCCGTAGGGCCTGAACCCCCAAAGGAGAAGATGGGCAAAGAGAATGGCAGGAGTGGGTCATAAGATGTGTGCATACCTGGATGTGCATACGTGAACACGCATGTGTATGTGTGTGCATGCTCATGTGCCCGCATGTGTGTGGGTGTGCCTGCACATGTGCGTGCCCACCACGGTGGGGGTATGGCAGGAGTCACTAGTCACATCTCTGCTTATCAGAACTCTTTTTTTGCATTTGATTGAATGAATTTTTCTGTCTACTTCTTCTAGCATTTGAAAGTCACCTTTTTCTTTTATGGCAGAAGAGTCGTGCTGGTTGACCTCATCTGACTTTGGTTGATGCCTGCCCGTCTCAAGCTGTCCAGAATAATGCCTGGGAAGGTTTTAATGCTCTCAAAGCAACTGTGCTAGATCAAGCCTCATCTGAGGCTATGATATGATCTCAGGATTAAGGGCTTGGGAAGAGGAAAATAGAATTCAGTGGGAAACATTAGCATCCATATAAAATGCTGCTTGCCAGAGAGACATCCTTGAGTTTATAGAAGGGAAACCAGTTTTTTTTGTTGTTGTTGTTTGTTTTTTAAGTGGGGAAGATTCTGTGGGATGCTGACACTATCAATACTGTTCTGAGTGGAACCCGGCACAAAAAGTTCCTGGACAGCTGGGAGATGTCATTCCTGTAAATGTGACAGTTCAACAACCAGATTAGAGCATCCAAAAGGACCTGAGAGATTTGGGGCTTTTCCCCCTGTACCAGCAGTTATTATTCAGCATCCAGAGTCTGACCCTGGAGTCTCAGGCACAGTTTAAGACTTAGCTAATTGACAATGGCTACATTGATGGGGGAGTTCAAAGGTGGGAGAGGAGGGTCCCAGAAGACAGACTTTTACCCCTGGTGCTCCAAGTACATGACAACACAAGACCCTGGAGTCTCTTGCTAGCTTCACCTACACGTGTCAAAGGGCTGGTCACCTCCCCTCCCTATGCTCAGAAGATGCCGGAGATGTGGCCCCATGCATGAAGCAGAGAATTAGGGTCTTAGTCATGGCTCTTTGCAACACAAACAGAATCTTCAAAATGAATCGTATTTATTTTAGTTTGTGCGTGAATTCTCCAAGAAAAATCGAGTTCTGACTTTCATATTCCACACACACCTGGCCAACATTTGGGCACGCTCGTGAGTGTGCTCTTGCTAAAAAATGCTTATTAAGGGATTCTTTTGCCTCTCCCCCCAGAATATTACTGTGCCTTAAAATACTCTCTAAATTTAAGCCACCTTGCCTGAAAAGCTCTCATTTCTTTTCAGGTGCATTTAATCTGTTTTTATGATATTTTCAAAGAGGAAATGAAGGTGTGACTTTCACTTTCAGACGTGCAAACTGGATTGTGATGTGGTTTGTCTAAACAATTGCTGGGTCATTAAGGAGGCCCCTCCCAGCCACCTTCCTGGCGGCTCAGCTAGAAGCAGAGAACTTTCACATGTGGTCGGCACCCAGTCGGGCTCTTTCCCACACACCTTTCTCCACCACAAGACCCTGCAGCCTCGCCTCCATCACCCTCAACCAAAATGTCCCAATGACCTTGAAATCACCCATCCCTTTGAACTTGGATGACAGCAGCCAAGAACAAAAGCGTCTGCCCACATTAGCTTTGGGCATCACTGGCCTGGAATTGACGGTAGCATCTTCTCAAGCCATCTCAGAAGCTGGGGTTCTCCCTGCTCACTCAGCAGACTGTCCTGTGAGTTCAACTCTGCTCACAGATGCCAGGTCCCCCAGTACCTCCCGACAAAGTCCCCAGGGCTCCCGTGTCCCCTGCCTGGCCCTGGCTGCTCCCTTCTGTGCTTGATGCATCCTGCAGTTACAATCAGCTGGGCCCACAGGTGCATTACTTTTGAAAGACATTATGGAGTCTTTCAAAAGAACATGCCTGTGAAACACTCTTTCTTGTGCAAACACATCTCAGAAGCAAATGAGACAATTTTTTTTTTTTTAATTTCATTCAGATGTCCTCATTGTCGTTATTAGTTTGAAAGAATTCCAAAGCTTCAGGAATTTAAAACCCAGGAAGCTAAAACGTTTCTAATATTTGCTTGCAGGAAAAAACCTGCTGGTGAGATGGTTCCAATGAGAAACCAAAGTATTTAATGCTCTATCTCTGGTCATTTTTAGTTTTTTCCCTATCATTTTTAAGGATGGTGAGAGCTGGGTTGCAGTTCTCTGAAGGTCAGAATTCTGAATTTAAGTTCCTCATAACCACACCGACTATTTAGAATATTTTGGGTGGGGTAAATGCCATAAGGTGATAAAGGAGAGAGTGGGACTAGTTAGGGGTGGCCAACATGGTTTGATTCACTGTACAGACTGAAATTTCAGTGCCTCATAAGGGGGGAAGGACTATTTGCCTAGATAGCCGTTAGATGATTAGGAGGGCCAACCAGGCAAAAGTCCATAGACCATGAATTATGTCCTTGACAAAGTGCGCTGTGGCTTTTGACTTGCTTTTGTGTCACACGAAGAGCTGCAGGTTTGGAGAACGGCTCAATCTTGACCTAAGTTCAATAATTGTACCTCCAAGAATGCACCTGGATGGTCACTGCCACATGTGTACATAAGCGTATGTGTGTGTGTGCATTCATGGGAGTGTGCATCTGTGTGCCCCTGGGCAGACATGCCTGCATCCAACTCCAGCCACCTGGCTCTTTCTAGGGCTTCCTAAGCTCCTATGGTACCACTGTTTGTTTGTTTTTTTTTAATTTTTATTTTTTAGTTGTAGTTGCACACACTACCACTTAGTTATTTTTATGTGGTGCTGAGGATCGAACCCAGGGTCCCACACATGTGAGGTGAGCACTCTACCGCTGAGCCACACCCCCAGCCCCACGGTGCCACTGGTTTGATGGTCCCTTGGCTCGGCTGTGGTGCCCAGATGTTTAGTCAAACACCGGCTGTAAAATTGTTTCTTTTTGTGTTTTAAGATGTGATTAAAATTTGAGTCAAAGGACTCTGAATAAAGCAGGATCTATAATGTGGGAGGACCTCTTCTAGTCAGGTGAAATGTTGGGGAAAATACTGATTCTCTGGAGCAGGAAATTCTGCCTCCAGATCCGACTTGAACCCCAGAGCCAGCTCCTCAACCCTTCCCTGGCTCTCCAGCCTGCTCTCCAGATTTTGCATGAGCCAGTTCCTTAAAATCAATAAATCTCTCTCCGCACACACTCCCGATAGGCTCTGCTTCTCTGGAGGACCCTGACCTGCTCTGGCTGATGGATTGATTCATGGCCTGCTTCTCTGGCTGGAATCTGAGCAGTGTTACCATCAGTGATGTTCAGCAAACATTGCCGTCCATCTCCTAGATCCCTGGCCCAGGAAGTGAGGCCCTGCCCTGGCTCTCCCGGGTCCCCGGTCAGAGAAGGACCCCAGGTTGCTGAAAGGAGAAACATAACTTGACCTTGAATGAGAAAATGGGAGAAAGTTTTTGGCAGGAAAAGTGTCATTTTTTAATGAGACAGGTAGAGGAATTCCTTCCAGGTTGCCTGGACCAAGGTTATCAGAATTGTTACCAAAGCAGCCCCATTTTGCCCACGGTACAGTAGGCCAATCACTGAAACAATGAGTTTTGCAAAAAGAGTGAGTTGATTTGCAAGGCAGCTAAGTGCAGAGGTGGAAGACCTAAGTCTGAACCCCGCTCTGTGAGGATCGGCTTTAGAGATATCAATGGGACAAAGGAGCAGGGTGGAAAAGTGACTGAGGGAGAAGTAGTAGGTGACCTGCGCATGTGAAATCAGTCTTCGTGGGTTCTTCATGGAACACATGTTGAGAAAATGGCTTCATTAGCATGATCTGAGGGTGGAGTTTGAGCCTCTTGAAGTGAAAAGCTCACCCATTGGGCTGGGGATGTGGCTCAAACGGTAGCGCGCTCCCCTGGCAGGCGTGCGGCCCGGGTTCGAGCCTCAGCACCACATACCAACAAAGATGTTGTGTGCACCGAAAACTAATAAATAAATAAATATTAAAATTCTCTCTCTCTCTTAAAAAAAAAAAAAAGAAAGAAAAGCTCACCCATTGGATATTCAAACAGGCCCAAGTGAAGAGTCAGTGGTTCATGACAAAGTGGCCTCGACATCTCTGAAAAGTGCCCAGGCAACAGATATCATGGTGACCCACACATTGGAGGCACTGTCTTTAGCAGAGCTAATGGGAAACTTATAATCTGTTGTCTATCTATGTAACCTCTAAAATAAGTGGTTTAAAAAAGAAAGTCATCTAACAGCCCAGAAAGCAAGAGGGCTTATTTTAATTTTCCCTTAGTTTCAGAATGACGGTGGAGAGGAATTACCCTGGTGTTAATAATCATGAGCTGAATCTCGCCTCAGCTCATCTGTATTGTTCTGAAGTTTAATAGCCCTCTTTGCACTACTTCTCAGGCATCCGAATCCCATAGGCAACTTTTTAAAATGCAAACTACTAGATCCTACCCTCTTGAGTTCCCAGGTCTGGGTTAGAGTGTGGAAAAAAAAGAAGAAAGGGCAGAACCTTCTGCTTTAGAGATACAGCTCTGTATGGTTACAGAGATATGGTTAGAGATACAGCTCTGCTAAAGAGCTTGTGTTGGAAACTGAATCCCCAAAGCCATCGTGTTGAGAAGCGGGGCTGAGGGGGCGCTCTGCCCTCATGAACGAGTTAATGCCTATTTTAAGAGGACTTGGGTCTTCGGGGTCGATCTCTTGCTGTCTCTCGGGTGCGTTCTTGCCCTTCCACCTTCCACCACAGGATGATAAGCCAGAATCCAGAACCTCAGGCCCAGAGCTCCTTCCCGCGGTGGGGCAGCTACGAGACATCACAACAGTCACAACAATCTGACGTGGCGAGCCCTGTGGCTGGTCACTCTTCCCACCGGGCCTCCAGGCCTCCGAGAGGCCCTGGCATTATTCCAGGGAAGTGAGAGGTGGGGCTTTTCCATCAGACCCTCCAAACCATTCGGCACTGATGTCATTAGTCAACAGCAAAATCAAATCCAAGTTTTTGAGAGTCCAAGCCTCTACGGTAACAATGACTAATGCTTTATAAAATCAATATTGATTATCAATAAGTTGAGTTTCTAAAATACAAAGGAGACATTTGAAAGGATTTTTATCAACGATGAGTGATATGCTATAGCACTAGCAGAGGTCTTTGAGCTGCCTAGATCAGATCGAATTAGAATAAAATGCTTTCTCTTTCCAATTAGAGCTATAAGGAGCCAGGGCATGTCTCGGGATGTCTGGGGAAGGGCCCTACTGGGTGAGGTCCAAGGAATTGATATATAACGCCCTCCTGTACTGCCATGTACATCCTACCCCAGGTCCAAGTGGCTGTGCCTCTCCACTGACATACACAAATTCTTCCTGGTGGCTTGACATTTTTATCTTCTGTCTAAATCTGAGAAATGGGCCATCTGTGAGAGTAGAACTTTAAGTCTTCTAGGACATCGGGTCTCAGGTTTGATTGGCAGATATTTAGAGGTTAAATATCTCCAAGGGCCTCTGGAAGTAGCACTGTCTGGTCTCTGTTCTCCATCTCACCAATCCCTGCAAAGAGGTGTCTTCATTGTCAAGTTTCTTACCTGGATGAACACCTTTTTTTGTCTATCTTCTGCAAAGGGATTTGGAAGGGAATGCTACCCAGACATTTAATGCAAAGTATCTCAGGGCTGCTTAGAAAAATTTTGTGCACTCAATCAAGAAAAGAAAGCCCCATAAGCAAAGCCTCAGATTAAGGTGTCATATAGGCCTGTTTTTGACAAGATTCTCAAATGTTCTTGCTTCTCAAGCATCTTTCCTTTGAGGGTCATTCTTGGAAAGTGCTGGAATAGCCCCGGTTTCTGGGTGTGATTCACTCTCAGCTGCTTGTTTCTCCGGATTGCATTGTCTTTATCTTGTCAAATCACCTTGAAATTGAAACGTTTTGAAAAAAAAGAGCTGGATTTCTAGTGTCAGACAAAACTTTCCTTTTGTAGGATTTTTAGCATTAATAATGCATTGTCCCAGCCAGAGAGGCAGCCCTAGGGTCAGCTCTGGCCTTGCCCACTACCCGACCCTGGCATGATTGGTCATCTCTGCAGAGAGGAAACTCCTCCTTGGAGGGAGTGCCTGGTCACTCCGAGAGCTGACCACATCCTGGCCCTGGCAGGAGCCATTCTGAAAAGCCTTTGATCTCAGTTCCTGGCAGCCCTTCCAGCCTGGGAAGAGGACAGAAGACTCCATCCCTTTGCCCATGAATGGGCACTGGTTGGGGCCAGCTGTCTCCTGCACTTTGGGGAGACATTCTGAGTCTTGTCATCAAATCCCGTCATCAGCTCTGCCATGGCTAGGAAATCCCTTGGCAGATTTTGTGCCAGACTCCTGTCCCAAACCCTTCACCTTCACCCTGGACCTCATGGCTCACGGTCGTACCCTTCTCTGTAGCCCGTCTCCGCGTGACTTCCCACCCTGGTTAGGACAGCTGAGTTCTGGCACATCACATCCCTGTGACTCAAATGGAGTCTCTGGGCTGCTCACAGCCCCTGTTCCGGCCCCTCCACCACCCATCCTGCAGCCACTGAACCCTGCCCTGCTCCATTGCCCCTGCCCCCCATGACTGCGGTACCCCACAACACAATCCACGTCTGCCACTGGACTGCAGTCTTTGGGATGCTCCAAAACCTGCACCGGGAGAGCTTCCTCTGGGATTCTGGCCATCAGACATCCTTTAGAAGCCCTCTTTAGGACCCTGCAGAGTGAGTTCTTCCTTGGATGTTTGGGTGAAAGATGCCTCTATGACAATAAGTCGCCCCCCATGTCACAGGAGTGCCGTTTTCAGGTAAGCTGCCAAGGACCCCACAGGGACAGCAGACAACTGTGTGCCATCTCCCGTGGCCCTGCAGCCACGGTGGCTGAGCTTGGCTGTTCTCCCTGCTGCTCCTCCATGACCAGCCAGCTCCTCCCTCCCCAGCCGGGCCCCTGCGGTGACTCTTCCCACCCCGTTCACTGACCATTTGTTTATTCTTACTAAATTTCAAAGAGTAAAAGATGTTTTTCAAACATGAATTTGTGTTGTTGGCCTTGAACTCTCCTTGTAATCTCTCTGAGTCTCAGGCACAGTGAATCAGAACCCAGATATGGAAAACGAACATCAAAATATTCAGACAGGTGCCGTGGGGCACCCCTGTCCTGCCAATGACTCAGGAGGTTGAGGCAGGAGGATCGCAAGTTTGAGGCCAGCCTCAGCAATTTAGCAAGACTCTAAAAAAATAAAAAAGGGAGGAGATGAAACTTAGTGGTAAAGCATCCCAGGTTTCATTTCACCCCAAGTACCAAATAATAATAATAATAATGATGATGATTCTCATGATAAAGTTGTATTTGTCACCTGTTTTTGAAAATAATGATCACCATCGGTTCACCAATCTTCAAAGAATGTGGTTGTAATTTAAGAAAAAAAAAAAGAAAATATTTTCTACACTGTTACTCAGTAAATGGAATTTTTAGACTGAAATGAATGTGTGTGTATGTGTATGTGCACCTAGACGTAAAGCTTACGTATCTATGGGAGTCAGCACACATGTAGGTTTGAGGAGACTGTGCTTGAGTTGTATGTCTATTTGTATCACACGTGTATTAAATACACGTAGTATATATATATATATATGCTGTTCAGTTTGGGGTGTATTAGACAAAATATAAACCCCAAAGCCACACCCCCAATAACCTACCTCCTCCAGCCACACCCTACCTGGACATTTAGCATCTCTTCAGTGAGTGGAAAGTCATTCACAACCACGACTTCATTAGCCCCAGTTTTACTTGGACTTTTCTGGCCACACTGCAAGTTCTTCAAATCTTTCTTCTCCTGATTATCACAATATACTTGCCTAAAAGCCGCCAACAGTATCCATGCCACTGCCCGAATGTTATCTAGAAATGTCTTCCACCAGATTAAGAAATTCAGCCTCACTGAAAGATTCAGGACATGGGCAAAATCCAGACCACTTCTTGGCCAGAACAGAACACGAGCGGCCTCTAGTCCAGTTTCCTATAGTGTCCTCATGAGCCCTGTCTTTACAGTCCACAGAATTTCCTGTTCAGCTTCTCTTAAAACAACCTAAGTGTTTTCCAGCTCGCCTGTCTCAATTTTCCAAAATTCCTCTTATATTTTCTGAAAAGCTCCCAAAGTTTCTCAATAGTCAAGTTAGTCCTAGCAACAACCCCATTTCAATTTCTGTTTCGGTCAGCTTTTTGGCTGCTGTGACCGAAAGACCTGACAAGAGCCATTAGAGGAGGAGAAGTTTATTTGGGGCTCACGGTTTCAGAGGTCTCAGGGGATAGAATGCCTGGCCTGATGCCTGAGGTGAGGCAGAACATCAAGGCAGAAGGGTGGAGTGAAGGAAACAGCTCAGGACATGCAATCAGAAAGCAGAGAGACCAAGCTTGACTCACCAGGAAGGCACACCCCAGCAGCCGCCTGTCTCCTCCAGCCATACCCTACCTGCCTACAGTCACCACCCAGTTAACGCATTCAGGAGGGCTGATGCTCTGATGGTGGAGGCTTTCAGAACCCAATCATTTCCCCCCTTTCTTGCAGTATCTCTCACACGAGCGTTTGGGGGACACCTCCTATCTAAACCATAACCGGGTATCTGTTGGACATGTGGAGTCTGGAGTTCAGAGAGAGGTGAGGCTGGGGGTCTCTAGGGGACACTCACAGGTAGGGTTTAAAGCCGGGAAGCAGGTGGAGGAGAGAAGAGATTGAGGCTAAGCCCTTGGGGCTACAAGGCTTGGGTCACCAGACAATTGGACAATCCTGCCAAAGGGTCTGCAAGGCACAGCTTCAGGGCAAAGGGACCAGAGAGGGGTGCTGCCCCCTGACAAGTGAGGAGTGTTTCCAGAAAGAAGACCCCCACCCTACAAGAAACTCTCTGAGGGGTCAGAATGGTTTGATAGGATGGTGGGTCCAAGGCTGACCCCAGGAAGTTCTAGGAAGGACACTAGGTAAAGTCATGGAGGGTGGCCCACGGCACTCAGCATTAACAAGATCCAACCAGGAGATGGGAGCAGCAGCCATTTGTCATTTATCTTCAACTGTCCCTGTAATCTCTGGGCAGAGACAGCTCAGCCCCCAGTCAGGAACAATGGGCAGTCCAGGTGCAGCCAGTGGGAGGCTCCAGAGAGTGTGTCCATCTGAACAGGAAAGAGGGCAGCGTCTGGGGATAGAGCCAGTGGACACTGTAGTGATGATGTATGGGTGCACAGACTGTCCCTTCCCAGTGAAAAGGAGGTTGGATTGTCAACTGCAAGTGACAAGGAGGCCGGGGCACTGAAGCATGGGGGGAGAAAATGCAAAATCATGGTGTCCATGTGTGGTCAGTGGATGGACCAGAGGACAGTGTAACCTTCCAGGGTAGAACCCAGTCCACAAGCATGTGAGGCTCTGGGGAAAGGGAGACCCAGGGGCAAGAATTCTGGGATGTTCCCTACTCCCAATGGGCGGCTGAAGACAGATAAGTAGGTACAGAGTCTGACTCAACCAAGTTCAAGGTCTTGCCAAGGTCCCGACAAACAGCAGGAGAAGAGCAGGTGAAAGCGGATGAAGGTTCAGGAGAAGGAGATTGTAATAAAGGACAATGGAGGAGGGGTGAGGTGAGGTGAGGTGGGGAGGTGACAGCCAGTGGGTAAGATGGAGAGACTTGTCGGACTTTTTCCAGGCCTTGGCTAGTGAGTGTGGTTGGGTGGGTGCTGACTTGGGATGCTGGAGGCTGCTGGCCACAGAGGACAAGACGGAGGCCAACGTGAGGCCTTGGGGTGGAGTACGGAGGGCAGGCGGAGGTTCTGGATCAGCAGTGGAGATGGCGATCAGCTGATCACAATCAGCTGCCACACAGAGGTATGGGCCCAGGTGAGCCCTCCTGGTAGGTGAGCCTGGAGGAGTTCCGCAGCCCTCCAGCTGCCCGGGACAAACCTTATTGAGGTCAACGCTGGATCACCCCAGGCATGCTGATTCTGTTGCTGTGGACCGTGACCTGGACCAGGGTGTGAAGACCTGCCCAGGTGTGTCAAGGCAGAGAGGGCCACTCCAGCTGCGAGCGCCTCCCAACATGCTCAGGAGATTCCTGCAGCTCTGGTTAAAACTCGGTTCTGGTGCAGAAGGTCTAGGCCAGGAGGACCTACGTCTGCCCTCAGGGACTTGGAGGAGCAAGGCCTCAGAGACAGTCTCTTCACCAGGGCCTGTTTCTGTTGTTCACGTCAGTACTTGCTGCCCATGATAAGATCCGTGCTTACAGAGAGCAAGCCAGCAGCCACCATCTCTAAGGCATTTCCAGTGAGTCATCATACCACTGTCCAACCAGCGCCCGGGGCTCCGTCTCCACCAGCTCAAGGTCTTCCTAGCCCTCCGCAGTCCGTCCAGGCCAGGCCTCCCTGGACCTCTGCTTGCCTTCCCTTTGGGGACTGCAAAGGAAGCCCTTTGTCACCGTGGGCACATGGAGGTCCCAGAAGGGAAATGAGGCTCCCCGTTCAGTCCTGAGCCTAACAACTGACCAAATCCCCCAGGTA
The DNA here is from genome assembly GCF_048772815.1 of Callospermophilus lateralis. Lineage (NCBI taxonomy): Eukaryota > Metazoa > Chordata > Mammalia > Rodentia > Sciuridae > Callospermophilus > Callospermophilus lateralis. Next base: position 74,715,843 of record NC_135321.1, read on the forward strand.
GTGGCTAGAGGAAGCTCACAATCCCCTGATCCCAATCCCCACAATTCAGTCCTTCCCGACTCCTTGTTGCTCACAGAATCTCCCACGTGCCTTAGCCTCTGAGCTCTTGAGGTCTGCACATGGATGTCCAGTTGCTTTGAGCAAAGATGGGGTGGGGACCGGGCTTCGCAGTTTGAGGCCACTCAGGGCTGGCAGCAGCATCGATGGCTCTTAACCAGAGCATCTTTCTGGATGTTGCTGATGCTGTTAGGACCACATTCCTGACTGGCTAGTGTCCCAATCGGCCTCTCTGACCATTTCAGAGCTATTGGAAACGACCTAATATAATTTAGTAAGACCTACTCAGCTTTTCCCGCCCCAAAAGGAGATTAGGTTGCCTATAGCCAAGAGCTCTGACCAATGTGTCCTCCTTTGGGCTCTCTGGACAGCGCTACTCTGCAGAGATTCCAGCCAGCACAATGCCTCAGCACAGAGCCGATTTTGCAGCATGCCTGCCCTGCACCGCGGGATTGCATGTACACAGAGCAACGCACGTGTCACCTATTTACCTCTCACACTGCACCCGCAGCATTAACACCCTCCGTGCACACGTGGCGTGCATAGTGCGGAAATTCAGCACTGCACGTGCACTTGCACAGGGCATTGCTTGTGGACCATTGGCACTGCCCAGGCAGCACGCGGACCCCGCCCTGCACCTGTGCATCCACGCGCTCCGTGGGATACGCCCCTGGAGCTGGCCACCTCCCACCGCACATCTTTGAGAACCACGCCTTCCGCTCTTTTGGTGGGTTGACCTCTAGAACCCTGTCCCAGGCCTGTCACATGTTTCGTGCTTGTTGCGCCACCTGTCCATTTTCCCAGCCAAGCGTCCTTCCCTTAACGTTCCAATCTTTCCAGTCCGGTGAAAATCCCCTGCGCTGTGAGTAGCGCGGTCCATTTAGTCTGACCGGGGCTGAGCAGCAGCAGTCAGTCTCTGAGAGCTGAATGGTCCGCGCAGGTGCCCAGGCCCACCCCACAGCTTCGGGCCTGCATTCTGTGCTGGATCCCCAAACCTGAGTCTGTAGCTAGGACTAGGAGAGCTAGACAGAGGTGACCACCCTGGGAACCAAGCAGACCTGGGTTTTTGACCTTGATTGCCAACCGAATTGCCTGGTCACCAAAACCAGAAAGCCTGGGATCCAAGTTCAGCTGGGCTGCAGGAAGGGGAAGGGCTGACAGCCTCACCTTCCTCTGTGGTCCCTTGGTGCTGCCGGGATCCTAGGAAACCTGTGCACACTCCCGGGGTCCCGCAGTTTTACCCAAGTCCTTCCCCAGCTCTGGCCTGACCGTGCCCAGGGAGCCTCTGAGCTGAGCAACATGCTCCCTCCTCTCTTCTCATCCTCCTCAGATACCGATTGGGTCCTATTGGCCTTTGTTTAGGCCAGGGTCCCCTGGAAAACGAGGATAATGTGATGACATCAATGCAGAGTATGTCACACGCCAACCAAACATGAAATAGGTGTCAAAGTACAGATATGGAGAGGTTTAAGCAGCAAGCTCAGAGGGCAGCTCTGCCTGCTCCTTTCTCTGTCCCCAGCCCCACCATGTGTGACCTTGCATGCCAATTTGTCAGAACTCGCACCGGGTGCTTCCTGGAGAGAGTTGGAAACCCTGAGGTCTGACACCTCCCTCCACTGTGCCCAGCCCTGCAGCACACACAGGCAACCACACACCCACGCCTGTGCCACACACTCACAGATCACAAATCACTCCAGCTGTGAGCTGTGTCCAGGACGTTCGCTCTCTCCAGGTGGGTGCCACCGGGCAGCCTGCCCCAGCTGGGCTCTGTGACTCTGGAGCTCAGGACTCTGCTCCCTGGGGAGCCCGTGCCCCTCCCACTGCAGGCTGGGGTCACGCTGGGTCCCAGTTGAAAGCTGCTCTTTTATTGGTCCCTGCCCCATTCTCTGGGTCTTTGCCCCTCATAGATGAGGTCTTTGAGGCCAGTTCTTTTCATCTGTTCTTTTTTAGTTATAGAGGACAGTAGAATGCGTTTTGACATATTATACATGCCTGGAGTGCCACTTCCCATTCTGTGGTTGTACAGATGTGGAGTCACACAGTGCTGAATTCCTATGTGAACATAGGAACGTGAGGTCCGGTTCACCCCACTGTGTTTCCTGTTCCCATACCCTCTCCCTTCCCTTTATTCCCCTTTGTCTAATCCAAAGTACTTCTATTCTCCTCCTCCCACTTATCCTGCATTAGCATCTGCACATCAGAGGGAACATTCGCCCTTTGGTTTTCTGGGACTGGCTTATTTCACTTAGCATGAGAGTCTCCCACTCCACCCTTTTACTGGCAAATGCCATAATTTAATTCTTCTTTATGGCTGGGTAGTATTCCATTGTGTATATCTACCACATTTTCTTTATCCATTAATCTGACAAAAGGCACCTCAGCTGGTTCCATAGTTTAGCTATTGTGAATTGAGTTGCTATAAACATTGATGTGGCTTCATTACTACAGTATGCTGACTTTAAGTCTTTTGGGTATAAATCAAGGAGTGGGATAGCTGGATCAAATGGTCATTCCATTCCAAGTATTCTGAGGAATCTGCATACTGCTTTCCAGAGTAGTGGCACCAATTTACAGTCCCACCAGCAATGTAGGAGTGTGCCTTTCCCCCATATCCTTACCAACACTTATTGTTACTTAGATTCTTGATCCATGCCATTCTGGCTGCAGTGAGGTGGAATCTCATTTTGGGGTCCTATTCATCACTGCTATAATTTAGTTATTGGGTAACCCCCAAAAGCCTATGTTGTAAAGGTGTGATCCCCGTTTGGCACTATTAAGAGATGGTGGAAGGCGCAACAGATCAGGCTTAATGGGAGGTCTTCAGGCCATGTGGGATACACCCTCAAGAGGGTCGTAGATCCCCATTCTCTTCCTCTTCCTTTCTGTTGCTTCCCAGCCTGGCTTTGCTCCGTCACACATTCCTGGCCTCATGTGATGAGTGACCTGAGGCCCAAAGCAATGTGGCTAATTCCTCATGGTCTGAAGCCACAAAACAAAATAAACTTCTCTCTTTATAAGTTGATTCTCTCAGGTATTTTAATATAGTCACAGAAAACTGATTAACACAATCACCATGGTCCCAATGCCAGTTCTGGGCCTGGCATCGTAAACCCTAGTTAATGGATTGAATAGAAAAATAAATGAATAATAGAAAGGGGAAAGGGAGAGGAAGAAGAGGGAAAGGATTTAGTTACCCAAACCTGTTTTCTACTTTTTCTAAGAGGCACTGGAATTTACTTTGTGTATGACAGAGAACATGGCAAAAGGGACACTGGTGAATGTTGTGGGTTTGCATTTAAAACTTGGTTAAAAGTGACATGAACATAAACACATGTTGCTTGAGTAATGAGCAGTTCCACACTTCGCCCACAGCCAGGACCAGCGTGGCCTCTGTGCTGCACACTCAGATGATCATAGCATAACTCCAGCTCACTGTAGACAAGGTTCGGGTTACACAGGAATCACCCAGCTTCCCTGAGGTCCAGACCCAGCGAGATGAAGAGTGGGAAAGAAAATCAGAGAGGTTGCATCTTAAGCTTTCATCCAACATAGCCAACAGAAAACAGGCTGAAAATTCTAGAAACCAAAGTGATAACTGGCAGAAAACCTTCAGAAATCTCTATCAGACTCCCTGGGCATTCGAATGACCACAGGGGACCTGGGGATGTGACAGAACACTCCTCCAAACTGCCTGCTCCAGCTGCGGGAAACAGCTCTATCCACTCTCAAGAACCTTGCGCCAATACAGAGACACACGTGTACACACTGAGAAACATGCACATGCATGTGCCCCTCACACAAAGCCACCTACACACGCACAACTAGAAGCATATGCCCCCCCACATGCTCTCTCATGCACATATGTTCACACAGATGCACACTCATGAGCATACACGCGTGCACGCAAATGTGTGCTAGCACACATAAATGCATTAACAAGCACATATGTGCACGTTGATGCATGTGTACATATACACACAGACACATGTACCTATGTGCACACACGTGTGATACACACGTGCACTTTCCATCTTTTTCACGGCTCCTGTGGAACTTCGGGAAACAGTGGAGCTGACGTAACTTCCATCTCCAGGTGTTGGAGCCCACCCAAGGTGGCTGTTTCCCCAGCCTGGTGCCACGTACAGACTCCCTCCTGCCCACTTGTATTACGCAGTCCACTGGGAAGCATTTTCACCTGCTGAGCAAAACGCTCTGGACCCTGGAAGACTGTAAACGAGACCTGGATCCTGCTCTGCGTTGTCACCCTGCGGCCCACCTGGCTACCTGTGGGCTCCATACCCTCACCGGAGGGCGAGCGGGCGGGTCTCCCCAGGCTGTGACACGGGACTCCCCAGGTGGTTCCCCAGGGCTGCTGAGCTCCAGGTCCCAGCACAGGTTGGTGGCTGTGACATGCCAGAGTGAGACCAAGAGTAGTCACCACATCCTGGCTGTTCACTGCTGCTATATGCAGATTTTCATTGTCTGAATTTTAAAAATAAAAACACCTTCTCATGTAAATGAAAAAGATACAAATTCTCTCGCCCCTCACCTCACACCCCAGAAAAGATCAGGAACCGCGTCATTTCAAAGCAGGCCTGGAAAGTGAATTTAAACGGTGTTCCACTCCACAGCGGGACAGAAATGCTGTCCAGCCTTGGGACTGTCTCGAAGATGCCAAAACATCAGGGAGGCGTGGCCCCCCAGCCGGTGCCCAAGATCTGAGGCTCACATAAGCATAAGTATATACACATGCACCCCAATGAATGGACAGGAGGAGTTATGGAGCAAATCAGAACTGACCTATAGCCAGGGTCAGTTCATCTGGAAGCCTGTGTGGAGTTAAATGAAGTGAAAGGAGGCGGACACTTAGGATGAGAGAACAGCGTGTGCAAAAGCCCTGTGGCAGAGGCAGCATGGTGAGGACGAGGTTCCCAAAGTTGTGGAGGACAGAGTTGAGAGACTACAGGTGTGGCGAGGCAAGGGCTGGGTTGGGGGTAGAGTACCCCCAAATCTGGGGCACCGCTGAGGGACATTTTGAAAAGATCCGTTTGGCTGCAATGTGAAACAGGAACCCAATGGCATATGTGTATAAACATGATGGAAATTAAAATGAGGGGTCTGTCCAGCCCCAGGATAGCCATGGCTCAGCCCCACAGGGAAACAGAGCCATTTGCAAAGCAGAGCCCAGGAACCACAGAGAGGAGGACAACCAAGGGCCCAGGCAGCAGTGGCCACCAGGGAGGCAGGGTCACACTGGCAGAGTTGGCTGAGGGGTCACCGGGGTCAGCCAGGGGCGGGTCTCAGGCAGTCTGGGAGGAGATGTTTAGATCGGAGCAATGGATTCAGGCAAAGTGGGAATGATCCAGGAGAAAGAGAGAAGATGTTGATTCTTCAGGGAGGAGAGGAAGGACTAGGTAGTAGCTGTGGGGATGGCCAAGGGGGAGGTCTTGGGGTTGTCGTCGTCACTATGACTTAAAATGAGAAACACGCTGGTTTGGAACGCAGTGTACCCTGCCCCCGAAGAAGCTCCACAGACCGTGCTCACCTCCCCCCACTAAAACCTGCGAGAGAGGCAGTGAATTTGCATGCTTTGAAGGTCAAAGGGTTAAGGAAATTGGACCAGTGACATCAGGGAAAGAGACGCTGAACACACTGTGGGGAGAGGAAAGTGGAGGACAGGGTGGGACCTGCCCTAGTGACGTGGAAGAAGCTGTCAGAGAGGAATGACAACAGCCACCTCACGGGGGTCTCTCCAGGACCTGCGGGCCTCAGAGAGCTGGGTTTTAGGCAGGAGCAGACACAGAATCAAGCAAAGAAGGGATCCCAGGTGCCCCTCTCTCTGCTCCCAGAGCCCAACCAGGCTGGCATCTCAGAGTGAGAAGACAAGAAAATTTTACTGCCAGAGAACATGAGTTGGTGGTCAAACCAAAGAGCTGCGGGCACTGACACCTAGGTTCCCCTAGCCACAAGACCCACTGTGTTAGTCAGCTCTCCGTCACTGTAACAAAGTACCTAAGACAATCAACTTATAAAGAGGAAAGGTTTGTTTGGGCTCATAGTTTTGCAGGTTTCAGTTCGGGGGCCTGTGAGGGGCAGCACATCATGGTGGGACCCTGTACCAGAGCAAAGATGCTTGACTCATGGAAGTGAGAGCAAGAAGAAGGTCTGGGGTCCCAATGTTTCCTTAGGGTCATGCCCCAATAAATGGAAGACCTCTTAAACTTTCCACCACCTCCCAATAACATCAAGTTGGAGATCAAGCCTTTAACACTTGGGCCTTTGAGATATATTTCAGACCCAAACTGTAGCACTCTACTTACTGCATGGCTAAGTACGAGTAGCCCGAGAGCCAAGGCTCAGACAGTGTCTGACAAAAACCTCCAGCTTCCAAGAAATCAACACAAGCAAATGCCAAGAAGTGGGAGCCCCCAGGACAAATAACATCATACAAGGAAGAAAAGAAGATACCTTTTAAAAAATCATAGCTACAGAGAAAAATGTGCAAAAAACAAAATAAAATCAAGAGCTATTAAAAGAAAAGAATCAGAGAAAAAGCCCCAAGCCTAGAGAGTTAGACAGGCAGACAGACGGACATGGGAACTGTACATATACACACACCTATTTATAGAAAATGTTCAAATTTAGCAGATAGATTAGATGGGACTGTCAGAGAAGTTAAAAAAAATAATAATCCCCCAGGAATCACAGGAAAAAGTTAAAGAGAGGTTAAATAAGGAATAAAGAAAAAATAAAATTAAAGGATAAATCCAGAAATTCAATGTTCTAAAGTGGAGCAGGAAAAAAAAATAGCTTTCAGACCGAAAAGACCCTCAAAGTCCCTGGACAATGACTGATTCAACGCCACACGAGTCACCAAGACATTCCAGAAGGTCAGCAAAACACAGGGCCCCAGATGGTGCCACTGAGAGGTCAGCCGTGCGCCAGGAAACGGTCGCTCTGGAGAACGGTCACATGGTGGCCTCGGGGTCCTGGGTCCAAGGGAACATGACCTTGGAATCCAATACCCAGCCCAACTATCCCCCAAGTCTGAGGCTGTCGTAGAGATGTCCTTAAACCATCGATGGAGTCGAGCCATCTGACCCGGGTCCCCCTACCTTGGGAAGTCCCTTGAGAATGGGTTTCGACAGATGGGAGTGGCCGTGGGTTCTGAAGGGAAGGACACAAGCCCTGAGCCTGGGAAGGCCCAGGCCAGGGGGCCCCAGGAGCCCGCGGGGCAGGGGAAGCAGGGCCTGTCGATGTCACCTCTACTCTTACCCTTTTTTCTTAGGACTGGGAAGGGCTCAAGCTCGTCCCCCATGGGCTTCGTGTGTGGGCTGGTCCCCGGAGTCCACAGGGCAGACATCACACACCACGTGAAACATTGCTGTCTCCCCGAAAGGGTAAGTCCTGTGGCTGGTTGGGACGAAGGCACTGGGGTGACAGGAGGCTTGTAGGAGCGGTCAGTGTCGAGGGAGGGAAAGAGGAAGGGTGTGTGGTGGGTCAGGAACGGCTCTGGGGGAGAGGCTGTTCACAGGGAGAGTGTCAGAGGGAATCCTGTGAAATGACCACCTGCGCCATTTTTAACCATCAAAATGGCCGTTTTACCCCAGTGAACCCCATCATGTACATCCACAAGAATGGAGTCCTAACTAGAGTAAGATAGATTCCACGCTGGTGTAATTATGTTAAAATGGATTCTGCTGTCATGGACTACTGAAAAGAACCGATAATATAAATAAAATGGCCATTTTATGTGACTCCCACTAATAGCACCAAGAAACACAGAAGCTCTTCTGTAACATGCCGTCCACCTTCCATAAGCTGATCACACGACCCACCAGCACTCCTGCCTTCCTCCCTTCCTCCCTGACTCTAGTCCTCAGCCCCCGAGGCTGTGACAGCTTTTGGTCCCGTCAGGACTGAAAAATCTCTATTTCCGTAAAGCCACCCGAAGCTCCTCCGATTCCCAGTTCTGGAGGCTGCTGGAGGCTGAGCCTCTTGTAAAGGCAGATAGAAGCAGGGGTAAATCATAACCTAGCAGTCACTCCTGCCCACAAAGTGTAGCCTGCTGTCTGAGATTCCTTTACAACCAGAGGAAATCAACTTGGGTTCCTAGAGCAGAGTGGATTCCATTGAATAAAAGCAGAGTAGGAGGAAGGTCCTAGAGCCTCCTCGCCTTCAAGATGAATAAAGGGGAAAGACAAGGGGTGGGGGCGGCCTTTGGAGCGTGGTGATTTTAAATTCAGATGCTCAGGCTAAACCAAGAGGGATGAATAGATAAACCCAGGAAAAACAAACAGGCAGCTATCTCCAGGGCAGAGTTGCATCTCGTGAACCAGGGAGGACTGACGGCAGGAGCCACGCTCAGCCCCTGGAGCAGGAAACGGCCAAGCAGCCCCGGCTCTGAGCACTTCTCGATGGGCACGGAAAGCCCGCAGCCCTGGGACCTCCTGCAGCTTCCCCAGTGACCTTGGATCTCAGGGTTTGCTGGCTCCAGGCCTTTGAGTTCCGAAAGCCATATTGCATGATCTGGAATGAGGGTGTTCAGGGAAAGGAGAGTCCCTCACTGAGCCCACGGTGCCAGGACAGCAGCATGATTCGAAACCAAGTCTGTGGGATTCCCATGTGTGGTTTTCTTCCACCCTTCTTGTCCCCATGTGATAGAATGACCGGTTCTTTTTCACCAGGGGGATCTACACTCCCGTAGTTGTGCATGGTCATTAGAACACGCTGTCCACCCGCTGCCCAATTTCCCCAGGGTACAAAGGGGTATTACTTGTGAAGTCTTTTGGCAGAAAGGAAAACAGTTTTTCTGATTTTTTAATTCCTTAAAATGTTAACTTTTCATTTTGAAATAACTACAGATTCACAGCCATTTGCAAGGACAAGGACAGGCCCCTCGTGCCCTTTGTCGCATTCCCCCAGTGATCACATCTTGGTCATCTCAGCACAACATCAAAACCGGGAAGTCGGCCCTGGGCAACGTGTGCACATGTAGTTCTGTGCCATCCATCACAGGCACAGATGTGTGTTGCCACCACTGCGATCAAGGCAGGGTCACCTTCGTGTCTCCCCTTCATGTTCACACCCTCTGCCTCTCACCAGAAGGCCCCTGGCAACCATGATCTGTTCTCCCTCCCAGACTGTATCAGACATTAGGTGACCTTTAGAGAGTGGCTTTTTCGCCCAGGTTGGTACCCTCGAGGTCACCTAAGCTGTGGCACACATGGTCATGAAGTGCCCTTCATTGCTGAGTGGACTCCAGATGGCCCACCATCCATTGAACGATTCACTGTTGAGAACGTTTGGGTTGTTTCTGGTTTGGGGTGATTACAAGCGAATCCACTGTGATCAATTAATTCGTTTTAATTCCAGTGGGATGCACACCCAGGAGTTCAACCACTGAGTTGCTGTATCAATACTTGCTACCAAAAATGTTTAGTTTAATAGTTCAAGTGTTTAGTTTAATAGTTTAAGTGTTTAATAGTTTGGACTATTTTCCAGAGGGACTATACCATTTTAAATTCCCACTAGAGTGATCCAGTTTCTCCACATCCTCACGGGCAGTTGGTTTGGGCAGTATTTTTTTTAGTGGTTACCATGGGTCCATAGTGAAATTTTGCAGTGGCTTGACTTGTGCTAAAGCTGGTATATTTTTCATCCATGTAAGCTCTTTGCATCTTTTGCCCATGTTCTATTTGAGTCAATTGGATTATTTTACTGTTGACTTTTGAGAGGTTTTTTTTTTTTTTTTTAGGTATTCTGGAGAACACTTTATCAGATCTGTGGTTTGCAAATGTTTCGTCCAATTTATAGTTTGTCGGTTCACTTTTTTAACAGGGGCTTTTTTTTGAGAGAGAAAGTTTCCATTTTGGTGAGGTTCTCTTTATTGATATTTTTGGACCCTGCCTTGCTGTTCCATCAAATCACTCTTCATCAAATAGATCCTAAAGATAGTCTATACTATGTTGTAAAAATGTTTGTAATTCTATATTTTATATTTAAATCTGTGAACTACTCTGAGTTACCTTTTAGATTTAGATCAAGGTACATTTCTTCACTTATGGACATTCAATTGCTCTAGTACCATTTTTTGACAAGACGATTCTCCCTTCATTGACCTGCTTTTTGCAGTACAATAAATAAATAAAGACTACTGACCGATATCCCTTATGCATATAGACACATGCTTAAGAAACTGTAATTCAGCAATACATAAAAATAACTGCACAAGATGACCAAGTTGGGTTTATTTCAGGGATGGAAGAATGGTTTACCAAATACCAAGCAATATAATCCAAAAACTTGTTTAAAATCTGGGAGCCCTATCTGTATAAGGTTGTGCCTGGATTCTTTATTATGGGTTCCTTATTCTGCTCCATTTGTCTCTCCCTCTGCTGACATCCTAGATTTTCACTAATGCAGCAAAATAACAAATCCTGAGATCTGACAAAGTGATCCCTCTCAATTTTATTCTTCCTTTGCTTATATAGTTTTTAGAATAATTTTATCTATGTCTACCAAAACTCTTGCAGGGATTTTGATAAGAATTATGTTAAACTCCTGCATCGGTTTGAAAGTTCTACTTTATAATATTGAGTCTTCCAATCCATGAACATGGTACATTTCTCTGTTTCTTTGGATCTTTGATTTTTCTTCTCAGCACTTTGTACTTTGCAGCATACACATCTCATGCATGTTTTTTTGAGATTTATGCCCTAGGAATTCCTTTGTTTTCTTCCTTTCTTTTTCTCTTTAGTGATTATAAGATATATTGCATTTTAATTTCAACTTCCATGTGTTCATTGCTGAAATATAAAAATATGACCGATTTTTATATGTTGATCTCATATCTTGAAACCTTGCTTATTCATTCTAGGAGTATTTAGTGTGTTTTGTCTGTTTTTGTAGATACCTTGGCTTGTTCTAGGTAGACCATCTTCATATCATCTGCAAGCAGGGACAATTTCATTTCTTTCTTTCTGGTTTCTGTGCCTTTCATTTTCTTTCCTTTCCTACTAGGCTGGCTAGAACTTAGACTACTTAGCTGAAGAGAAGTGGTGACAGGAGAGATTTTTGTCTCTTTCCAGATCTTAGAGGAACACAGTCTGATATTATTTGTGGGATTTTGCAGGTGCTACTTATGAAGTTGAGGAGTATCCACTCCACTCCTAGTTTCCCAAGAGTTTTATCATAAATAGGTTTTGTCAATTGCTTTTACTTTGTGATTGATATGATATTGGGATTTTTCTTATTTAGCCTAAGAATGTTTGTGTTAGTATTTATGAGGGATGTTAATCTCTAGTCTTTTTTAAAAAATGTACTTGTGTGACTTAGCACTTGTTTCACAAAATGCATTAGTGAGTACCCATACCTCTTCCATTTTCTGTCAACGATTGTACAGAATTGATGCTAATTATACTTTTGGTATGATTTTTATTTTTATTTATTTTTTTGGTGAAACACTCTATATGCCTTGAGATTTCTACTTTTTAAGGAAGTTTATAAATTATTAATTCCATTTTATTAATTATAGGAAGTTATAGGAATGCTATTTTGTTGGCTTATTTCATATGAGGAGAAATGTGGTAAATTTTGCCTTTCAATAAATTAGTCTGTTGCATCTAAGCTGTGAAATGTATGTAAGAGTTGTTTACAGAACTATTTTAGTCTCCTCTTCATGTCTGCAAGGGAATATTATTTTTCATTATTGATATTAGTGATTTCTCTTTCTCTGCCCTTTTGAAAATCCATCAATTTATTTATATTTAAAAAAACATTTTTTAAAAAATTTAACATCTCCCCTGGTTTTATTTATTTAGTACCAGGGATTGAACCTAAGGGCACTTAACCACTGAGCCACATGCCCAGCCTTTTTGATTTTTTATTTTGAGACAGGGTCTCATTGGTTGCTTACAGCCTCACTGAGTTGCTGAGGCTGACTTTGAACCTGTGATTTTCCTGCCTTAGCCTCCCAGGCCTCTGGGATTACAGGCTTGCACTTCTGTTCCCTTTATTGCACCCTTCCTTCTGCTTGTTTTGAATATATTTGGCTCTTCTTTTTCTAGTTTCTTGAAGCGAGAGTTTAGATTATTGCTTTGAGAATTTTTCTTTCTTTTACCTGAGCTTTTTTTTTTTTTTCCTTTTCTGAGCTTCTTAAAATTTTTCTTTTGAATCAAGAAGCAAGATTCATGCAGGGTCTCCATTCAACTGATATGGAAGTAAAAAGTTTGCATGCGCGCATATACTGTGTAAATTTGTAGAATTTTCGTGGTCATTAAAAATAAAATCCCAGCTATTTAACACCATACCCGCAGGTGGAGGCCAACCCTTTCCAGATGAGCACACTGGTATGCAGAGATTGAACTCTTTATTAATCAAGAGAGAAGTGAAGGCAAGACCACACCATGCCCCCCACTGCAGAACCCCGACCTGTGCTGGCCTTCCCAAGGGCAGGGGAAGAGACTGTCCAAAATGAATCCTCTGGGATCCATCCAGCCTCCCTAAAACCAACCCATCATGAGCCATAGCAGAGAGACGTAGGGAGTAGCAAGATTGGCAACTGTGAAGGATCCCTCCTTCTTCCTTCCTGTCCTGTTGCCTCTCTGCTGTGCCCCCTGCAGAAAGGTGAGCCGGTGTCTTCCAGGGAGGTTGCCGTCTCCAAAGCTCTGTAATAAGTCATGCCGCAGTCCGGCTGCAGCAAAATAAGCGGGGGGTGACGAGCAACTTGTGTACATTGATACAGCAGGAGTGGGAGCCGTTGATTGTAGGACAGGAGGGGTATATATACATTCCACACAGCTTATCGTAATTGACATAAACTCGATACAGCAGTCAACCAATCAGGAATCTCCACACTTAAGGGCTCGCTGGCGTTACTTCTCAAACCACTCCCTCTGGCAAAATGCCAGGCGCCATCTTGACTTGTTTACAGACCCTAACAAAGTCAAAAGCCTCCAACCGGGCAAGGCATCCCAATGGGTTTCAAGTAGCCAGGATCAAACCACACCTGTCACTTACCAGCCACGCAAGTCCTGGCAAATGGCTTCAGTTTTCTCCTCCCAAGAACAGGATGCTATTTCACTGATCTCCTGGGATCGTTCCGAGGAGCAAGTCACTGTACTTAAGCTGGTTGAACAGCACCCGGCCCATGTAGGCACCAGATCAGCCTTTACTGGCATTTGCTCTTATTGCCCCATCAAAACTTTAGTCCTTGCTGCTTAAAAACCCACAGCCTTTGATGTTGCAGGAGTGAGGAAATTGGCAATTAACCATTTTCATTGATCTCCACCCTCTCTCTCCACCCCTACCACCAAGTAGACCAGTTGGTGGCCAGGAAAAAAGCAAAGTTACTCGGAAACATTGCAGACACTTGTTCAAAACCCCAGGGGCTCAGCAGCAATACACCAAACCAGTTTCAGCAGCCTACAGACAGGTTTGCACATAACTGCTCTACTCACTGCACGCTGTTGGACGGATGAATAAACACCACGGGGCATTTTTGTTGGATCACACAGTTTACCTCTTGTGTGAACAGTGTGTAAATGCAGAACATTGCTCCAGTGGTCCAGCCCCCACCACCCTTCCCAGGTATGGCACTCACAGAACCAGGGTGAATTGGATTCGTGCGACCTAAAGCACCGGAGCTGCTGCTGAATGAGTGAAACGTAAGCTTCACGGCAAGCCCTCCAGTGAGTCGAATCCGCTTCCACCCACTGGTGTGTCTCCAAACTCTTTCTCTGCTTGCTTTCAGAAGGAAGGGCTCTTACACAAAAGCACGCACATGTGCAAGCACATCGGATCCCACCCTCCTCCTCAAGTTCTCAGTTCCCTTTCTGTCTGCTCCCACTTCATCTGAAAACCCCGACATCCTGCCTGTTTTAAGCCCTCCTCCTCATGCCAGAAGAAGTTAGTTATATTTCCCACGTCTTAAAATGATGTTGCTGTGAGCAAAGTCTGAGCCGACCGGAGTCCTCCAAGGATGTAATACAGACCACAAGCATCAGTTTGTAGGGATCCAGCATCGCTGAGTAAAAATGCAGTCAGGTGGCTGCTTGCTGTAATAATATGGACCATGTTTGCTCCTTTTCTTTAATATGATGGTTAAGCATCATGTTTCCCAAACGGGATCACTGGGAAGGCACTGGGGCAGGGCAGGGAGAGGAGAGGTGGGAACATGATGATGTGACCATCGCTGGCTCTCCTACTATGGGCCATGTGGGCTTTGAGTTCCCCTTTCTAAGCCGTGTTTTCTCATTTGCAAACCACAGCAAAGCTTCACAGAAAAGCGTCTGTGGCAACCCCAGGCAGGGCCCGGCACATACACAGCAGGTGCTTGGTGGGTGTTCCTTCCCTCTCTGCCCCCAACAGATCTGGGCCTTTCCCCAAGTATGTTTCTATGTTTAAACGAGCTACTGTTTCCTATGCTTTTGAGATCCATCCAGAAAATCATTGCCTGTACCAATGTGTCAAAGTGTTTCCCCTATTCCAAAAACGTAAGGAAAAAAAAAAACCCTCAATAACCTTAGCCGTGGGGAAATGCAAATCAAAGAGATACTACCTCACCCCAGTTAGAGTGGCTATTATTTTTTTTTTGAACAAATAAAGAAAAATATAAATTCTGGAGAGATGTGGACACTAGACACATTTGGTGGGAATGTAAATTAGGGAGGCCATTATGGAGAGCAGCATGAAGGTTCATCCAAACACTAAAAATATATCTAGCATATGATCCAGCTAGCCTACTTCTGGGTACGCATCCAAGGGAAATGCAAGCAGCGTATCCAAGAGATATCTGCAGGCCCGTGTTTATTTTAGCACTATTCACAACAGCTCAAACATGGAATCCACCTCGGTGCCCATCAACTCATGAATGGACAAAGAAAAGTTGGCACGTGTTATAGTTTGGTTCTGGAATGTTCCCCAAAGACTCCTGTGTCAAAGGCTTGGTTCCCAGCTTGTGCCACCACTGGGAGGCGGTGGAAGCTTCAGGAGGAGGGGCCTAATTGCAGGGGGTGTCCTTGATGGGTACATCTTTTCCCCTCCTACACCTCCCTCACTGTCTCCTTTTGCTCCCTGGCTGCCTTGGAGTGAGCACTCTGTCCCACCATGTTCTCCTACCTGTGATGTTCTACCTTGCCCGAGGCTAAAGCAAAGGGGTTCAGCGATCATGGACGGAAAGTTCTGAGCCAAAATAAATCTTTCATCCATAAGTTGATTTTCTCGGGTACTTTGTCACAGTGAGGAAAGGCTGACCTCAGCAGCACGTGTGCACAATAGAATATTATTCAGCCACAAAGAAGAATGAAATCCTGTCATTTGTCACAAAATGGGCAGAAGTGGAGAGCATTATGTTAAGTGACATAAGTCAGACACAGAAAGATAAGTGCTGCATGTCCTCTCCTGTGGAAACCAAAAAGAGTCAAACTGAAAGTGGGATGGTGATTACTAGGAAGTGGGAAGGGTCTGAACGTGGGTGGCGTGGAAACAGGGTGTTTGGGTTTGATTTGTGTTAAATATAGACATGTATGGAGATATCACAATTAACTCCACAAATATGTACTAGTAATACTTGATAATAAAAGTCATAATAAAGAGCTGAACCAGCCAATTTTCCCATTTATCACGAGGATTTCATTTTATGTAGTTATTATACATTGAAGTGTCACAATTCAAATGAAAATAGCGATCGCGGATGGGCGGAAGACCAGTTGTCAAAATTTGGGGGTTATTTTTAATGTAAAATGCTTGCCTCGCCTGGGTTCTTCTGAGCTGAATTTCATTTTGCTTAGAGAGCATTCCATTCTGCTGTCCAGTGGTTAGAAAAGAAAACAGTGATCATGGATTCAAAAGATGGCGGATTCCCGTTCTATCATTTGGTCAGAGAAGGGGTTGGATGGGGGGAGGGTTTCATCTGGAAAAGAGTTGAATCATGAAGGGTCATTAACACTTCGTGCGTGAGCCTGGCCTGCTGTGCACATGGACTTTGACCTAACTCCAGCGCTGCCTGGGCAAGATGTAGCCCAGGAAAGAGGGTAGCAGAGCCCAGCCACCCAGGAGACCACAAGGGGCCTCCGGCTGCTCCCTCTGCCCTATCCCCTACTGTGACCCCACTGTGGCTGGCAGGAGTGGGGAAAGGACCACAAGATGTGTAAGGTGAGGAGACAGTCCAGGCGGTGACCCCTCAATTGTGAAGACTGCCTTCTTCTGACACAGATCTCCAGGTGGCCTCTCCATGGGTGTCTGCCCTTGGTGACCACCAGGGAACTCAGGTAGGGCCTCTAGCAGACACAGGGGAGGCCACTGTTCTCTGAACTGGCCTGGTCTTCAGGTCTCCACAGAGCCCTTGAGGCAGAGCTGCTGTGCTGGGTGGAGACTCTCTTGGTGACAGAGCACAGATAAACAGGCACAGACAATGACAGGAGAAAAGCCTCATCGTGAAAACTCTGCAACATCAAGTTTCACATAAAAACAGCTCCCCCCTGCACCCTGTTGTGTAGGCACGTGTGCACATATTGATCAATGTAGGATAACATTCTTCACTTTAGATTGTCTTTAAGGTCATATGCCTACATGATAAAACAACTCAAACCATAAAGCAACAAATAAAAGTCATTCGCCCCACACCACCTAACCCTACTCTTCAAAATGTGAGCAGTCTTCCAGAAATCTCCTATACAGACTCATAGAATCTTTTTTTTTTTTTTTTTTTTTTTGAACCAGGGATTGAACCCAGGGACACGTTACCACTGAGCCACATCCCCAGCCATTTTTAAAATATTTTATTTAGAGACAGGGTATTGCTGAGTTGCTTGGGCCTTGCTAAGTTGCAGAAAGCTGGCTTTGAACGTGCAATCCTCCTGCCTCGGCCTCCCAAGCCGCTGGGATTACAGGCGTGCACCACTGTGCCTGGCTCAAAGAATAATTCTTAACAATTTCAATGAAATGCAATTCATCCCCTGCAGCTCATTATTTAAAATGCACAATTCAATGGATTTTAGGAGATTCATAGAGTGACGCAACCATCACCACAGTTGATTTCTGACCATTTTCATCAGCCTCCCAAGGAGCCCTGCTCCCTAGTAGGGCTACTTCCCCTCTCCACCCACTCACCTCCCAGCCAGAGCCAAACATCAATCTAATCTCCATCTCTACATATTTGCTTCTTCTAGACATTTCACATACTCCCTCCTTTGAGGGTTCCGCATTCACAGATTCAAATAGTTTCAGATTAAATCTATTTTTTAAAATATTTTAGAATATTTTGAAAATATTTTAAAAATAGTTCAGTCTAAACTGAGCACGCAGACTTTTTTCTTATTCCCCAAACAGTAACAACTATTTTCATAGCATTTACATTGTCTTAGGTGTTATAAGTAATCTAGAGATGATTTACGTCTATGGGAGGAGGTGTGCATGCTATCTGCAAATAGCACAGCATTTTATATGAGGATTTCAACACTTGCAGACTTTGGTGTCTGGAGTGGATCCTGGAACAAATCTCCCGTGGACACAAGGGATGGCTGTAAATGAAATCATCTTCTATGATGGATTTACACACATGTCAACAGACATGGGATCATACCTCGCTTCCTCTTTCCCTTGATAGACTATCTCAATGATCTTATCACGAGAGCACATACAGATCTATCTCATGGATTAAAATACCTACAGAGATCCTCAGCTCCTACTGACAGATGATCAGATTGTCCGGGCCTCGTGGGCAATGCTGTAATTAAATGTGTCTTGCTGGATTCTTTTAGGTGAAAACATGAGAAATCCCTACAGTGAAATAGCTGATGAGATGGTATTCAGAGTCGAAGCTGCGATGGTTATTCCACAATCACCCTACAGAAAGGTGCCACACGGTGTAGTCACACCAGGAGGCAGAGACAGTGCCCACAGGGAAGGCCAGGAGTCTAGGAGGAAATGAAAAGTCAGAGAGGCATGTGAAAATAAATGTAGGTGAGGATTGGCAATGCGGCGCCCCGCCTGCCATTCCCCTCTAGGGTTGGGGGTGATGGGCAGCACAGTGGACCTGCAGAACAGCGGAGAGGAAAACGGAGGAGGGGAGGGCCTCCTCCCACTGGCTGTCAAAGACTCGTCACCTAAGGCAGCAGACCCTGTGGCCAGTGAGCATCTTTGTGGACCTTCCTGATGAGGGTCTGGGTGCTTGTTTCCAACAACAAATGCATCGTTTCGACACCGACTGATTCTCCAATTCTGCAACGCCGACTGAGTGTGCCCGCATCTATTCTGACACGGACTCCTTGGGATTAGCAAAGGTCACAGGTTAAGGGGTCGATCCCACAAGACTGCCCCTTCTGCGGACCATGACGCACACTTCTGCCCACAGGACGGCTCATTTGGGGATTCCCACGAGTCCCCCTTAGGTTCCATAACTTGCCAGGGTGACTAACAGAACTCAGGAGCACTTTTTGCTTATCAGAATAACGGTGCATTGTAATGTGTCTATTACAGAGGACACTGTTCCTCGTGGGCCATCTCCGTGGAGAGCTGCAGAGGGAGGGGCGTGGCGCACCCCCACTGCCTCGGACCCCGTTGCTGCTCACCCACTTGGGAGTCTCTGAACCCCACTGTGGGGGTTTGCATGGAGGAGGTCTCCCTACTTAGGCATGGTCGGCCACGTGACTGGTGGTTGGTGACAGCTGCCTCCACCCCGCTCCCCTCTCTGGAGATCCAGGGTCAGTGCTGAAACTCCGGTCCAAATCAACTTTCTCTGGCCACCTCCATTCTAAAACTCACAGGGCCCAGGCCGGTCAGTCGTCTCATCAGATCAGCGAGTGTCCCCAGGATTCAGAGCTCTGCCACAGGAACCCCAAAGGCCAAATATTTATTCCTTAATATACCCCAGAGTCCTGGTGTGTATCTTCCTTGAGGGGTCAGATGCATTCCCAACCTCTCCTGCACACACACCCCGCACACTCCACAATCATCCACACACCACACTCACCACACCATATACAACACACACACATCACACACACCACACCACACATCACACACGTACACACACCATGCATACCACACATACATAATATACACATACACAGACACACACCACCTTTCACACGTGCACACACCATGTACTATACATGTACCACACACTCATGCTAAGAACGTACGTACACATAGCATACACCTATCACATATACTTGCAGACCATATACATACACACACCTCACATCACAGACAAAACACACACACCACACATACATTCACATCCCTTACACACCGCACACATATGCACATATCACATACACACTCATTATGTTTCTAAATGTTGGAAACATAAATTGTGAAATTCAGAAGGGACCGTTCCTGGAGTCTTGATGGCTCCTAGCTGACTTCCAGGATGGAAGCAGCGGGGTGTGGGGGGGGGGGGAGTAGGAGCATGATGATGGGGATGAGCTGGGTGGTCACTCAGCTCTGGGTGACACCTCTGTCACTGCGTGAACACTTCTCCTTGAAGGACTTTAGCAGTGAGTCAAAGACTTCCTTTGGGTCCAGACAAGGTCACTGTACAAAAGGCGAAGCTTCTTTCTGCAAATCCACACCAGGGTCGATATTTTAAACCTATTGCATGTAGAGCAATCCAACAGAGAGGAAGCAGCTTTGGCTTGTCTGTCACCTTGCAGACAGAGTGACCACAGGCCTGAGTCACCCACATTACTCAGGGCTCCTTTCCAACACCATAGCCCTACCTGTGAAAAGGTTTTTCCTTTTTCTGGGGCCACCATATCATAAGTTGGGGCTCCCCAAAGAAATAGAACCAAGAAGAGATGTACACACACACACACACACACACACACAGAGAGAGACAGAGAGAGAGAGAGAGAGAGAGAGAGAGAGATCTACCATGAGGGACTGGCTCACACAATTATGGAAGCTGACAAATCCAAAATCCATAGAGCTGATGCCCCAGCTCAATTCTGAGGCCGTCTACACCATTGTAGAAGCAGTCTGAAGATGGACTCTAACAAGGGAGAGTGTTGGCCTTTTGTCTTCAAAAAAGATCCATTCAGGCCTTCAACAGATTGGACAAGGGCCACCCACACTGAGGAGGGCCATCAGCTTTACTCAGTTTACAGATTCAAATGTCCATTTCATCCAAAATCACCTTCACAGACATGCTCAGAATAATGCTTGACTAAATATCTGGGCACCTCATGGCCCAGTCAAGTTGATACATAACATCAACCATCTCACCCACCAAATGGCTTTATGGAAAGTGGAAAAGCCTTTATTCTCTTCCAATGAGCACTGAGTGATTAACCAGACTGCCTGCACGTTTTCACCTATGGGTACTACACCACACCTATTGGCACACCCTGTCTGACTCAATTATTTCATCCAGGGTTGCAGAATGAGGATTTCCTAATTCCCCCATATTCCTTCTCACACCGATAAACCGGTATCCCTCCGTTAAATTGCTTTTCTCACCGACCAGGGATGCAGAAGGGGAGACTTTCATTCAACTGAATTGTAGGGAGAAATATTCTCCCCAGAGAAGTAGTGGGAGAAGCGCCTCTCCAGGGGCTACAGGGGCACAGCATGCCCTATTGTCAGGCACCAATGTCTGGGTCTTAAAGTCCAGGGATAAAATGAGGCTCTTGATTACCAGAGGCCTGTGTGGGGGAGAGCTTCTCCAAACTAGGCATCTTTGGGGAAAAGAAACTTAATTGAAAGAGGAGTTTTAGGGACCCCTTAGTGAGATGCTATGGGCCAAATCCCTGTATCTTTCTTATGGAAATCTTCAGTGAAGAATCAAGAGTCCCACTTTATCCTCAGGACTGCTGGAGTCCATTCAAGACTGGTTTTGGAGGCCTCAGTAAAGCTCATGACTGCCCACCATGATTTTCTCTGTGAATGAAGACATGGGTGCTGGTCACAATTCAGCCAGCACCTCAGCAGTGAATTTGACGTAGTGGGAAGTAACTCAATACACTTGTTAATGAACTGATGGACCGTTTTTGTGTGCTGTAGATTTAGTGGCTAGGCTGTTCTATTGTTACCAGATATGGCAAAGGTCCATGAAACATATTCCCTCCTCTCCTTTCCTTGACTTGATGCTGTAGGAGTCAAACAAATGGAAACACATTTGGTCCCACTTGCACACTTGCAGTTGGAGTCAGAAATTGCTTTTTTTCAGTACTCTGAAAGCAAATTGGTGAGCAAATTTGGTAGGCTAGGCAAATTAGACGGTGTGAAAGCACTGAGCTGGTCTCCCAGCTCAGGGGCCCACTTTACCAGTGAGTCCTCGGTCCGCAGAGCCCTGCAGCCTTGCCTGGGCAGGGTTCATGTCCCCGAGGGCTTGCATTTCTCACCAGGCACAGAACGAGGAGAGGTGCTGGCCAACTTCTACTCTGTTGCCCTAACCTGCCAAATGCACCCCTAAGAATCATATGCTCCCTGTTCCAAGGGAAGGATGCATCATCGGGCTCAGCCTCAGGAGGTAAGAGGGCAAACGAGAAAAGGTCCCCGGAGCGCTTTACTCCAAGACCCTAAACTCTCTCTAGGGGCTCAACTCTGCCCAGGAATTTACAGTCTTGATTTGAATAACAGCTCTTTGGTTCCAGGCCTTTGTGTCTCCCCCTCTCCCTCCTCCCCAAAGCTTCTAGGATTGTTTCCCTATTCAAGCCATTGAAGTCTCTGTTGTTTGCTTTTAACGGACAATTTGGCCATTCCCTGCCGGGGCTCCTTTCTGTTTAAAGACTTCACAGGGATGACTTCAGTTCTCCACGCACAGGGAGAAGATCCTGGCGCGCAGCTGGGGGTACAGCATGGCTGCTTTGGGGGGAGATGGGGGGCTTCAGCTGTCATCCTCCTGCCGATCTATTTGCTGGACCAAGGGTGGACCAAGGGTGGGCGCGGCGCCGGAACCGCAGCCAGGAGCGCGTTTGCCAGAGGAGCTGGGTTCTCGAGGGGTCGGAGGGCGGAGACCCCCCCCCCCCAACCCAGGCACCGGAGGGGAGGAGGGCAGGGAAGGAAGAAGTCCAAAAGAAAATCCTGCGGGTCGCCAGAGGCTCACCTACAAGTTCAAGCCTGCGGACAGTCCATTTCAGATGGAAATGGTGACCATCAGGACAATGATGACCACATTACCAATAATAGCAATAACCATATTTATAGTAGAATAATCGGCGCCGCATCAGTCCGAACCCTCGCTCTCAGCTCCCGCCCGACAGGGGCCGGTCCCCGCCCGCAGATCCACTGGGACAATCTGTCCCCGCTGGGTCCCGGGCGCCTGTGGAACTCGCGGGAGGGACGCAGGTGTGGGGACCGGTCCGGGCCCAGGACCTGGGGGTCCGCGGCGCCCCCCGAGGACTGAGGAATGGGGCAGGAGGGCGTCCAGACCGGGTGACGAGCCCCTGCTCAGGTACCAGGGGCCCGACTGCGGGGGCCGGCGCCCCTTGGAGGCCAGCGGGCGGGAGGGGCGGGCGGGGACACGCGGGGGGAGGGCTCTGCAGGGGCCCCGCCCCCGCGGGCCGCTGGAAAAGTTTGTGCTGGGACTCGCTGGAGCAGAGGCTGAGCCAGCCGGATCCGGGGACGGGCGACAGCGACCCGGCCCTGGGCGAGTTTGCAGGACGAGCTCAAGGAAACGCCGGGCAGGAGCGACCCGACCCCCTAAACCGGCGTCTGAGCGGAGGAAGGGGCGCCTGGGTCGCCGCCGCACCCACCCGCCAGGATGCCGGTGGGCCAGTGCCCCTTCCAGACGGAGGTGAGCGGACGGTCCTGGTCCTGGGGACTCGTGGACGCGGAGCCCGGGTGGGGTGGCCTGGGGGATCCCTTGGGACCACACTGGGGACAAAGTCCCAGCCGGTCCTGGGTGCCGCGGTGACCTGGACGCTGAGTTCACTCACCGCCAGAGCGCTCCACATCAGCACCCCGCCTCCCAGGCCATCCACCCAAGTGACCGAGCCAGGAAGGGGCAGGGGGGCAATTCCTTTTGAACTACCCTTGGACAGGTTTTTTTTTTTTAAAAAAAAAAAAAAAAAAGCTGATCTGGTGTGTGTTTGGAGGGGCGGAGGTGGGATAAACTGAATGAAAAACTCAAGCGGCTTGAAGTTCCTTTATTATTTTCCTTGGACAATTAAAAATGTTAGGTGCCCCCCTCAAAGGAAGACCCTGAGGACCATGAGGGTTGGGCTTCTTCGCCTGGAAAAATCATTATTTTAGGTTACCGTTAGTGGGTTACAACATTCCAGTTTTCCTAACATATCTCTGACAAGTCAATTAAGGCTCTCAAGATGGGAGCTGGAAGTCCAAGTCCCCTCAACACAATAACCAGGTTCTCCGCAGGAGATGGGCACTGTTAGATTCATAATTGAGGTGCAGCCTAGGAAGAGACCAGTCTCACAACGGTCTCTGTCTCAATCTTTCTTTCTGGTTGCCTCTGTCTCTCTCTTTCTGGCTTTGGACACTCCCAATGGCATATTTCCTTGTGGTGTTTTCATATTTAGATGTAAGAGAGGGACTCCTTGTTGGATTTTTAAAGGGAACACACTTTGATTTGAACTTTGCAGAAAAGAAAAGGCAGCAACATGAACACAGGATTCTTCCATCCTGTACCTAGTGTCCCTGGCCAGAACTCGGAGACTTCCAGAATTAGGTTGCTTTCTAAAATCTGAACAGTAAAATTATCCGATGTTTTATATAATCACGTGGGTGTGATTTAATTTTTTTTCAATATTCTTTTATTCTTTTCTTCATAGATGCAAATCTTGCAGGCAGGGTTAAGGAAACTATAATTCCTAGAAAGTACAGGGGAGGCTGTTGTTCTGCTCCTCAATGACCAGGGCTGGTTTTTATATGAGTGGGTAGATGGCGGGTGTGGGGGGGGATGTATGTATGCACATGCTCTGTTTGAGCCTTGGAAGTGTCCAGATTTTAATTGATACAGAGCTCAATGTTCAGAGGAATCATTGTGTTGCCATAGAAGAACTACACATTGGGTGTTTTAAATCCACAAACCAACAAATGTTCACATTGGCCCTACTAAAGTCATTCCTGTTTTCTGACGCCAGAGATCTACCCTTCAAAGCCAGCCCTTTAGGGCCACCGCCTAAGATGCAAGAAGAGAATGAAGTCAAAACCAGTTTGGAGCTTTGAAAAGGCCATTTTCCTTATAACAGTTGTGAATTTTTTAAGTTCAGGACAGTCCTAATTTTCTACCATATTTGGATGCTAGAAACTCTCATTTCCTGTAGGAGAAGTTTTACGTATAGTCTTAGTGACCTGATTCCTCAAAATTCAGAGACTGGATTTCCCTCTTTCTGGAAATCATGACGCTGAATTATTTCCGTGGTATCTCTTCCATCTTCCTCAATATCTACAGTATATTTATATTCTCAATAATGAGAATTTGAGCTCATCCCAATCTGGAAAAATTGGGGGTTTCCCTATTGTACAACACTTTTTTTTTTCTGCCAAAGCCTGGAGATAACCTCTCAGCAAACTGTTCACAGAGCCAGCTGGAACTGTGGTGCTGCGGGTTGCCCATGCCCCTCCAGTCTTCACATCTGGCTTTATAAGTCCTCTTTTATCACTTTTGGAACCATTTATATTATTCCTGTGTCTTGCATTTTCAGTTCAATTAATTACCTTTTTACAGAAGACTTTGGGAGATAATGTTTTGAGGAAAAATAGTTTCAATTAATAATACATTTCATCTGTTCCTTTTATCACAGCTCCTGGGCATAAAGTCTCCTGTTTTCTGGTTGGTTTGTTTGTTTGTTGTTTTTGCGTTCTATTTTTGAGGAATGGAAGCTGCTTCAATGCAACAAGGCAATAGGCCTGTTAGGTGAAAATATTTTGGGGTCTGGAGTGTGACATCCAGTGGGTGGGTTTTGTCCTGTCAGCAAGCATGCTGCTGGTATGGTCAAGCACAGTGTCCTAGAGTCAGGTCCTCAGCCAGCTTTTTGGTCTTGAACATTCTTCTCCATTTTCCTGGCTTCAGAATTTTCTAAATATTTCAGTAAAGTCCCCAGAGTGTCATTCCAATATTTTGCCAGTACAGTAGCTAGGCAATTCGGCTGTAAAGCATACTGGGAAAATTCTTATCACCTCCTAGTAAAAGGACATGTGGCAAGGTGACGGCCTTCCAAAGAGCTTATCCCTGATGGCGTGCATGGGAACCAGATGACAAGGACATCCAGCCCAGCCAGACTCTATGACCTAGGGCAAGTGGCCCCTCCCCCAACTTTCGTTTCCTATTGTGCACACTCAAGACAGCAAACGGTACTGTGGGTCTAGCCTTGGCACAGAATGGACCACAGGTGGACTTCTTGGGCAGGACGCCTCTTGTGTGAATTTGCCTTTGGCTTCCTCACCGAGCCTGTTTCCACACATCTGCATTCATTTTGTGGAAATCTTAGCAGTGATCCAATCCCGTGCTCTTGAGAACAAGACAAGAAACTGTTTGAAAAGATTGGTTAGAAAGCAAAAGGGAGCAGATTCAATTGCCTCCCCTGGACCAGTCTGGAAGCCTAGGAGGATGTTCACAGGGTGCCTGTGTGGGGCCAGTACCCGAGGTTCCTTGGACACAGTCCCCCCTGTCCAGGGTTCCATGGACTCTGCCCAGATTCGTAATAGCACCCCAGCCTGCTTTGCTAAAGATCGGTCTAAAGAGAAACCACCAGAAGCAGGAATCTCCACCAGGAAAGTGAATTCAACTCCATGCTTTGAAGAAGAAAAGTGGGAAAAGATGCCAAACCTTTACCTGGTGTGACTGTAGCGGTTGGTATCTCCCAGAGAGCTTCATTAGAGGGCCTAGATCAAAGCGCCAGGCACGTGAGACCGTGTGTAAAGCTTGCATTTTTCCATGAACTATCTGGAGGCCGCGTGAGGTCACCCAAGAAAACCAGAGCAAGGGAAAAGACTCATTAGCAAAGGAATTTCGCTGGAGCCGTGAAAAGGCCAGCTCATTATTTCCTTTCTGAATTCTTTAAAATGAAAAGAAAAAGGGAAATTCTTGCTTTTCAAGAAATGTTGCTCATTGGCAAATCTTGGGTGCTTCAATTCAGTTTGGGGGACAAAGTGGTGGACTTTCCCAGGAGAATATTCCTTTTAAAAACATAGCATCCTGCATGTGACCAGGGAAATGTCTTCCTATCTCATTGTGCTTTCCTTTTATGTGTGTGTGTGGGGGGGGAGGCGTGCTAGACTTTGTAGAAATATTAGCCTTCTTCTTTTTTCCTTTCCCTTCTTTTTATAGTTTGTTTATTTTTCAAACTGACATGTGGAGAAAGTGAATGGCTAGAGTAGAAAGCACATCTGGAATCCATCTGGCCCCCTCTCCCAGGCTCACCCCCCTCCAGGGGATGCTCCTTTGGGAGTGGGGGAAGGCAGCCACGGTTAACATTGGTGGGGTCTAACTTGGGGTCATCCGCCGTGGATCATCTTCTAGAAGGTGTCTTATTTCTTCTGGGCAAAAGAGTGAACATGTTGGTGTTTAAAATGCCTTGAGGTCAGCCGGTGATCCCAGGTCCATGAGGCCAAAGGGCAAGCTGTTAGGAAACAGAGTCCTCTCCAGGGGGAGTCAGGGCTGAGCAGAGGCTCTCCTTACGTAGGCAGTGACTGCAAATGCAGACAGGGGCAGGCGGGAGGAGAGCAGACACAGACCATGAAATACCTAAGTCCCTGGAGGAGCAGGGAGGGAGCAGGAGTGAGGGGCTGCCGGGGTGGTCAGAGAGGGTTGGTTGGGGCAGGTAGGTTTAGGGTCAGGGTCAGGGTCAGGGTTAGGGAGTGTTCTGTGCTGGGGAACTTCAGGCAGGACTCTGCGGAGGGGTGTGGTTGGCTGGAGACCCTGCGGCTCGTCTGTACTTCTGCAATGGGCCACCGCTTTCCGATTCTGCACAGAACTCGTCTGCCCCGTAGTCTCATTTCTCAGCACTAGGCTGCCTTTTTAAGTGTTTGGGTGGAAATTAAACAGCAACCAACATGTCGCTGCCAGCTCTGGACAATTAGCCTCTAAATTAAAACAAAACGTGAGACTTCGTTCTCTGTCGGTTCTGCCCTGGAGATGAAGGCCAACCTGGCTTCCCGTCCTGGTTCTGTTTTGCAGGATGGGGGTGGGGACAGGCTGCTGTCCGTGCTAACATCCAGGAAGCCCAGCACCCTAGAGAAATCACAGACTAGACTGAGTAGAGGGTGACTTGTCTGTTCACGTGGTGGATGAGAGCAGTCGGGACTGGCCGCATCCCCCGGCATGATTCCCACGAGCATCCTGGTGAGAGAAATGTGTCGCACACCTTCATGTCCTGTGGGGATCATTTATGTGAGGGGCAGAAACAGGTGAAACTCACCACAGGATGACAAGCCCAAGAGTGGTCACACGGGAGGCTGTAGTGACCAGGAGGGGCACTAGGTAGCCTGAGGGGCTGGGTCTCACCTGGGGCTGTTCTGGGTGCTGATCTCATGGTATTTAGATTGTATCTGTGTGGGGGCACAGACTGACTACCCAGCGCTCCAACAGTGGGAGTACCGAGCTGAGCTTGCTGGGGACAAAGCTGTCGTCTGACAACCTTGAGGTTTGTGGCTAGCACCCTCTAAGAGTAATGGGAAGAACTTGCTCATGATATGCTTTTGACCATTCGCAACAATGTTTAGGCAGAGCCAAAATCAATATGGCCTTTTGGCTTTTAGCCCAGCACTTAACTCTCAGGATGGGGCTAGCTTTGTAATGCTGATAATCCAGAGAAAATAAGCTTTTTAGATTCCATAGAGAGACTGATATCTTCCAGTTATGCAAATGCAGAGAATCGTATTTCACAAAAGACATCCTGCAAAAATATACTCTGTGAGTGATGAATGTTTAATTAAGGGAAATGATAAATCTAGCGTTGATGGGAAAGCGTGCTCACCCTCGGGAGTCCTGCTCTTCTTGATGGGTCTCTGTCACATCTTCCACTAGTTTTACCGTGGTCATTTGATGGCTGGCTGCTCGTCTTTATTGTTTTCCTGTTTTTCCGTTGTTCTGTGCAGTCTTACCCAGGGGAAGGGAGAGGAAAGATGTGAGCTTGCATAGCGTTGCTGTTGTTCTATCTCCAGATTTGGCCATTTTAAAGGAACTCGTTTCCCTCCCCCCCCCCACACTTCAAGGCAAAATCCAAAGTGTACAACACTTTCAAGGGAGCATTGAGGTGTATAAAATGAGGTGTGGGGTTAATGTGGAGGAAACCGCAACACAGGAGACAAGAGGAGTTAGCTCAAAAACAGACTGAGTTATCAAGACCTACCCGCACTACCTGCACTGGTCCCCAGGCACCAGCATGAGAGCCAGGGTTTGTCTCAGTGTGTCATTTTCTGGGGCAGAAAACCCTGGTGGTGGTGCGGATGGCCCAGGGACATTGTGAGATGAACCTGGACACGGAGGTGTCTTGGACCGCAACTGGTAGCCTGGAGGGGAGGTGGGCGGGACATGGCAAGGTCCCTAGGATCCATTCAGCAGCAGCGTGGGGATGGCTTGGGCCCCGGATCCACAGGACACAGTGCCAGGGCCGTCCCCCTCACCATGCAGAGTGGGCAGTGTATCCTCCAGTCACTCTCTCAGGTAAAGAAACAACTAGACCAGCAGACATAAAGGGCACAGGCCTCTGCTGAGCACCTGATCGTGTACCAGATGCTGGGAAAGACACCGGGGTGTAAGGTCATCCAGGCAAAGCGTCCGTATGTTCATGGGTTTGAACTGCTCAGAAAATTTCAGCTGCTTATTATCATCTCTGCTCTTCGAAAGATTGCTGGCAATTTCTGAAAAGTGATATGCAGCCTCGGGTCAAGTTCACCAGGGTCAGAAAGTGCTACAGAACAGGTAGAATGTGACTTGGGGCTTGAAGGACAGACAAGATTTGAATAAAAATCAGGGTTGGGGGCTATGGGAAAGCTGCCCGCGGAGGGGCTCGGTCTGCCTCCAGGAGAGCCCCCAAGGTTCTGGCTGGCTGGGGAGCAGGGCTGGATGAGACAGCCAGAACCTTGGGGGCTGGTTAATGAGTGACATGGAGAGACCTGGGTAGGTGACCCCTCCTGTCCTTCATCGTCAGCCCAACTCCAGAGCTGGGCTCCTTTCCTTTCTGAAGTCAGAAGAGGGCTTTGGCCCACATATAAAGGCTTCTGCCAGCATGTGGCATTCAAGCTGACCTTGACCCAAGCCCTCTGTGATCCCTGACAGAGCTCATGGGGGGAGGGGCCCAGCAGTTCCAGGCAGAGCACCAACGTCAGCGCAGACAGCTGCGGCTTCCAGAACAACCAGCCCCTTCAGGCTTCAACACACTGGAGGAACCTCTGTGAAGAGGTCGTGAACCCTCTCTGCCCATCTGGGAAAATCTGACTTCCACCGTAATGTAGGAGGCGAGGGCTTGGACAGATTGTACGCTGGAGGGTCACTAGGGTGTGGAAGCATGTTAAAGCTACCTTGGCTTCTGAGCCCCACAAGGTAGCCTCAGTTCAAGCTCCTGCACCCTTCAAGGGACTGAGACCCTCTCAGGACCTGGATTCATACACAGGAAGGAACTTATGGTGAGTGAGACCTTCACATTACACTGGACCCCAAAATGCCGAGCCCCATATTGTTGCAGAGAGATCCAAGCTTCTCTGAACCAGATGTAAGGCTGCAGCTTCAACACCATGAGAGTAAAGCACCTTCACTGGATACGCATAATGGGCCATTTTCAATCAACCTCATTTGGTCTTCATTAGATATTTAAATATTCAAATAATTCGAATTAAAAATAAGTGAGTCTAGAAAGATGTCACGTGACCTCACGCGAATGCAAAAGCTAAAATGCTGATTTCATAGAAGCAGAGAGTAGAACAGTGACTACTACAGGCTGGGAAAGGGAGAGGGCAGGAGGAGGTTGGATCATGCGCACAGTTATAGTTGGATACAGAAATAAGTTCCAGTGTTCTATAGCACAGTAAATGTCTACAGCCTACAAACTATTCAATACATATTTTATAAAGAACAAAAAGAGAGGAATTCAAAACTCCCCAACACAGAAAAAATGACAAATTCTTAAGGAGAAGGAGATGCCATTTACCCTGATTAGATCATGGCATGTTGTCTACATGGGGGATAGAATCATCACACTGTACCCCATACAATGTACAATTATTATGAGTCAATTACAACTTTAAAAAAATAATAATTCTACTGAAAGCAATTTCTGCTTTGACAGTTGGGTCTGCATCATGGTCACTACACAGAATGCCAATCAAGATGACCACTGGTCAGGATTCAGTGGAGGAAGTATTAAAATTCAGAACCCCTCAAGGGCCCGTGCCTGGATTTGTTGCCTGGGTGACCCCACAGTGCTCTCAGATATGCGGTTTCTTCTGGCTCACGAGCAGTGATTGAGTTTTGCTTAACATCAGGCCTCTGGTTTTGTTTTTTTCCTTGAGGTGCTGGGGATGGAACAGAGGGCCTCAAGCATGCTCCGTGCACCCCCTAGCACTGAGCTACACCCCCAGCCCAGGCTTCTGCGTGAACACCTCAAAGCCTGCATGGCCCCTCTGAATTGTCCTTCTTCCTTTAATCTCAGCACCAGCCCAGGTTGGCAGGTTTGGGCTCCTTCCTCACCAAGCTTTGAACTCAGGTGCACAGCGGCTGCCTGGTCCATACCCTGCTTCAGCTGTTCTTCCTGTGGTGACAGCATGGTGGTCAGGCCTCAGGACTCTCTGCCAGGCACACCCAGTCCCCTCCAGACCCCAGGGCAAGCTTTCCAAGGAAACATCAGTGCTTCCCACGATGTCACTCCAAGTCTCACCCGAGAGGTCTTGAAAACTGAGCAGGCATCATTCTGGATTCCCTCCTGTGGGCCCTTGTGTGTGTGTGGGTGTGTGCATTTGGTTGGTTGGTTTTTTTTGTTGTTGTTGTCTTTGTTTTTGTGTTTCGTTGTTTTGTTTTGTTCTGAGAAAATCTTGAATCCCTCCAGGTACCTGGGGGAGATGGTTCCCCAGCTCCCACGTGGTAGAGAAAGACGGACAGGGTGGCATCTCCTGGTGCTTGGAGGTTTTCAAGTGGAACCTTTACTTGGGTCGGTAGGGTCACATGACCGCCCTTCACACCTTGGTGACTCCAGACCCCAGAGCGTTACAAACCCTCTGCAGCCCTGACCAGGCCAGCTGTCCCAGGGCTTCAGCGTTCTTCTCGCGGAGGCTCCTGAGGTGGTGACCCATCGCTTCATCCCGGGCCCTCTCCTTTCATCTCCTTGCAGGAGGCGGTGTGCGACATTCTTCCTGGAGTCCTGCCTGCACCCCTTCCCGAAGCCGCCGCCAGCCGCCGTCCTGCGGGGCTCTTGAAATGAACGTTCCCCGAGCGCCCCCTGGTGGATTGTGGAGGTAACCCTCTGTCGATGCCCAGCGATGGCAACCGTGCTCCCTCCGGGTCCCCCGCCGGCCTCGGGGAATGAGACTCTGCAGGTACATTACAACTACGTGGGGAAGCTGGAGGGCAGGCTGAAGGACCCCTCCGAGGGTGGCAGCACGCTCACCACCATCCTCTTCTTGGTCGTCTGCAGCTTCATCGTCTTGGAGAACCTGATGGTTTTGATTGCCATCTGGAAAAACCATAGATTTCACAACCGCATGTACTTTTTCATCGGCAACCTGGCTCTGTGCGACCTGCTGGCCGGCATAGCATACAAGGTCAACATTCTGATGTCGGGGAAGAAGACGTTCAGCCTGTCCCTGACGGTCTGGTTCATCAGGGAGGGCAGTATGTTTGTGGCCCTCGGGGCGTCCACCTGCAGTTTGCTGGCCATTGCCATAGAGCGGCACTTGACCATGATCAAGATGAGGCCCTACGATGCCAACAAGAAGCACCGGGTCTTCCTTCTGATCGGGATGTGCTGGCTCATTGCCTTCTCGCTGGGCGCTTTGCCCATCCTGGGCTGGAACTGCCTGCAGAACCTCCCCGACTGCTCCACCATCCTTCCCCTCTACTCCAAGAAGTACATCGCCTTCTGCATCAGCATCTTCATCGCCATCCTGGTGACCATCGTCATCCTGTACGCACGCATCTACTTCCTGGTCAAGTCCAGCAGCCGCAAGGTGGCCAATCACAACAACTCGGAGCGGTCCATGGCCCTGCTGCGAACGG
This sequence comes from Callospermophilus lateralis, assembly GCF_048772815.1. Classification (NCBI taxonomy): domain Eukaryota; kingdom Metazoa; phylum Chordata; class Mammalia; order Rodentia; family Sciuridae; genus Callospermophilus; species Callospermophilus lateralis. The sequence continues at coordinate 74,748,016 of NC_135321.1, forward strand.
TGGTGATTGTGGTGAGTGTGTTCATCGCCTGCTGGTCGCCCCTCTTCATCCTCTTCCTCATAGATGTGGCCTGCAGGGCCAAGGAGTGCTCCATCCTGTTCAAGGACCAGTGGTTCATCATGCTGGCGGTCCTCAACTCCGCCATGAACCCCGTCATCTACACGCTGGCCAGCAAGGAGATGAGGCGCGCCTTTTTCCGTCTGGTCTGCAACTGCCTGCTCAGGGGCAAGGGGGCCCGCGCCTCGCCCATGCAGCCGGCTCTGGACCCCAGCAGAAGCAAATCCAGCACCAGCAACAATAGCAGCCACTCCCCAAAGATCAAGGATGACCTGCCCCACGCAGCCGCCACATCCTGCATCATTGACAGAAACAGAGCACTTCAGAACGGGATCCTCTGCAAGTGACATCTCCTCGCACCCAGCTCTGCAGCCAAGCTCTTATTTATTGCATGTGTCGCTTCCGTGGGGACCCTTAAAGAGCTGAGACTCGGGAGGTCTACTTGATGTTGCCTGATAACCTGCCCAGGCCGTCTCCTGAGGAGGGGACCCAAGGAATCACCAAACCATTTCAATAGACAGCGTGCTTTGTCTGTTTCGGGCACCAAACTATGAAGCTGCTGACGTCATCCACGGCCTTCTACTGAACTCTGAATGCCGCGTGCCATTGTTCACAAAGAGGGCAGGTCGGGGGCTACCCGATGCACAGGGTGTTTCTCAGCGTGCCTCTGGATGACGTTTTCATAACTCCACACTACACTGCACGGGTGCTTGTATATCTGTCCCTTTCTGTGTTGCATGGAATTCACATTCCAGGCGTTTGCCACGTGGTGCCGACATAAAGTCTCAGTACCCCGCGCAGTTAGGAAACCAGTCCTGCAAATATGTTCTGACTGCAGCACCAGGTACAAGGACATGGGTGTGAATTAGGTGGGCCTCTTTAGGTTGCTATGAAGTCTCATGGTAAGAAAAATGTTAAGGCCTAAATTCTCCAAATAAGGCTTGTCCAAGGCCAGCCCCAGATGTGTGGGTCTGACCCTGACTAGCCCTGTGTCCCTCTGTCACGTGTTCCTGGAGAGCTTTAAGCACATCCAAAAGTGAGAGAGCACTTAATTTGCGGGGAGGTGGACTTGTGCAAATCGCAGCCAGGATCTCCCAAGAGCCTGTGCTCCCCAACCAACCAAAGAAACAGCTCATGAGGGAGGGCAAGGGTTTTCCCTCCATCCTGGGTGGCCTCACCAAGTCACGGGGGATTGTGGTCTGCTTCATGTAATGGGGGAGTTTCCATTGGAAGGAGAGGGTTAGAAGACAGAACCCTGGTTCTAGGTCAAGTTTGGATTCTGCACTGGAAAAGTACAGAGTCATCTCCCAGGGCTGTCACCTACGAGTAGCTGGGACCGTCAGCAAAATCACAGCTTCCTGAAAGCAGACACTGATCCCGACTATTAGAGCAGCTTAATTGTCAGGTTAGAAAATGTAATCTGACAACTTATTCAGGCTTCAGAGAGATGCATTATAATACCTACAGGATACTGTAATTTTATTTTTCAACACAAGTTGAACCTATATCACTGTGTTTACCTTTTAAAAGAATTACTAAGAAGCATCCTTGTTCATGTTCTTCCCCAAGGATCTTACATACAGTATACACAGAAGGAAAATGAGTTTGTGTGTAGGGCTGGCATAGATACACACACTCTGTGCTCTTTGTAAAAACAAAAATCAAAAGCCACCTTCAGAAGGCTTCTCGCTCGGAGTAACTTCACATCAGCGCCCCCTACTGTTTTTTTTCTTTTTTAGGGTTAGTGAGAATTTTGCCTTATTAATACCTAAAAGAGCAATCTCAACTCATGAATGACTCTCTGTTAGAGAAATTCTTCCTGGCAAGTTGCTCTTATCAAGGAAGCCTTCCGTGGGTCCTGGGTAACCTGTACGTACTGACCAAAGACCTTCCTCGTTTTTGTTCCTGTTGAGATATTGGTAAGGAAATGCTCCACGAGGCCTGTACTGTTGCCGACTCTACATCACTGAAAAGTAGCTTATTTGGTTATCAAATAGCATGAGAAAAGCCAGGGCATTTCTAGGAAAGCTTTATTGAAGGTTCTGGATTAAGAACAAGAACAATAGAAATGTATAAGGGAGACAAAATGCATTTTCACATAGGAAATGAAATTATTTGATCTGTCAGAATGTGGAGTTGCTTTGGGGTCCTTGGGTCTCTCTGTCAGTATGCTGTGTCTTACGGTCACACTTTGGTCCATAACCGTGACTTCTCTAGTATCTGCGCAGGTCAGCTTTCATTCATCGACCCTCTTTGGGGGCCACGTCCGTCACTCCCTCCAAGAGGCACTATACAGGCTTCTTGGAGATGATGTAAAACTTTTAAGCCATCTGAATTTAAAAATACACTAAGAAAGTAATTATGCTCATTTGATATACGCAAAAACCAACCACCTTCAATATCCATATGCACATTCCTAACAAGCTAACCAACTTCCTCACTAGAAGTTGAGTGTGTCAAAGTCGTAGCCCTGAAGTTTGGAAATAGGGTGATCTTATATGCCACAGAGAACCTGTGTTAGATCTCCTTGCAGCTAGTAACCTTTACTATTTCCTATGTATGTTTGTTAAAACAAATAAATAAATAAATAAATAAAACCAAAAGGCCGCGTGTAAACCAGTTTTGGGGAGTCCGTGTGGCGGGATTGTTTTCTTGTTTTCACCGGGGCCACCCCTCGGGGTGTGCGGGGATTGGGCTGCTGCTCATTGGTACCTGTGCTTCTCAGCAACTTGGGGATACACAACACTTAGAACCCCAGATCACCTCTCCCCCCAGACTTGCCCATTCTCGTTCTTCATTGAAGCGTTGGTGGACCGGATGCTGTGCGCACCAATTCTGGCAGATTCTTCTGGGTTGAGGCAGCGTGACAGGGGGCTCTTTGGATGGGAAGGAGATTGTAAGACCCATTGCAATAAAGACCGGCCCAGAGAGATGGGAAGTTGGGTTCTGCTCCATTGGCTATTATTTAAGCAAAGGCAGTGGGTAGTTCAGAATCTCCACTACAAATGGTAAGGCTCAGCCTCTCCCTTCTGTCCCATGGGAAGAGAAGCTGGTACTGAACCTAAGTGTTCTGGTGGTGAAGCTTGTCACAACTTACAATGTAGTGCCCCACACAACTAAGGACTGGAGCCCTTGGGCTCATCTATCCTCCTTCAGTTCTGTCCAAGGCAGATTAGGCTCTAAATTGCAAAATTAACAGAAACCTCCTAGAATGGCTTCTGCCTAGCCACCGTTTTTCCTTCCCGGGGGAATGACTGAGAGTACTACTTTCTAGGGGGAAAAAGAAGTTCCAAGTTGCCCTCCTCTCTTTTATGAGGCAGTACAAGATCCATCATCCAAATGAAAGAGACTTTTCTCAATAGCCTTTATTGCCAGCGGACTTACATTGATAGTCATTGAAACAATGAACTATTTTTAAAAATGGTTGTTTCGCTCAACCCTTCAGCCATAGTGACTCTGCGCTGGTTACAAGCCTTTCACAGAAATGTAACAAGGTGCATTTTATAGAAAACGTCTAATTACATTGGCAGTTCCATGCTTTTAAATTGTATCTACAAGTGCAAAACCTCGACGCCCAAAAGTTTTTAGTATCTAAGTCAAATATTCAAAGGGGTTGCTGCGTAATCAGAAATGCACATACCACTATCCCAATAAGAAAGGCACGTTTTCTGATAACCAATTATAACGAGAAGTGCAGCACTGCCTGAATTAGGTGTGTCACCTTGCACTCTGGGGTCATAGTGATGATACCCAGGCTGCTGCGCCATATCCTACGCCTGGCAAGCCCAGAAGCACAGGCAAGCGACAGACGCGTGCGTGGTGATGGAGTCTAACTGGAAACCGCATCGTTTCCTGAAGAAGTTAATTGGATTCCTTGAAGGTGAGGAGGGAACCTAAGACAATTATCGTTGCCTGTTAATTGTCAGATCTCCAAAACAGCCAATTAACCTAGGCTTTATGGTTTTTTCAGAGAAGAAAGATTAGAAAACTTTTAGTTTTGTATTTCTGCTCCTCAGGGATGTTGGAGAAGCCAATTCCTTTCCAAACTCAGAGCAGGAAGGGCAAATTGGCCACACAACCAGACAGTAATATCTTTTTGCTTCACAAAAGTTAATGGAAACAAATTTTTCAAATAATCACTCACTTATCAATATGTATAATTTGCCAGCCAAATGCTTTTTAAAAAGTAGTAAGTATCTTATTATTACACATTAAAATTTACATGACATGGTCTCCTAACCCTGGGATTTAAACACCAAATGTTTTAATTCTGAATACAAAGAGACATTCACATACTGAATTTCACAATATTCTGGAACGAGTTACAGTCAATAGTCAAATGAACAGAACATTCCACTTGCAACTCACACATAGTTGTTACAAAAAAAAAAAATGTAACTCATTGTTCAGAGATGGATTTGTCCATTCATTTCTGCTTGGTTAATTGCTGCTTGATTTCAGTGGTTAAGAGATTTTGGTTGCAGTAAAAAATGTCTACTTGTGTGTGAATTCATAACCTCAAAAGCTCAGAGCAACTGGTCTTGCTCCCCAGTGTGTATTTTTCTATCTACAACAGTCCAAGGTGAGACAACCAAATGGATACTTGAACACAGGATTGTTTCATTTCCTGTGAAAATCTTTCTCCAGGCCCTGGGGAAACACCTATGCATTTTACGTCCGGGATTCACTTATTCAGGGCATCTGAGGTCACTGTGAGGAAGAAAGAAGGGAGACTAGGAGCCCCTCCCCTCCCCTCCCCTCCCCTCCTCCTGATGCCAGTGTCTCACCTCCAGCAGGGGAGTCCTGAGCCTCTCTTCTCTCCTGCCTTCCAACACTGATGACATTCCATGTCCGTGCCCAGGGGGCCAAGCCTTCCCAGCAGCCCCAGACCGACCAGGTCCTGTTGAACTTGGATGCACCAGTATTGCAAGGCTGGTCACAGTCCAACACCCTCGTGTGTGTGTGTGTGTGCATGTGTGCACGTGTGTGCACGTGGGCACACCCATGCTGATTTTCCACTGGCTTAGAAACTCAGGCAGAAACCCTGTATATTTCCTTCTCTATTCCACAAGCCCAGTACAGGGCCTGCCACCTAGGAATTCATGCACCAATGAGGGTGAGAAGACTGCTTACAAAAGGGGTTGTGACCATCAAATGCAGCTGCAGCCAGGGAACGCCTGCATTCCAAAGCAGCCCGCCATGGGGACAGCCTCCGGTGGCACTGCAGGGAGCCCTGTGAGTCTGCACTTGCTTTGCCTTCCCTCTCCTCTTTCCTTTCGTCCTACTTCTGCCATCTCCCTCCTCAGGCTTCCCTCACTGTCTTCTCTTCCCTCTTGTCCCACTGTCATGTCCATAGTAGCATCCTCCCACCCCACTGTCCTGGTGTTTTGTTCCTGCTCCTTGTGTGCTAGGGTGCCATTAAAGTTGTCTATTAGTTACAAACCCCAGGGAGAAATCTGATGGTGCTCAGCAGAGAACCCACCTGCATGTGGGTGCACATGCACACACACACAGGCACACACAAAGGCATATCTGTTTAAATCAACACAAGTATCTCTACATGTGAATATACACGTGCAATTCACATTCACAGGTCCTGGTACAAAGTTGCAATTTTTCTGACTGCTATAAAAGATGCCAGTTTTAAAACTGTGCATTTGTTGCTTGCAAACTTTATAAATATGTGTAAACCCCATTATAAATAAATCGTGGCTGGCAGATGGCGTTTTTAATCTACCGGCAATGGTTGCGTGGAGTTTATAAGTGCTGATTAATCCTCTGCTTTTGAATTCACTGCATGGACCCTGGGAACTACGACATGAAAAGGGGATGAAGACTTCATCATAAAACAGAGGGTGGGGGGAAGCCACCAATAAATGACAAAAACTCTCAAAGACAATCAGCTGCACCAATATCACCTTGTGTGTTGGAAATGCAAAGGCTCAGGCCTCAGTCCCAATCCACTGAGTCAGGGACAGACGCAGGCTGCAGAATGCTGTCATTTGTGGGTGAACCAGCCAGTCAGGTGGTTCCAATGCCTGCCTTTCACGCCAAGTTTGTTTACTCAGAACATCTGTCTCTGCCCAAGGACTTCCTAGATGGCAAAGTGTGCTCAGGTGTACTCAGGGATGATCAGACACTGTCCCGAAAAACAGCCTTCCACCAATGATGGGCTTGGTGAATAAAGGCCCACCTTCCACCCCTGACCCCTCCACTGGGCTGCTTCTGAGGTGTCGCCCAGGGGTGGTGTCCCAGTGTCCACAATCATGGAAGCTTGACAATGCCACCTTACTGTCTTCCTTCCCCACTACAAATAAATTGGATACGCTCGAAGCCTCTTCAGGTTCTGCTTCCCACAGAACCCCAACTAAGTCAGAGGAAAGAGAGCGCCCCTTCCACCGGAAAGACTCGGGCTTTGTGCCTCCCGACGTGGCGCAGGGAGGGAAGGCCGGAGGACAGAAGCATTCTTGCCATTTTCATGAGGCTGAGCCTCATGTGCAAGCCCTAGAGGACCCTGGTATGTCCTGCGTTCTTTCCGAGATTCATCCACTGACTATGGCCATTTTCCAGAAGGACCCCTAGCTCCAGTTTCCTCATCTGCAAAACATGGGTCCCCTCCAACTGGACCATCCTGTAAAGCTCCCTTGTTATCCTACACCAGGTTTAGTTTTTCACTGTGTTCCAGGAATGGGATTCTCCTTCTTTGCCTTTCTTAGAAAACACTTCAGAAGTTCCACGAGAACCAGAGTGCTATTCTGAAACCCACCACGAAGCCCTGTCTGGGTGCAGTGATCTATTTTGCAGTCTTTCCAGATCCTCCTACCCACTTCCAATCTGGCTGTCACCATCCACAGAAAGGGATTTACAGATGGCATGCAACCTTGGGCCAGTGAGAGAGAACTGATGTAGGCTTTTGTGAATGAAGACTCTCAGCAAGTATCTGCTGGCACATCACACATTCATCACTCCCGACACTCTCACACAGGGACTCTGTGCAGCCACTTGGGGGTGTGGAGCTAGCCATGGCTCAGAGAAATCCAGCTACTGATATGCCCCAGGCCGTGTCATGCCGGGCATGCTGGGGCTGAGGACAGACAGGGGTGTCCACCTGCTGCTGGCACCACCCCAGAGGTGTCTGTGGTGTAGGCTTCTACTCAGCCCAGCTGGCGTTCATGTAGCAGCCACCGCAGAGGAAATGACAACTGGAACTGCCCTGACCCTCACTTAGATAATGGGGTCATCCAAGTATTTGATGATCCTTGGAAGAAAAGCTTCATTGCAGCAGCTGGGCATCTTCAGAACCCTCGAGAGGTAAGGAGGCCAGACATGTGTCAACAATGACCCTAAGCTGACAGGTCATCTTGGGTTCACTGCTCAAAGGGCCTGACCCTTCCTCCAAGCTGGGCCTTTACCTCCACTCATGGCCTATCAGTTTTTGTCTTCATTAAAATTTATCTGTGACTCCCTCTGCCACCAGGCAAGCCTCAAGGAACCATTATACATGGCCCAATGGGACCTCGGTCCATTTACCCCAACATCCAAGATGGCCTTAGACAGAATAGGCACTCATGCAGGTTGAGCAGGAACCCAGACCTGTGGTCCTGCAAATGTCAGAAGCCCCACCCATGGTGACTTAAGGTTGGGATTTAAGACTGAGTCATGAGACCCTGTCATGGTCAGCCGGCTCACCCAATGCTACAGGGAGCCCGTTCAGGGACAGCCTGAATCACAGCTGACGTAGGCCACAACGACCACCCCATGGGAGCCCCAGGGCTTCAGTGGGACAGAGATGTCATCCGAAGCACAGGTTGCTCACCCAGGCGGGCAGAGGTAGGAGGGGGTGGGCATGGGTCTCCAGGGTCACTGTGCCAGAGCAGAGAAGGACAAATTAAGACTGCTAGACCCCATCTGGCACTCCCAGAAGAAGCAGAGTTCTGGGTGGGGTGGCGGGAGGTGCTCATGAGAAGGAGAGAGAGCTCTGGCATACTCCCACAGGCCCAGGGTGGCCCGGCACAGAGTGTGGCTACTCTGCCCTGGGAGTCAAAGCTCCGTAATGCACCAGGAGTGCTGATCTGCCACCCTGCCCCACCCAGGCAGAAATGCAGTCTGAGATTCATGGGGAAGCAGAGCCCAGGTGGGGAGGGAGAGGCTCCATTAGGTGTGCCTCCAAATCGTAAGCTCCGAGCACAGGCTGGCACACGGCAGAGCAGCATAGGTCTGCCGGCAGCTGGCTGCATGTCCTGGAGCAAGCCTCCGTTGCCCACGTGGGAGTGTGGGAGAAGGAATGCGGCAGAAGAGATGCAACGACCCATGGGTACGCTACCAAGCTTTACAGAACGAAGGGAACGGAGATTAGAAGATCCCTGTCATTCGCCACATCTCAAATCTGCTTGGAGATGTCGTTCCTAAAAGGGAATGGGGGTTTTTTGACTTGGCATTATTTCCGTGTAACCAATCTTGTCATCTGAAATCCAAATCACGTATTTTAAATTAATAGCGAAATGTAAAAAGATTTGATGCCAATACTTTGGATTTTATAAATTGATTTCCATGCAGGAAAAAAAATGTATGCTGTCTATCTTCCACTAAACCAACACTGACTTCAGCTAAGAGGGCTACTAGAACCATGGACTTCTTACTCCCCCAAGAGGAAAATAAAATAAAATGGTTCTTAGTTTTGGTTTTCTATTGTGCTAATGCCGCTGAAGATGAAGATTTGGGCCTTTCACAAGTAGGAGATGAAAGAATGTTCAAAGAAGATAATTTCACAACATTTTTATGTATAGTAGATGCTCACACAGGAGGATCAGAACAGAATATGTGTGTACTGGGGACAGCTTCCCAGGGGACAGACATGCAGGGTGATTCAGAGCTACCCCAAAGCCTATGTGGTCACAAGGCAGGAGCCTGAGCAGCTGCTACCAGCTGCTACCACTTTGTCAGTGCCACTGCTGCTGGATGACACGGAGCGGGGTGCCCAGGCTGGGCCTGAAATCAACAGTGTAGGAAGTGCAAGGGGGTCTACATTACTGCCAGGCTCTCCAGAGTCCCAATCCACCACAGAACATTCTGGAAGACTAACTCAGCCATCAGCTTGGATTCCTTGGACCCTTCAAGGACAGAACCTCCAAAGAAGGCTGCATACATGAAGTTTGGGACTTACCCAACCCATCCTCATCTATTAACTCCACACGTTCCCAAAGCAGAAGTGGAGTGCACATACTCAGTATTAGAACTTCACAAAACATGACTCACCAGATATACTTAAGTGTCCTCTCAATTCCTCTCCAAGCATCTAGTTTTACATGACCCAGCTCTCGGTTATGAACAGAGAATCATTCAGTTCAACTGGCCAGGGATGACATGTGCTAACAGGACCAGGGTGACACTAGAGGAGGTACCAACCAATGACGGAATCATCCAACTATTTTGAAAAGACAACAGGGCAATCTCAGCCCCAATATTTTTTAAAAGTCATAGCATGGCCAACTTCCCAACACCAAGGATCTATCAGAAAATGACAGCATTTGATCTGGAAGGAAGAGAGTCAGGACGAAAAGCTGTGGCCTGGGGCACTCACCCTGTCCTCTGAGCCTCTGGGAAGCCTGTGGGGCAGCAAAGCGGTTCACCATCCCTCACTCCAGGGGAGGAACCTCCTCCTGAGCCCATCCAGACCCAGGAGGACCGGCCAGTGAGCGGGTCTCCAGGGCTGAACTCTGCACACTTACATGCACCTGCCCTCCCGCATCTCTGAGACACGCTTCTCCCTCTATTGAAGACAAAGGGTAGGTGTGGGGCTGTTTCACCTGCAGCTGTTACAGGCAGCCTGTGATCAACCCACTGGCTAAGAATTTTCCTCCGCTGTCTTCCCCACATCCTCATTTGATCATGAGCTACATCTGCCAGTCAAGATCTTGATGCATGGTGTTAATTTTGTGCCATATTTGGCCTTACATGAATCCCTGCACATAACTGGGGCCAAGGGTGACAGGTGCCCATGCTCAGCAGGACCCAGAGGAGCATCTCCTGCTGTATGGTCAAGCTGCAGCAGGTGGCCCTGCGGTGGAAACCCTGTGCACACAGAGCCCCGCGGTACAAGGAGCAGGGAAGGCATTGCCCAGGAAGTGGAAGGAGGAGGCTGACTGAGCCAGCCCAGCTAGTCTCAGAGCCGAGTTCCTAATAGTACTTCAAATGCAGGGTTAGACACTCTTTTGGCAGCTTGCTGCCTTATTCTATTACAATTCCGTGTTTATTATCAAACCTCCTGCTTGCTTTTGTATTGTGCTTATTAAGTAAAACTGCAGGTTACACCTTCCTAGTGAAATCTCTCAGTGGAATAGGTCAGTTGAGTTAAATTTTTGCCTGGACAACTACAGTCAAACTTTTTTGTTTGTTTGTTTTTCATTAAAAACATACAGCACAGAACATTAGTCTTACATCTTTCTTAGTCTTAAAAAATATAAATATAGAGGGATAATTTATACAGGATGTATAGGTATGTACACCTTTAATATGAGAAACTGGGAACAAGTTTATGAAACTTGAACTTGAAGGGAACCTGCCTTTGGGGGCTTTTGAAGAAGGCTCTGTGCCCTCAGGCAGCTGCCCCAGTTCCTGGAGCGGGAGACTGTCGCCCCAGGTCCTCCTGACCTGGTGCAGGCGCTGGAGGAGGGCCGGGCCGGCTCACTGTCTCCTCTCCACTGGCTGCTGGAGGCAGAGCTCGCTCCCGGCAGAGACGATGGGCAGGCTGCTTTCAAGGTGGTGGCTGATGAGGTGGCTGATGCTGTCAAAGACCCTGTCCTTTGTCCGGATCTGTGCGGGAAGCAAACAGAAAGTTGAGCAGGTCCCACAGACAGAAGAAAAGCAAACACACTGTATCCAGAGCCACATCTGAATTGGCCCAAGGGCAAAGGCCTTTCTGGGACTCGGGAATCCCAGACTTCAGAGGTGCTGTCTACGAAGACCCTGGTCACTAAGTGCAGCTGGTCCATCCAGTCCATTTCATCTGCCCACCCCTCTGAGACAGAGCCCTGAATGTCCCAGCACACTGCTCCGTGGACCCTGTCCACCTGGTTCCCCCCGTCCACCTGGTTCCCTCCATCCTGACCGCACTGGGGCACAGCCTTCTCCAATCTCAGCAACCAGGGGCTACCACACCTCTCCATCTCCATTCCTTCCCTCACAGAAGCTTCTGCCCAGCCTCCTGCACTGGACCGCTGGGGTCTAAGGACTCCTGTGCCCTTCTCACCTACAGGCACAGTTGTTGCCTGGCCTGGAAGTTCTTCCCCCTGAGAACCTGGCTCAGCCTCAGCCTGGATGACAGAACCTCCAGGTGGCCTCTCTCCCTCCACACCTCCCGGCCGGCCCCAGCGCATATATGCTGCCCTCACAGGGCGGGCCTGGCTGAGACAGGAGGGCCGAGCTACGCGTGCCTGGGCTTTCAGTTCTAGAGTCGAGCACAGTGTGTGCCCCATGAACTTTTCCTGAATATAAAAATGGGAGGCAGAAGCAGGGTTAGCACCTGTTCTGCTCACTGGCCTGTACTGTGGTCCCTGGGAACCATAAGCCACCTCTCCCTGGAGTCGGTAACTTTTATTGCTATACCAGCTCACCTTAGAGCAGCTCAGCTTTGCTCCTTTGAAAAGTGAGAGATGGGAAGTGGATGCCTGGCTGGACCCATGTAGCCCTCACAAGCCAGGTTGCCCAAGTGCCCCGGCCCTCCTTCTGCAACTTTAGGAGATTCCTCTTCACCAGCATTCATATAAGATGTCAGGAGCCCATGCTCTCTCTGAGGTGTATGCATTGCAGAGCTCACCCAAGGTGCTCTGAGAAGTGCAAGCCATGTTCTCAGGGCTCTACCAATGAGCAGCTCAAGGTAACAGCAGAAGCTTTGAAATGAGGATATTTTCCCCTACGTGATTTCCCTTCACCTTTCTCTGTAAGCCCTGGAGCAGGAAGAGACTTCCTAGCTGCGGAGGCCCCTGCTCCGTGGCATCCAGCCTCAGCAATGATGAAATCTGTTGGATGAGTATGGAAACACATCTTTTTCGCGAGACTTCCCAGCACCGTTTCATGGAGAAGGTTGTTTAATTCTCTGGAAACTCCCTGGAATTTCTGACCCAAAAAAGACACCCTGGTGATGCATTGCTAAGTCTTTAGCATCTGGGGCACTTAGAAACTCAGAGTGAGAGCAGTATTCTTGGGGTGTTGCCTTAACATTAACCCCTTGTTTCTATTTTTTTTTTTTTAATAATATGTCGGTTCTGGAGGAACTGGGTGGATGAAAGAAGGGTTATGATAGAAAGTGCCTGAGATAGCAAGGCCAAGGCCCAAGCCACCTGAGGGGCATTCAGCAACCCCACGCCCAGGCCACAGCCCAGGACAATCCCATCAGAAGCTGGAGGAGGGGGCGGTGATGGTCTCACAGTGATTCCAACATGCTGCCAAAGCTGAGCACCGCCAGGTGGTGTCTGCAGTACACAGCTGGCCATCGCCAGCACATAGAACAAGTCGTACATTTTGCTCTTAAATTAAATAAAAGGGTCAGTTCACCGAATTCCTATAAATACTTGCTAGCACTTCAATCTGGCTCCTGTCTGGGAAACTTGCAGCCCCTAGAGCCATCTGTGTGGGTCCCCACGTGGCACTAGAAATGCCAGGGGCTGATTAAAACCACCCAGCCCCTGGGACAAACCTAGGCTCCAGACACCTAAAAAGATTCTACCATAGTAAGGACACACCGAATGCTAACCCCAGACAACTGTGCAGAGCTCTGCGTAGCAAAGAGGAAATTAAAATGGAGAGAAAAGCTTCATTCTTATCAGTCTCCAGAGAAGAGACCAAAATAGGCATATATTTAAAAAGAAGAAGGGTCTAAGATCAATAATCTAAGCTTCTACCTTAAGACACTAGAAAAAGAAAAGAGCAAATTAACCTAAAGTAAGCAGAAATAAAGACTGAAAATGAGAAATCAGTGAAATTGAAAGCACGGAATCAACAGAGAAAATCAGTGAAACCAAAATATTAACAGAATTGTTGAGCTATTAGCAAGGCTAAGGAAGATGAGCAGTGGAGGGACAAAAATCACAAGTAAAAATGAAAGAAAATCACTGATCCCATGAACATTAAAAATATGGTAAGGGAATACTATGAACAACTCTATGCCCATGAATTTGATAAACCGACATGACACAATGGACCAAGTCCCTGAAAGACACAATCTGCTAAAACTCACATGAGAAGAAACAGATGATCTGAATAGGCCTACCTAGTAAAGAAATTGAATCAATGGTTGATAACCTCCTCAAAAGAAAACACCAGGCCCAGATGGGTTCATTGAAGATTTCTTTTTCTTTTCTTTCTTTTTTTCAGAAAGCTTCAAGTTGTTTTTTTTTTTAATTTTACTATTATTTTTTAAAAAAATACACAACAGCAGTGGAATGCATTACAATTCTTTGAGGAAAATTTAAACTAACTTTCTAAAATTCTTTCAGAAGCTAGAATCAAAGAGAAATACTTCCTGATGCATTCTATGAAGCCAGATATTATAGGAAAACTATAGAACAGTATCTCTAATGAACATATATGCAAAAATCCCCAACAGAACATTATCAAATCAAATTTAACAATGTATAAAAACGTATACGTCACAACTGAGGGATTTATTTCGGATGTTTAAAGTTGGCACAAAATTAAGAATCCATATAGTATTTATTACATTAACAAGTTAAAGAAGAAAAAAATCACATGACAATATCAATAGATACAGAAAAAGTATTTGACAAAATCCAACACCCTACCTGATTTTTTAAAAAATCTCTCAATAAACTAGGGATAGAAGGGAAGATCCCAAACTAAAAACCTACAGATAATATTATAACTAAAAGTGAAAAACCAAAGTTTTTCCAGTAAGATTCGGAACAAGGCAAGGATGCCCTTTCTCACCATCCTTTCCAATATCATACTAGAAGTCCCAATGTCTTGCTCAATACAATAATACAAGAAAAGGTATTCATATTGGCAAAAAAGAAATAAAACTACATTTGTTCACAGACTCATGATTATCTCTTAAGAAAATCTGAAAGAATCAACAACCAAAAAAAACCCCTCCTTGAACTAATAAGCAATTATAGTAAGGTTGCAAGTTACAAGGTTAATACACAAAATTCAATCACTTTCCTATATATTTGCAATGAAAGCGTAGAGTTGAAAATTAAACTACAATCCCACTTGCATTAGCATCCCCCAAAATGAAACATATAGGTATTAATCCAACAAAGCATATATAAGATCTATAGGAGGAAATCTATTAAAGTCTGATGAAGAAAATCAAAGAAGAACTAAATATGGAGAAGGTATACAAGGAATTCCAAGGTATTCCATGTTTACGGACAGGAAAACTCAATGTGGTCAAGGTGTCAGTTCCTTCCAAATTGATCTCTAGAATCAATCAAAATCCTTCCAAGTTATGTAGTGTTGGCCAACTTTTTCTAAAGCTTAGCTGATTCGGGGGAAAAGATCCAGAGTAGCTAACACAATACTGAAAGAGAAGAATTTGGAGAATTGTCACAATTGAACTTCAAGAGTTATCACAAAGTTGTAGCAATCAAGACACTGTGATTAGTCGAGATTGACAGACAAATAGATCAATGGAACAGAACAGAGAGCCCAGAAACAGATCCACACAAACATAGTCAACTGAATTTTAGCAAGAAGCCAAGGAAACACAAGAGAAAAGACAGTATGAAAAAAAAAAAAAAACAAAAACCTCACATGTAAGACAATGCAAGATATTCAGAGGTGGAATGATTAGGTTATGAGAACTGTAACCGAATCACTGGATTAATTCACTGATATGGATTAGTTGAGAGGTAACTGTAGATAGGTGGGGTGTAGCTGGAGGAGGTAGGGCACTGGGGGTGTGCCTTGGGGGTTTATCTTTTGTCTCTGGGGAGTGGAGCTCTCTCCCTCTTCCTGTTGCCATGTCCTGAGCTGCTGTCCTCTGTCATTCCTTCCACCATGATGGCCTTCATCTTGGGCCCAGAGCTAGGGAACAGGCTGATCATAAACTGAACCTCTGAAACCGTGAGCCTAGATAAACTTTTCCTTCTCTACATCTTTCTTGTTGGGTCTTTTGGTCACAGCAATGAAAAAACTAACCTAAACACGGGGAGAAAAAAAACAACAGTTAATTTATCTAGAGACAGAACTTAAACTCTTTTAAACATTAACTCAAACTATATTACAGACTTCACTGTAAACCAAAACACCAGAAATTCAGAAAAATGGCAGAATAAAGGAACCTACGGTAACGGAGCTGCTCTCTGAGGCTCAGTCAAGACATGGGTTCTGTAGCTGCAGGATGATACAGAGGGATTGTGGGAAAGTGCCGGAAGGCAACGCCAAGAGCCAGCAACCAGGTGAAACCCAGAAATACCAGTTTTTGGATTAGAAAGAGAATTAATAATAATAAAAAAAAAAAAAACTAGACTGCACCAGAGCCGGCACATCGTGGCCCAGAGGGCGGGGAATCTTTGCTCCGATAAGCTAAAAGAAAGTTTCCCAGGGAATTTAAGAAAAGCAGGCTCTTCTGTCCAGCAAAATCACAATCTCAGCAGAAAAGACACTCTGACCCCGAAAAGTGAGCAGGTGCAGGAGAGACCTGGCACGTCCCACCAGCTCTTGTGAAAGTGGAGAGGCAGCACCACCTGAGAAAGCTTCCTGGTTTCAACTTTCTGCACAGAAAATTAGAAATCTTGTAGCTTTCCTTCTCTTCCTCTCCTTCCTCCCTCCCTCACTCCTCCCTCCTCCCTCCCTCCCTCCACTGTTGTGGTCTTTTCTTGCTCTCTTTTCATGCACCCAAGACCCAGTGGCCACCCAGGCTTTACTTCTCACTGGATCAGTGGGTGCTCAAGCCATGAGTCAATCTGGGCTCAGGAGCAATACTGGGTGGTGACAGGAGTCACCGCTGCTGCCATGGATCAGTCTTCAAAGAAGAGAAAAGAAAAGGGTGTTTTTATTTGAACAAGGGGCAAGGCTGACAAGGTATGGCGGTGGGTGGGGTTGGAGTCCCGTGGGAAGCTGCTGCCTGAAGCACCCACTGGCAGGCTGACCATCGCCCCCAGGCCCGAAAGTGTGCAGAGGGTCTGCTGATGCCACCTGGGCACTTCCCACACACTCTCCCCAGCACACGGACTAGCCCTCTTGGGACTGAGGGTGCAGTACAGTGCTGATCAGTAACCAGGCCACCCGAGGGACTGGGCTGACCGCAGGGCCTGCTAGAACTGCCCTCCCATTCAGCACACAGACTCCCCAGCAACACGGCCCAGTTTGGGTCTGAGCTGACAGAGAACAAACAGCAACTTAATTGTGTCACAAACCACCTTTTAGCTTAGAGATTCTAAAACCAAAGCCTCAGAGAGAAGTCTCTCCATTTTCAAACAACTCAGCAAGGAGAAAACTAAATGTTTTTTTTTTTTTTTTAACTATTGCTGTTGCATTAGAGATTATTGTATAAAGTGTTTTCTTGTGTCTTACTTTACTATTTGTTGTTTCATAGGTCTATCCAATTCTGTGTATTTTTTTTCAATTAATTTGACTGTTTTTCTTGACGACTCTTCTTCTTCTTTCTCATCCACACGTGTTCCCTTCTCTTTCATCCTTCTTCTCTCCCCATTTTATCTGTTTCCATTCCCTCTCACTCTTTCTTGCCTTTCTCCCTTCTTCCAATATAATTTAGCATTAAGTGTGCAGCCATTAATGCCTAACTCTGAAACCTATTCTGTACTCTTTCTAACTTTTCTCACTGGTTAGTAGAGTTGTAGAATTATTACGTTTCTAAATGTATGATGCTATAATTTCTGCTCTTAGGTTTCCACTGTCACTTATTCTCTTTTCTCAAAGCAGGGCTAGTGGTACAACTAAGCACCTTCATTACACTGATTGGATGCTTTGAAGCTAAGAAATAAACTCAGCTCAGAGTTTATGGTAAAGAGATAACTGCTTCCTAAATAAGAAGAGGAGGAACATCACAACAGATGCAAGAACAACAGAGAATGTCCAGAACCATGAGGAAACAAACCCCTGAGACATTTCCAAAAGTTTATAACCCCCCAGTCACTCAATCCACAGATATTGAAGTGAAGAAATGCTGGATGATGGATCTGAAAAGCTGTTAAAATGACTGACCTGTGAATTAAAAGAAGATCTCAGGAATGAACCCAGAGAGCAAAAACAGGATATGAATGAGCATTTCAATACAGAGACAGAGATTCTGAAAAAGGAACAGAGACCTTGGGAATGAAAGACATAATAAGTCAAGAAAAAACTCAGTTGAAAGTCTTGCCAACAGATTAGATTAAGTAGAAGACTATCTTGGAGCTCGAGGACAAGGGAGACAGACTTGAACATTCAGATGGTATTAAAGAAAATAATAAGAAACTATGATCAGAATGGATCAGAATAGATGGGACAACATTAAGAGACCAAACGTCAGGCTCACAGGTATTGAGAAAGGAGCCGAGATACAGGCCAATGGCACTGGCAGCTTATTCAGTGAACTAATAGCAGAGAACATTCCAAACCTTGGGGTTGAGATGGATAGCTAGATACAGGAAGAATTTAGGATCACAGATAGACAAGACCAGAAAAGAGCCATTACACATTACAATTACAATGCCAAAATTCCAGGAAAAAAAGAAATGATTTTAGAAGTTACAAGAGAGATGGCCAGATAAGATTGAAAAGAAAACCAATGAAAATAACGGAAGATTTCTCTGAAGAAATCCTTAAGTCCAGGAGGGCTTGGAATGATGTATTTCAAGACCTGAAAGAAGAAAAACAAAAACAAACAAACAAACAACAACAACAATAAAAAAAAACCCTGCCAATCAAGATTTCTATCTCCAGCAAAAGTTTCCTTCAGAAATAAAAACCTCCCAAGGTAAACATAAAGTAAAGGAGTTTATGACTAACACAAGAGCTCAGGAAAGGATAGATTTCATTAGAATAGATAAGCAATTAGGATTGAAGCAAGCATTGCAAAGAAATAAAAATGACAGGAAGTAATACAGACCTATCTACAATAACACTGAATGTAAATGTTCTAAATTCTCAATTAAAAGACATAGACTATCAGATTAAAAAACAAGACCCAAATCTATGTTATCTGCAAGAAACACACCTCATAGGTAAAAACATTCACAGGCTAAAAGTATAAAGATGGAAAGGATATTGCATGCAATGGAAACTGCAAGCAAGCAGGAAGATCTCCTCAATCTGACAAAGAAAACTTCAAACCAAAATTAGAAGAGCCAAAGAAGATCATAACATACTTGTAAATGAAACAATTCCACAAGAAAATATAATAACAGTAAATATTTATGCCCCCAATATAGGTGCACCTGATTACATAAAACAAATGTTATTTGACATAAAGTCTCAGATTCCAATACAATAAAACTGGGTGATTTCTGTACACCTCAATCACAGATAGATAGGTAACTCAGTCATAAAATCAGCAAAGACACTATAGAGTTAAAACATAATTTAAATCAAATGGACATACCAGGCATCTGCAGAATATTTCACCCAACAACAGCTAAATATGCTTTGTTTTCAGCTATTTATATAATCTTTATCAAAATAGATCATAATCTAGGCCACAAAGTAAGTCTTAACAAATACAAAAAAGGTGAAATAATTCCTTGCAATTTAGCAGATCATAATGGAGTGAAGTTAGAAGTCAGCAGCAAGAAAAAACATAGAAACTAAACAAATACATGGAGACTGAACAATCTACTTTTGAATGATGAGTGGATCATTGAAGAAATCAGAGGAGAAATTTAAAATTTCTTAGAATCAAACAAGAATAGAAATACAACATACCCAAATCTCTGGAACATGGCAAAGCCAGATATAAGAACAAAGTCAATTGGAATGAGTGTCTACTTAAAAACTGAGAAAGATCCCAAATAAATAATCTGCATGTCAAGGTGTTAGATAAACAAGAAGAAACTATTTCAAAACCAGTATAAGCAAAGAAATAATAAAGATCGAAGCTAAAATTAATGGAATAGAGAGTAAACAGATAATAAAAAGGATAAATGAAACAAAAGAGTTGGTTATTTGAAAAGATAGACAAGATTGACAAACCCTTAGCCAAGCTAATCAAAAGAAACAGACGAATAGTGCCTCAGATTTTCCTATGAAACATAAAGGGAGGGTGTTTCCAAGCTCAAAGCCGCTATCGCCCTGATGGCCAAACCGGAAAAGGACATTTCAAGGAAAGAAAACTTCAAACCAATATCCTGACAAAGATAAATGCAAATATTCTTAATAAAATCCTAGCAAATTGAATTAAAGAAAAAAACAACACATTGCAAAGATTAAACCCCAGGTTGGTTTCGTTCCAGGGATGCAAAGACTGTTCAACATAAGTAAATCAATGAACATAATATACCACAGAAATAGAACCAACGGCAAAATGAGTTTCATCTCAGCAGTTGAAACTGAAAGCCTGCAACAAAATTCAACAACTATCCGTGATGAAAAAAAACAAAAAATTTTAAAAATCCTGAAGAGTCTAAGGACAGGAAAGAACTTGCCTTACCATGGTAACGGCTGGATAAGACAAACTCAAAGGCAGGACTCTAACAAATGAAGAAAAACTGAAGGCCTGTCCTCTAAAATGAGAAACAGGACAAGGATGTCCACTCTCACCCCTCCTATTCAACGTGGTACTTGAAGTTTTACCAGGGCAATCAGGTAGGAGAAGGAAGAAAAGGGGGTTAAAAACAGGAGAGGAAGGAGTCCAATTGTTGCCGTTGGCCAATGAAGTGATCCTTTACTTTGAAGATCCTAAAAGCTCCACCAGGAAATTTCTAGAGCTGATAAACAAATTCAGCCAGATAACAGGATACAAAGTGAATCTAAAAAACTAATAGCTTTGTTACATACCAATAATGGATCTGCTGAGAAAGAAATCGGGAAAATAATTTCATTCATTAATAACTTTAAAAACATAAAATAATTTGGAGTAAACCTAATGAGAAGTAAAAGACCTTTATGAAGAAAACTACAGAACATTAGAAAAAGAAATCAAAGAAGACACTAAAAGACCGGGAGACCTCCCGTATTCAGGTTCAGACAGAATGAATATTGTTAAAATGGCCATACTGGGCTGGGATTGTAGCTCAGCGCTAGCGCGCTCGCCTAGCACGGTGGGACCCAGGTTCGATCCTCAGCACCACATAAAAATAAAGGCATTGTGTAGTGTCCATCTATGCCAAAAAATAAATTTAAAAAATGGCCATAGTACCAAAAGTGATTTACAGATTCAATGCAATCCTCTTCCAAATACCAAAGATATTCTTCTCAGAACTAGAAGAAAAAGAAAAAGAAAAAAAAAAGAACAGTCCTAAAATTCACATTCAGGTTAGAGGCCTCACAATACCTGAGTTCAAAGGACACTAGAAAGAGACAGTAACAGAAACAACTCTGTCTGGCATAAAAACAGACACAGACCACTGGAACAGAATAGAAGACAGGGACATCCTCATGCAGCCAGTCTTCTGGTTCTTGACAACATGCCAAAAAGTTATGTTGGAGAAAAGACAGCCTTTTTAACAAATGGTGCTGGAAAACTGTATGTCCATATGTAAAATACTGAAGCGAGATCCCTCTCACACCCTGCACAAAGACAACTCAAAATGACACCAACATATAGACGTAGGTGGCAAATTCCTCTCTAGGACTCTGATAGCTCAGGAAAAAATACAAGAATCAATAAATGGGGAGGCATCAAAATAAGAAGTTTCTGCACAGCTAGGGAAATGACAGGGTGAACAAAGAACCTGAAGAATAGGAGGAAATCTTTGCCAGCTACTCCTCCGACAGAGGTTTAATATCAAGAATGTACATAGCACTCAAAAATTGCAACACCAAACAAACCAACCCAAACAAGTCACCCATTCAATAAATGGGCAAAGGAACTAAACAGACACTTCTCAAAAGAAGAAATACAAATGGCCAACAAATATATGAAAAAGTGCTCAACATCTCTAGCCATCAGGGAAAGGCAAGTCAAAACTCCACTGAGATTCCTTCTCACCCGAATGGGAATAGCAATCATTAATAATACAAGGAAAGTGTGGCATATATACACAATGGAGTTTTTTTCAGCCATAAAGAAGAATTAAATCATGCTATTTGCAGGGGAATGGATGGAACTGGAGTAGATGATGTTAAGCAAAATAAGCCAGACTCAGAAAGATAAGTACCATGTGTTTTCTCTTATATGTGGAAGCTGGAGAGAAAAGGGGGAGAAAGGGGGTCTTATGAAAATAAAAGGGAGACCACTAGGGTGGAGAAGGGGCTCAGGAGAGATAAGAGGGATGGGAAAGGAGAGGGACAGGGAAATGAAACTGATCAAATTATGTTACATGCATGTATAACTAAGCCACAATGAAGCACACTCTTGTATAATTAATCTGTACTGATACATTTTTTTAAAAACTAGAACATTATAAAAGTTTTAGAAGATACTACAAGAAAAAATGTACACAACCTTGGGTTTGGCAATGACTTTTTAAATACACTACAAAAGGCACAATCCATGCAAGAAAGAATTGATAAACAAGACTTCATTAAAATTAAAAAACTTCTGCATAAGACACCATCAAGAGAATGAGAAGACAAGCCCCAGACTGGGAGAAAATCTTGTTGAAAAATATATCCAGTAAAGGACTGGTATCCAAAACATTTCAAGAACTCTTAAAACTGAGAGATAAGAAAATAATCCAATGGGGTAAAAATGGTCCAAAAACCGGTACAGAGTCAGAGAAGATATACAGATGGTAAATAAGCATAGGAAAAGATTTGCACATTATAAGTCAACAAGGAAATGCTGATCAAAATGTCAACGAGACACTATTACATCACTCCTGTTAGAACGACCAAAATCCAGAACCCTGACCGCAGCAAATGCTGAAGGAGAAGAGGAGCAAACAGAACTCTGACTCGTTGCTTGTGGGAATGTGGTGGTCAGAAGTGCCTGGTGGTGGGAGACTGTAGGGGGAAGCCTTTTGCTCTCTGGAGGTCTGTGTGAGCCTTCCAAGGACAGGTGGGGGTTGGGGAGGTACAGTGGGAGTTTGGGGGATCCATAGAGGTGCAGGCCTGGTTTGACCTCACATACTTTGCGCTGAACTTCCATGCCCTTGCAACAGATGGAGGCCGCCAGAGCAGCCCTTTGGAATGCTAATTGCTAACAGAATCAAGTACAGTGGTCCTTCAGCATCCAGAGGGTTGATCCAAAGGGATGCCAAAATCCATGGATGCTCAAGTCCCTTAACATAAAAAGGCACAGTATTTGCATATATCGTATGCATATCCTCCTGTAGATTTTCAATCATCTCTGGATCACCTATAATATCTATGACCTTGTAAATGCTATGTAAATTCTCATTATATTACGTTGTATGATGATAGTTTTTAAAAGGTCTGTGCATGTTTAGTAGAGGTGCAATTTTATCTTCTGAATATCTGCACTTGGTTGAATCTGCAGATGTGGAACACATGGATATAGAGGTCATCACAGTCCATTCTAGCTTTAAAACTGTGTCTCGGGAGCTGGGCCACCAGATAGAATGTCTCTCATCCCTGTCTGAGGGGCTCTCCCCATCTCCCAAATTGGCCCCACCTGTGGAAGCCCAGGCTGTTGTGGGCTGTGTGTGACCTCCATGAGCCCTCCGGGTCGCCAGCTGATGAGTTCCTAAAGAAACCACAAGGAAGTCTTCATTCAGCTGCTAAACAGGGGGTGCTGGGACCACCACACTCAGTGTCCCCAAAGCCATCTGTCTCCACAGATCCCTGAGTGACCACAGATAGCACCCATTCCATTCGCAGAAGGGAGGACCCATGTCCAAGGACACCAGCCAGGAAAGGTCACAGCTGTTCTCCACAAATCAGAGCAAAGTTGGAGAAGAGGAGGAAGTACAGGCAGGAAGTGCACAGTGGACTCTCTCCGGGGGGCATGCCTAGGTCCAAAGCAGAGGCCTGATGCTCACCTGCCTTGGGCCCTCCCAAGTGAGGTTCCTCCAGCTCCTGCAAGGTGGAAACTGTGTGCTTCTAGCGCCCCCTTGTGGCTAGAAGGGCAAAATGGTGGGGGAATTTGAAAATCTCCAGTTGGAAGGTTCCTTCAACATTTGTTTAGTATCTAGAAACATTTTCTTCTTAATCATGGAACAACTTTGTCACAAAGAACCTTATGTGGACACCTAATATGCAAAATCCAAGAAGAAGGCAGGAGGGACAGGCCTCAGAGCACTCCCAGGACTTGGAGATGGATCCTTCTCACCCAAGATCTTAAATGGATAGGGAAGTCCTACAACTGGCCCAGGGTCAGAGGTGACAGCCATAATCTCCGTATTTTTTAAATAATCAACAAAGCACAATGCCAACAACAGGAGACAGCACACCTAGATCACCCACTCCTGTGTTTCAGTGATCTCGCAAAGCAATTCTGCTGATCAGAGAACTCTACCCCCATCCCACCCCACAACAGAGATGGACTATGATTTATCAGAATTAGACCCCCTTCTGAAGCCCCAAGCAGGAACCTGCATAGCCTCAGGCACTGTCCAAAGGCCTTGACCTTCTCTGGGGACCCAGACTCCTGGGGATGCAAGGAGACCAGGATGCAGGGGTGATGGGAGCCACCCCTACCCACTGCCTGGCCTAGGACAAACAGCAGTGGAGGTCAGCCACATGGCCTTCTCCATGCCCACTGTGTCCGCCTCGCTGTGGTTCTTTAGCTGCGCTTGCCTTCTTAGGGAGGGAGTGGGCACAGGCTTTCTCAAAGTGACCCAAGCCATCCTGGAGTGAGAGGGGCCGGGGTCTTAGACACAGCCAGCCACCTGTGCGGTGAGAGCCGACTGGTCTTCAGGAGCAGCCAGTGTGATAAGGTCTGTCAGCGTGGTCTCTGAGCTGCTTATGATTTTTCTGATCATTTCAGGAAGAGTCTGAAAGTGCAGGAAACTCGATTCTACAGACAAAAGTTGAGTGTGGTGGGAAAGAACCAAGTCCCAGGTATCCAAAAGGCTGGGTTTATTGGGGACCAAAGATTCCTGAGCCCGAGGAACAACTCAGAAGGGGTGGGATATTAAAATGACTCAGGGTGGAGGAGGCTGCTCACTTCTGGCCACTGGTAATGAAGAAGAGAGACAGGGAAGGGCCGGGATCCCAATCTTCCCTCCAAGGGCATCCCCCTGCCCCCACCAATGGCCTCACTTCTTCCCACTAGACCCAGCCTCCCGGAGGATCCACTACCTCCAATAGTGCCCAGCTTTGGACTAAGTCTTTAACACACAGGGCTTTGGAAGACATTCCAGATCCAAACTGCCGCACTGCCTGTTCTCACTTACCTTCCAGAAACTTAAATAGAAATTAATATTTCAAAGTGCATTCATCCACACACCTAGATTACGCCCTCTTGTGTTTCAGGGATTACGCAAAGCAGGACAGGATCAGAAGGGACTGCCATGCAGGAGAAAGGTCACTGCGCTTGGGCTTGAATCTTTATTCTGCTAATGGGCTCTGTTCTTGGCAACTTACCTAACACGTCCTCCTCCTCTTTAAAAGAGTGTGTTAACTGGACCCAGGTCCCTCCACTCGAGTGACATGCGCCCCGTTGGTCTGGTGAAAGCTCCTGCTGGTGACCCCTCACTCAGGGTTTCTGGCCCAGCAGGTCTGGGCAGGCTCTGACAATCTGCATTTCTGAGCAAGTTCCGGATGGTTCCAAGCTGCTGGACAGGAGAGCCACTCTGGAGACTGCTAAACTAGTATAAGGGCTCAAAGTCCTGTCTACTTCGTTTTGTGAACTGGAATCAACACACCTGCCCAATTCATTGGTCCCTCCTGGGACCCAGAGGGAACAAAGGGTCCTTCTCCACTGACGATGTGAACAGCCTGGTGGTCCCAGTCCTTTCTTCCTGGGTGCACCATGGCACCCGTGCATGAAGCGGGAGCTCAGGCACATGCACCTGGTTACATGCCATCTGCCTCACCCATGACTCCCATAAGAAGCATTCTGCTCTTGTGACAAGTGACAGGAAGACAGTTTTGAGTACCTGCTGCATCCTGGCTGGTCCCCTTCTAATGGTGCTCCTAATGGCAAGGACATGACCTTTCTGTGGAGAGTCTGTCATGTGTCCTACTTTACAGATAGGACTCTTGTCATCGTGAGAAGATTAACATACACTGAGCACAGGGCACAGCCTCTGGGGAGTGCCCAGGACGTGGCAGCTATTGCTCTTCTCTACCACACTCGGCACATTAGCCTCACCCTGGATGGGATGTGAGTCCTAGGAAGATTTCAGGCAGGAAGTGGCCTGAGCAGGTAGGTGGTGGGGAAGAGAGGAGAGCTTTCTGGGTTATTCTAGGGCCATTTGATGAGCATTTGGAAGAGGAGCACACAGAGACAGGATGGGGCAGCTGAGGCTGCCTGCCTGGACTGTGGGAAGGACTCCAGAAGGACCTCTGTGCCTGGAGTGAGGAGCAAGCTCCCTCTGCCTGCCTGCGGCTGGGCTTGCGTTGCCTAGGCAACGTCTAAGTGGCGTTACCCTGCAGGCAGGCAGAAATCCCACTTAAGGATTTCTCACTAACAAGTACGCTCAGCCAATGACAAAATGCAATGACAAAGGGTGACACTAGCATGGGCAAAGCTGCCCTGATGAAAACCTGGGTTCCCTGGGAACAGCTGGAACAGCTGGCACAAGCCACTGCAGCCCCCTTCTCTAACTTCCTGGCTTTGGGTGGATCCACTGGGGGGCCCTGCCCCCACCCAAGATCCAAGGGCCTGAATCCAGACTAACCAACTGGGATGCAGATCAAAAACAGAAGCACTGCCCTGGCCTCTCCTGGGTCCAAAGATCCTTCCAGGAGGCAGTGGCTGGGCCACAGTGCTGACTCCACCCTCCCTCTGCACGCGACAATGTCAGGCATCCAGCCTGAGACCTCGTACACCTATTGCTCGCACCCTCCTCCCCTGCCCCAGGAGAGCACTCAATTTTCCCCCAGATTGTGAGCTGACCCTGAGTCTGCAGGGGGGTGGGGGGGTGGGGGGTGGGGGGCCTGATGTTCACCCCTCCCCTGCTCCCCTGGGCTCTCTGAACAGCAGGTCCCTCCCCAGCCCCATTCCTTCTGGTATAATTTCCCAGGTACTGAGAAGACCTCGTCATCCCAAGCTTTGCCCAAGAGTCTGCAACGTCTGTTTCTGACAATAGAGAATATAAGAAAATAAATAAATAAAAATAAGAGAACTGACGCTGGTGATCCAACAGGAAATTCACAGAAAACTATCACCAATCAGATCCAGAGGAGAGAAACTGTGGACACATCATCTCCAACCTCCCCCGGGACTCCACGCACCGGCCCTGGCCATTTGCATCATTTCAGAGGGAAGGAGGAGGAAGTTCCTGAAGTATTGAGTGAGGAAGATGCTAAAATCTAGCTGTTTTTGTGTCTTCCATTTTGCCTGAGTTTGAAATCCCTCATAGAATATAACAGGTATGTGAAGCCCTGAGAATTCAGGATCAGTTAGGTATTCCCCTACTCCCCCTTTCTATACCCAGTAAAGAGACAAAGGAAGAATCAACTTCAAAAACAAAAGAGAAAGGGGGGAAGAATGTGGGCGATGGGCTAACTAACCGGAAGCCAGAAGCCTGCTGAGCGCCAGGAGGAGCCACCTAGAATGTGGGCGGAGTTTGTGGTCGTCATCCCCCAGGGGTGGGGCCTTACCACTCCCCTGAGTGGGCGGGGCCTTACCACTTCCTGCAGTGGGCGGGGCCTTATCACTCCCTGCAGTGGGCGGGGCCTTACCACTCCCTGCAGTGGGCGGGGCCTTACCACTTCCTGCAGTGGGCGGGGCCTTATCACTCCCTGCAGTGGGCGGGGCCTTACCACTCCCCTGAGTGGGCGGGGCCTTACCACTCCCTGCAGTGGGCGGGGCCTTACCACTCCCTGAAGTGGGCGGGGCCTTACCACTCCCTGCAGTGGGCGGGGCCTTACCACTCCCTGCAGTGGGCGGGGCCTTACCACTCCCTGCAGTGGGCGGGGCCTCACCACTCCCCTGCAGTGGGCGGGGCCTTACCACTCCCTGCAGTGGGCGGCAGACACAAACCCCAGGCCGACCCTCCCTGGCCTTTGGCCTCCTTACAGCCGGACTAGCACTTTATGTTTAGAGGAGAGGTCAGGCCTGGGAAGAATCAAGCCTGTAGGAGAACAAAGGTGACCCCAGGTGGAAGCCTCTTGAGGGGTACCCAGCCTCAGAAGTCCCAGGCCCCCCATGTTTTTCTAGTCTAAGAGGCAGCGCCCCTGCATTCCCCCCCTCCATCCTTCCTCCCATCCCAACACACACCCCATCTCAGCCGTTCTTCTAACACACACACACACACACACACACACCCATCTCAGCCATTCTTCTAACACACACACACACACACACACACACACCCCATCTCAGCCATTCTTCTAACACACACACACACACACACACACACCCCATCTCAGCCATTCTTCTAACACACACACACACACACACCCCATCTCAGCCATTCTTCTAACACACACACACACACACACACACACCCATCTCAGCCATTCTTCTAACACACACACACACACACACCCCATCTCAGCCATTCTTCTAACACACACACACACACACACACACCCCATCTCAGCCATTCTTCTAACACACACACACACACACACACCCCATCTCAGCCATTCTTCTAACACACACACACACACACACACCCCATCTCAGCCATTCTTCTAACACACACACACACACACACACACACACCCCATCTCAGCCGTTCTTCTAACACACACACACACACACACACCCCATCTCAGCCATTCTTCTAACACACACACACACACACACACACACCCCATCTCAGCCGTTCTTCTAACACACACACACACACACACACACACACCCCATCTCAGCCATTCTTCTAACACACACACACACACACACACCCCATCTCAGCCATTCTTCTAACACACACACACACACACACACACACACCCCATCTCAGCCATTCTTCTAACACACACACACACACACACACACACACACCCCATCTCAGCCGTTCTTCTAACACACACACACACACACACACACCCCATCTCAGCCATTCTTCTAACACACACACACACACACACACACACACACCCCATCTCAGCCATTCTTCTAACACACACACACACACACACACACACACCCCATCTCAGCCATTCTTCTAACACACACACACACACACACACACACACACACCCCATCTCAGCCGTTCTTCTAACACACACACACACACACACACACACCCCATCTCAGCCATTCTTCTAACACACACACACACACACACACCCCATCTCAGCCATTCTTCTAACACACACACACACACACACACACACACACCCCATCTCAGCCATTCTTCTAACACACACACACACACACACACACACACACCCCATCTCAGCCGTTCTTCTAACACACACACACACACACACACCCCATCTCAGCCATTCTTCTAACACACACACACACACACACACACACACCCCATCTCAGCCGTTCTTCTAACACACACACACACACACACACACACCCCATCTCAGCCGTTCTTCTAACACACACACACACACACACACACACACACCCCATCTCAGCCGTTCTTCTAACACACACACACACACACACACACCCCATCTCAGCCATTCTTCTAACACACACACACACACACACACACACCCCATCTCAGCCGTTCTTCTAACACACACACACACACACACACACACCCCATCTCAGCCGTTCTTCTAACACACACACACACATACACCCCATCTCAGCCATTCTTCTAACACACACACACACACACACACACACACCCCATCTCAGCCGTTCTTCTAACACACACACACACACACACACACCCCATCTCAGCCATTCTTCTAACACACACACACACACACACACACACCCCATCTCAGCCATTCTTCTAACACACACACACACACACACACACACACACACCCCATCTCAGCCGTTCTTCTAACACACACACACACACACACACACCCCATCTCAGCCATTCTTCTAACACACACACACACACACACACACACCCCATCTCAGCCGTTCTTCTAACACACACACACACACACACACACACACCCCATCTCAGCCGTTCTTCTAACACACACACACACACACACACACCCCATCTCAGCCATTCTTCTAACACACACACACACACACACACACACACACCCCATCTCAGCCGTTCTTCTAACACACACACACACACACACACCCCATCTCAGCCGTTCTTCTAACACACACACACACACACACACACACACCCCATCTCAGCCGTTCTTCTAACACACACACACACACACACACACCCCATCTCAGCCGTTCTTCTAACACACACACACACACCCATCTCAGCCATTCTTCTAACACACACACACACACACACACCCCATCTCAGCCATTCTTCTAACACACACACACACACACACACACACACCCCATCTCAGCCGTTCTTCTAACACACACACACACACACACACACCCCATCTCAGCCGTTCTTCTAACACACACACACACACACACACACCCCATCTCAGCCATTCTTCTAACACACACACACACACACACACACACACCCCATCTCAGCCGTTCTTCTAACACACACACACACACACACACACCCCATCTCAGCCGTTCTTCTAACACACACACACACACACACACCCCATCTCAGCCATTCTTCTAACACACACACACACACACACACCCCATCTCAGCCATTCTTCTAACACACACACACACACACACACCCCATCTCAGCCATTCTTCTAACACACACACACACACACACACACACACCCCATCTCAGCCGTTCTTCTAAAGCCCGGACAGACTGGAGGGAAGGAGAACTGTTTACCCAGCAGAGGAGACCAGCCCCCCCCACCCCACCACCCCAGCCCCGGGCGACCGACCCAGCCTCTCCCCCTAACCCTCGCAGTGACAGCAGCGTTAAGATTAGATTCATGACCATATCATCCCTGGACATGAAGGGAAAGAAACAGCTAAATATTTTCAGAAAAGAATGTCGCCACAAGGAATGAAGACTCAAAAGAGCCACTGCTGCGTGGGGCGGGTCCAGGGGTGCAGCCCAGTGGTGGAACACTGGCATAGCAGGCAGCAGGCCCTGGGGTGATCCCCACACTGCATAAAAAATGATCATTAAAGAAAACAAAGAAACATAAGCACTGTGAGAAGAAAGGTCATGGCGAGCAAATCTACACCTGCCTCAGAAGACGACTTAGAAAAGAGAAAACAAGGATTGAACTCATATTGATAGCGTGAAAAAAATCAAAAAGATACTGACTGCATCCTCAAAAGAATAAAGTGCATAAAAATTAAACAGGATAAAAAATCTTTTAAAAATCAAATATGTAATCTATAAAATGCTATGAATATGAATATATGTAAAACATGCAGAGATAGATGACATAACATTTATGAGGTAGTCAATAAAAGCCCCCAGAACACAGAGACAAATTCCAAAGAATTAAAAACTTAAGGGAAAGACAGGAGATGAGTCCAGGAGGACAAACTTCTCATCTATATGTTCTGGGAGGAATTGATGTAGAAAACAGGAAATTACCAAAGAAATGGTTTGTGAAACTTGCTCTGATTTACAGAAAAACACAAATCTTCAGATATAAAGAGTTACCAAGTTTCCAGAAAATAGAATGGAAGAAGTTCCACACTTAAAAAGCTAAATGTTTTCCAGGAAAAAAAAAAAAAATGTAACCACAAGGGGTAAAGACTCAGATCAGCCATACTATGACAAACCATACTGTGAATCAAAAGTGACTTAAAAACACATTTTCAGACTTGTGAGAAGGAGAAAGTCTATTTGCTGCACTTGTTCTGAGAAAGACAATCAAGTAAGCAATCCAGTAAAATGTGACTGAATGCCAAGAAAGAAGAGTTGGGATACATAACACACTGAAACTCACCCAAGGTTCAAGGAAAATGTGTCTCTAGAGTGAGGGATTCGCTCTAGAAACATATTAGTCCACTTCAGAAGAAGTCTATCTGTCTTCATGAGTGTTCCAAACAGGAGAGGGGATGAGCATGGTGCTGAATAACAGTGACCACATCGAGAGAAAAACAGCTTTCTTCTCTCCAGAAAAGCACATTTAGAAACTTCAAAATTAACTTATTGAAAAAGCAGTTGCATAAAAGAGTACATATATAATGCAATGTTGGGCCTGACATATAGGAATGTGATGTAACATCTTTGCCAATAATCGCACAAAGGGAGTGGGTTGCAGTAAATCTACTTTGGCTGAGAGAACTTCAGATGGCAAAATAATACTTATACCATGTATTGTTGGGCTTGTAATGTTAATAGATATGGTATGTATGGCAATAATTCCTCACAAGGGAAAAAGAACAGAGCTACATAGGACGGATGTTTTTGTAGATCACAAGAATTAAGCTAGTATAAATTTGAAGGTAATTTTGGCAAGGTAAAATGTATATGGTTAACTCTGGAAATCACTTAAAAAGATTCAAAAGGTATAATGGAAAAATGATTAAAAAGGAAAAGGCAAAACAGAAGACACTAGGGAATAAAAATAATCAACTTATGTTGTAAGTGCACATGTATAAATATGGTATAATAAATCTCATGATTATGTACATAATGTACAAATAAAAAGATATAATGTATTAATCAGAAAAATTTAAATGTTACATTATAAAATAGTCACTTAATGCAAAGGTAAAGAAGGAATGGGGAACAAAAAAGACATGAGACATATAAAATACAAAAAAGTAATACAGCAGATGTAAATCTAGTCATATCAATAATGATGGCATTAAATGTTAGTGAATGGATACAACCATGCAAAGGCAAAGATTATCAGAATATATAAGGAAAAATCATGATCCAACTAAATGCTGTCTGAAGGAGACATGTTTTAGATCCAAAGATACAAGCAAATTGAAAGTATAGGGTAGAAAGGGATATATTATGCAAATAGCAGTCTTGAGAAAATTTGAGTGGATATATTAATACTGGGCTTCAAAACAAAAATGTTTCTACAGATGAAGAAGAACATTTAATAAAAGGTCACCCTGTTAGAGGACACAGCAATCATAAACATATATGCACTCAATAACAGACCACCAAAATACATGAAGCAAAACTAACAGAAATGGAGAAAGAGAGACAAGTCAACAATAACAGTTAGAGACTTCAATACCCTATTTTTTTTTAAAGAGAGAGAATTTTTTTAATATTTATTTTTTAGTTATCGGCGGACACAACATCTTTGTTTGTGGTGCTGAGGATCGAACCCCGGCCGCACGCATGCCAGGCAAGCGCGCTACTGCTTGAGCCACATCCCTAGCCCAATACCCTATTTTTAATAATGGGTAGAACAACAATGCAGAAGACCAATGAGGAAGTAGAATACTTGAACAGCCCTAAAAATCAATTAGACCTATTTGGTATTTATGAAACACTACATCCAATAATAGAATATACATTCTTCATACATGATTGCCAATTTGATATTTAGATAAAATGGAAAAATTCCTAGACAGGCATAAACTATCAAAACTGATACATGAAGAAATAGATAACCTATTGAACTATAATGATGAAAAGAATTAGTACTCAAACTGCCCACCACAAAAAAGCTAGGACCAAATGGCTTCACTACTAAATTTTGCCAAGAATCTAAGGAAGAATTCACCAATTCTTCACAAATTCTTCCAAGAAGTCAAAGACAAAACACTTCTAAACTCACTTTGTGAGTTCTGTAACACCCTGACAGCCAAAACCAGACAAAGATACCACAAATAATAATAATAATAAAACCCTACAGAGGGGCTGGGGATGTGGCTCAAGCGGTAGCGCACTCCCCTGGCATGCGTGCAGCCCAGGTTTGATCCTCAGCACCACATACAAACAAAGATGTTGTGTCCACCGATAACTAAAATAAAATAAATATTAAAAAAAAATTCTCTCTCTCATTCTCTCTTTAAAATAAATAAATAAATAAAACCCTACAGATTCCTTTATGCATATGGATGGGGAAAATCTTCAACAAAATACTGTCAAGCAGAATCTAGGAAATAATAATAATAAAAAAAAATTATACATCCATGACCAAATGGAATTTATTCCAGGAATGCAAGGGTTAACATCTGAAAATCAGTCAGCATAACACAGAAATTATAAATCAAAGACACACACAAAAAAATTAACTCAACAGACACAGAAAATAATTTGACAAAATCCAACACTACATGTGTAAAAACAAAGACTCAGCAAACCAGAGGTAAAATGATTTTTTTCAACCTGATAAAGGGTATACACAAAAATCCCAAAGCTAACATACTTAATTGTGAAAAACTAGATGTTTTCAGTAACAAGACAAGAAGTCTTCTCTTGCTACTTCTATTTATCATTGTAGTGGAACTTGTAGCTAGGGTAATTAGGTAATGCAGAGAAATAAAATATGTCCAAGCTGGAAAGGAAAAAAAAACTCTATTTGCTGATAACAAGATCTTTACATAGAAAATTCTAAACTATCCATTAAAATATTAAAACCAATAAATGACTTCAGCACAAGTTTGTAGCATACAAAATCAATATGCAAAAATCAACTATGTTTCTACACACTTGCAATGAATAGTCTGAAAATGAAATTGAGAACATTAGAGAACATTCATAAGAACTTTCTGAAATAAAATACTTAGAAGTAAAATTAACAAAAGAAGTGCAAAACTTATACTCTGTAAACTAAAAATATTGTAAAAAAAACTAACAAATATATATAAATAAATGGGAAAACATGTCTCTATCATGGTTTGGAAGACTTAATCATTACGACATCACTATTCCCCAAATTGATTCAATGTAATTCCCATCAGAATCACAACTGACCTCTTTGTAGACATTGATAAGTTATGGAACTGCTAGAAACCCCAAATAGCCAAACAACCCTGAAAAAGAATAACAAAGTGGGTGGACTCACCTTTCCTGATTTAATAACTTTCTGGAAAGCAATGGTAATCAATATTGTATGGTACTGTCACCAGGATAGACATCCAGACCCAGTGAATCAACTTGAGATCCCACAATACAATTATACATCAATGATCGACTGATTCTCAGTAGTGGTGCCAGCAATATTCAATAGGGAAAGAACAGTCTTGTCAACAAATGATGGGAAGACAACTGAATATTCACAAGTAAAAGAATAAAGCTGAACCATTACATCACGCTGTATACACGAATTAACATAAAACGAATCAAAGGCTTACATGTAAGCACTAAAACTATAAATTCTTTGAAGAAAATACAGAGGTGAATCTTTTTGACCTTGGATTCGGCAAAAGACTCAGGTATGACATAAAAAACCTGAGCACAGAAGAAAAGATAATTTTGTCAAAATTTAAACCTTTCATGCTTTAAAGGCACCATCAAGAAAGTGAAAAGATTACCTGCAGGATGAGAAAATAAATAACGACAAATTATATATCTGATAATGGACTTGTCTCTAGCATATGTAAAGAACATTTAGAATGCAATAATAAAAGATAATCCAATTAAAACACAGGGGCAAAGGATCTAAATAGATTCTTCTGTAAGAAAGATATGGTCAATAAGAAAATGAAGAGTTGCTCAATATTATTAGTAATCAGAAAAATGTAAATCAAAACCACAGTGAGATATAACTTCCTACTCACCAGGATGGGTAGAATCATAAAGGGTGGTAAATTGTTGGAGAGCTTGTGGAGAAATCAAAGCCTTTAAGTGGTATCAGTCACCTTGGAAAATTGTCAGGCAGTTTCTCAAAACATAGAGAAAAGATGGAGTTTCTCAAGAAATAGTGTCTACCATATGACCCAGCAATTCCACTGCTGGCTATATATCAAAGAAAAATGAAAATATAAGCTAACCCTAACTATAAAAATATTTATAGCAGCATTATTACTAATAGCCAAAATGTGAAAACAACTGAGCATTCATCAACAGACAAATAATAAAACAAAATGTGATCTACTCATACAATGGATATTAATTATTTAGCTATAAAAAGAAAATCATACAAATATATGCTAGAGGTTAGACGAACCTTGAGAACATTATGCTGATTGAAAGAAGCTGGTCACAAAAGTTCACAGGTTACATTGTTATGGGCCAGGCTAGTGGGCAATGACCAAACAGACCCATTTTACCCTGAGACTCCATATCATGTAAGAAATGCTTCTCCCGTGGGAAAGCCCCTCCTCTGTGCCCATTAATAGTTACCTAGCATAGTACTTGGCAACACAAAAGAGCAATACCTATACAATGTACAATTGTTCTCTTTGGTTTCTATTTTTCTTGGACAATGTATCTTATCAGAGATTGATTGTCTAGACGTTAGTAACCATTCTCTAACTTGTTCTCATCTAGGGTCGTTTTGACCCACTTCCCTTCTGCTGGCTTGCTGCTATGCCAACCTGGAAAGTCCCGTGGGAAATACCAGTGTACCCACTGCATGTCTCACTAACAGCCCAGTCCAGCTTCTGTACCTGCTTGCTTGCAGCTACGTCATTCCAGATGTGGTTTCTGAATACTCTAAAATGCTCAGGCTCGGGGCTGCTCCTTGCAGAGACAGTTACGGGTCCTGTAGGAAGTAGTTGCCGGCCAAGGGGCTAAATAAAGACTCTTCAATTTAGACAAAACTAGGACTTGGTGTGTTTTCTGAGCAAACTGCCCCACAAGAATATTATTTTATTCATATTAAATTCCAGAATGGAAAACCTATAGGGATAGAAAGTATTCCTAAAAGGTCTGTGTGAGCGAGGAGAATCGGACGTCAGTGGGTTTTAGCTCAATCGGATGATGTTCCTTTTGATGGTGATAAAAATGTTCTAAGATTGACATTGGTGATGGATGCAAATATGAATGAATTTACTGAAAACCATTTTACTAAAAACCAAATATACTAAATACCCATTTTAAATGAGTATGCTGTGTAGATTATATTTCAATAAAGTAACAGTAAAAAAAAAAAAAATCTCTCTACCTCCCAGTTTACCAAAAATACAGGAAAAAGAGACAAAGGAACCAATTAAATAATGTCACAAGGAAGCAACTGCCAACTGCAGGGAATTCTACAGACAAAAGTTTCAATTAAAAAAAAAAATCGCTGGTATAGAAGGAAAACAGAAAGAAAGCTGCCATACAATAAAATTGTGTCAAAAGACAACAAAATTCAAATGCATACCACATTTGGATGCTGATTCCAACAAGTTCATAATAAAAAGAACATCTCTGAGACAACTACAAAAAATGAATATGGACTGGGTATTGGGTGACGCTGATGAGTTACTTTTAGTTTTGTTGGATGAACAACGACATTGTAGACCTGTTAGGAAGGCTCTAGAGGTGAACAGGCATGCTGAAGTTATTTACGGGAGACATGGCGAGGGGTAGGCTTTGTGCACACTACAGAATACTTTGAACATGCCCTCCTTTGTCTTCCTTTCCACTCTTTTTCTTTCTCCAATGATCAGTCCTAAAGGGAAGCAGGATATCCATGCTTTGGAGAGTGGAGGCAGCCACTCAGACCCACGTGGGGTTCAGACAGTAGGAAGAGAGGGTGCCCGGGGCAGGGCGGACCAGCACGGAGTATCTGAGGTCAAGGGGAGAAGGAGAAGGCTGCACAGCCAAAGTGGGATGTCAGAGTCTGAAGGGGGAAGGGGACATCTAGGTGAGAGGGGGACTGGTGTGGGGTGTTAGAGCATGGGTGGGGTGAGAGCCCCGGAGGGACAGTGGGACAGGAGCAAGGGTCTCCCAGAGGAGGGGCGGCAGGCAAGACAGAAGAGGGCTTCCATACAGAGGCCTAGACAAAAAAAAAAAAATCAAGCTCCCAGGGGTGATGGGGTCAGGTAGCTCACTGCTGGGGACGGGAGTTATAAATGTGGAAGAGGAACTATAATGAACCCCGTGATAGGAAATTGGAATTGGAAGACTTGCTGTAAATGACATAGAAATAAATGTATATTAATGCAAATTGTGCGTGGAGGATGGAGTAGGTACATGTGTGAGGTGGTGGGGGGGGATGTATATGAGTGTGTTCCTGGGATGCATGTGTGTCTGAGAGTGTTGCATGTATGTCCACGCACATGTGTGTGCAAGTGTATGTGCCCTAACTCTGTCCATCAGGAGGCCAGGGCCAGCCACACCCTTCTCTGGGCTGATAAGTGTCTCCCGCAGGCCAAATGGACCTCTGCTCCTTCCAGTTGATTATCTCAGGAACTTTGTCCTGGTGATGAGAAGAGGACCACCACAGTCCCCAATAAGGACACCTAGTGCCCCATCTCTATCTCTAACAGCCAGCGCCCTCCTGAAGGAGCAGGAGCACTTGGGAGGAAAGGCTGAGAGCAGAGAAGGATGGGCCCCTGGGTCTTTTTGTATTAGAAAGAAAGAGGTGCTCAAACAGTGACCAGGACAGAAGCCAGCTTGAAGCCTCAGATTAGAGCCCACCAAGTAAAGACGGAAACCACGCCCACACTCACAAAATAAATAGTGGATGGAACCCAAGGCTCGGCTAGGAACTAGGGCAGGTCTCAGGGACAGAGGGAGAGGAGTGAGTCTCCAGTGGGGCCGCCTGGCAGACGCCCCCTGAGTGTCCAGAATGAGCGCCATCTGTCATTTCCAGCTAACGAGAGGCCCGAGAGGCCTCATTTCTGTGAGAAAGCAGCAGGAGGCATCCCCTGAACCAGAGTGGGCGTGTTGGCCCGCTTTCCGTTTCTTCAACAAAATATCTGAAATTATCTACTTAAAAGGAGGAAAGGTTTATCTTGGATGGTGGTGGCAGAGGGTCCAGTCCATGGTCACGTGACCCTGGTGGCCTTTGGGCCTGTGGTGAGGGAGCACACCACGGTGGGAGCACCTGAGGGAACAAAGCTGCTCCCCTCCTATGGTGGCCAGGGAGCAATGACATCCAGGAAGGGACGAGAGCCCAGCAGCCCCTTCCAGGGCCACAAGGCCCCACCTCCAACAGCACCAGAGGCTGGGGAGCAAGCCTTCAGCACTGGGGCCTCTAGGGGACACTCCTGACCCAAACCAGCAGCGAGGGGGCCACCAAAGAGCGCAAACCGAGAACAGCCCCAAGTGCGAGATTCGGAACAGAACCCTTCTGCAATAAAGGACCATATTGGCAACCACTGGGGAAGCATCACGGGATAGAGCTACATCCATGTTCACGTCTGGGTTTCGAGGGCTGCTCTGCAGCCGTGAAGGACAATGTCTTTGTTGGCACTCAAGGTTGACGGAGTGTTGGGCCGAGTGGCTCTCCAATGATTCCAAAGGGAAAAAAATTTCTTTTGTCCTCTAGACTCTCAGAAAATATTCCAAAGAGCCAAGGGGGTGAGATACAGGAGAATCCCAAGGTCCAGCAGGACTGCCAGGCCCCCTGGGATAGAGAAGTCGTGAGAGGCCACTGCCCAGGGCTAAATGACAGAGAGAGAGGAAGGATCCACATGTTTAAAGGCACAAAACAACCACCAGGCAGACGAAAACTTGTCAAAAAGGGGAAGAAATAGAAGTGACGTAAATTTAAGTTGTCCCTTTGCAACATAAAGAAATGACACCTTAAATGGTTACATCAGTGGATATAATGATTCAAGGAACGTAATGTTAAGTTAAAAATAAGGACATGTAATAAGTGAGCACATTCCTTTGGGACGAGGCAGGATCCCTGTCAAGGGAACTTTCAGAGAAACTGCTGGCAGCGTTTTCTCTCCGAAATGGGGGCAGGGTGAGGAGGGCAGGGTCGGGGTGCAGAGCTGCTCATTAAGTGCTTTTCTGCTGTGTCCTATTTGGGTATATTTTTGGTGTCACGTTGATAAAAATGTAAAAGGTATATCGCTGAGGTCATTCTGAAGGGCAAACACTCCGTGGTCCTTCCTGCCTTCCACAGCCACCTGTCCAGTTGGGGTTAATGGGCGGGGAGGGAGGATGACACGTGCCACCTCCCCAGCAAGGCCACGTAACACACAGAGGTGCTGAGCTGCCACGTAACACACAGAGGACTTGGTGCAAGTCAGGGCTGAAGCTGTGTTGGGTGAAGCTTCTGAGAGTTCAGATTTTACTTTTTCCTGTAGCATAGCCCAGAGTGACTGAGACCAGGGGAACTTCAAAACAGCAAGGCATTAAGTGGAGGGGGGTAGGGGACTTTTTAAAAGGTGTCATATAACTGGGCATGGTGGTGCACACCTGTGATCCCAGCAGTTTGGGAGGCTGAGGCAGGAGGATCACTAGTTCAAAGCCAGCCTTAGCAACTTAGGGAGACCCTTTCTCAAAATAAAACATAAAAAGGACTGGGGATGGGGCTCAGTGGTTAAGGCCCCCTGAGTTCAATCCCTGATACAAAAAAAAAAAAAAAAAAGTGATATATAATCAATTTATGGGGTACCATGTGATATTTTGATCCATGTACACATTGTATAATGATCAGATCAAGAAAATTAGCACATCTATCACCTCTCATGTATCATTTCCTTATGGAAAAGCATTCAGAATCCTTTTTTCAGATATTTGAAATATACAATGCATTACTGTTAGCTAGCCACCCTGCTGTGCAATAGAACCAGAATTCATCCCTCCTGGCTGTGACTTTGTTCCCGTCAGCCAGACTCTCCCCTTTCTCCCTCCCCTTCCTTTTCCCAGCCTCTGGAAACCACGATCCTACTCTCTTCTTCGAGATCAGTTTACTTGGATTCCACACGAGTGAGACCACAGGGTATTTGTCGTAGTCGTAGATGGACACAATGCCTGTATTTTATTTATTCATTTTTATGCACTGCTGAGGACTGAACCCAGGGTTCACACGCGCTAGGCAAGCGCTCGACAACTGAGCTACAACCCTGGCCCCCAGAATCTGTTATTTTTCTTGGGCGGGGGAGGGGTCTTTTTGATAATGGCCATTCTAACTGGGGTGAGATGATATTTCCCTGTGGTTTTGCTTTGCATTTCCCTGATACGGAGTGATTTTGAGCATTTGTTTACACACCTGTTGGCCATTTGTGAGTCTTTTTTTTCCTTTTTTCTGAGAAATGTCTATTTAGGTCTTTTGTCTAATTTTTAATTGGACTTGTTTCCTACCGAGTTGAGTTCTTTATGTAATCTGGGTATTATTATGAAGAGTTTGCAGGTTTTCTCACCCATTGTCGGGTTGTGTCTTCGTTCTGTTGACTGCTTCCTTTGCTTTTTTTTTAATATTTATTTTTTAGTTGGACACAATACCTTTATTTTGTTATTTATTTTTACGTGGTGCTGAGGATCAAACCCAGGGCTGCGCACATGCTAGGCTAGCGCTCTACTGCTGAGCCCCAGCCCCGGCCCTCCCTTTGCTCTTCATGTCGACACTGCCCATTTGTGTGGGGTGCCTTTGCTATCTGTGATTTTGGAGGCTAATCTAAAGAATCCTGTTTTTTTAAGTCACTCTCGGGATAAAAGAAAAATCTAGTAAATTTGAGAGTGGACTGTGGCTGCTGTTTTGTGATATAAAAGCCCCAGTGTGTCCTCTTACATGTGCAATAACCTGAGACCGTGTGGATGAGGCCCATGGAAAGCCCAGTCACCTGTGTGGCTGTGGCACATCCAAATGGGAGCAGGGTGGCTGCCCTACTGTGCTGTCCTAAGGGATGAATCAATGGTGAGTGACTCAGAGGAGAGTTTTAGACACCCAGGCAGACTATATGATTCAGAAGATGTTGAAATTTTTTAAAAGGTGTGTGTGGGGGGTGCATTTCCAACTGCATCTCATCCAGTTTTGATGGACTCCAGTCACCGCACGTCCCACCTGCTATTTTAGGGTCACCAGGGACACTCAGAAGCTGCCACTGCTGACCTTGTGGCCCAGGTCCCCAGTGACCTCAGCACACAGGGGGAGGCTCCGCGGTTGGCAGACACTGGAGTGAATTTAGATGCAGAACTGTTTTGCAGCCTTCCGTCTCGGAGTAATCTGTTCTGCCAAGTTCCCTCCTTTATAGTCAGGGACCGACCAATTACCATGAAAATCAGATGAATAAATATTGAAGAGAATGTGTTCAGCGTCTATTTTGGTGTCCTCACAGCAAGGAAGCGATGCACATTTTTAATTAAGTCTTTCATTTCCATTTTCTTTTCATCTAAAGCTATCCTCCATCGGATCAATTTAACTCGATAATCAGACCCAGATAAAAGCCCCCCCAAAGAAAAGCCATTAGTAGGTTTGACTTAACAAATGTTCTCAGTGGCGCCACACATTTCTCCTCCAAAATTAAAATACATGAAAACTTTGAGTAATGGCTTCTGTGGACACCTGGCTTAACCATGTGACTATGATTCCATTTCCTCAGATTCTACATCATCTTGAAACTGGTTTGTGAATTTATGATAAATACATTATTAGTCGTGCATCTCTCTCTCTAAGTTCTTCTTTGGCCCTTTAAAGACGAAATGGAAAAACGTGATCATCTTTGTTCTATATAATGACATATTTAGCTATATTTTCGCATTTGTGTTTTTTAATAACCTAGATTTTCAACTGAAGTGTGTAGATTCGAATAGAATTGCTTGAGTATTTTCTTTCCTATTTTCTTTTAGTTAACCACAACGGAATCACTAGATGACCTAAGTGGGTAGAAAGAACCCTGGGCTGGTTCTAGTTAGAAAAATCTTGCTTGAAAGTCTTCATCGGTAGTAAGGTGTGACCCTCATGCCCCTGTATACATACATCCCTGTAACCTCCCTGGATTCTCAACTACTAACCAGGAAAAGCCCAAGTTGATCAAGCATTTATCAAATGCTTATTGAACACCTACTGTGTGCCAGGGACCATTCCAGTTGCTGGGGGTGGACAATAAACAAAGCCACTACCCTTATCAAGACCAGAGGCTAGAGGAAGCAGAGAGGCAAATAATAAGCAAATTAATAAATGGGTACCAATGCTTGCTTGCCATAAATGCATTAAAGCCCAAACAAATCAGAACAAAGAATCAGGAAGCACACCGGGAAGCAAATCCATCAGGGAAGAGTCTCCTGATAAGCCACCTCTGATTTGGAGAAAGTCTGGACCACTCTAGGAAGCAAGTATGGCCCGTGATCTTGACACCCAAACCAGATGAGCACACACAGGCGCAAAAGCAGTAAAGACAGTTGAGAGTGACGTCACATCAGAGTCTTCAAAAAATCCTAAAGAAAATATGAGGTATCCAAATCCAACAGGGAAGGTAGGTTTAGGATAGGATGCAACATCAGAAAGACCTCCCTGTGGCAGTCTTACATGGATGGATTTAAGAAAAACATCACACTATTATCTCAAAAGATGCTAAAGAAGTATTGGATGAAGTTCAATACCTACATATGATAAGAGTTATTAGGTAAATAATATGTATAAGTTCCACCAAAGTAGAGATTTTTCTATTTAAATTGGTTCACAGATACAGACCAGGTGCCAAAAGTTGATGTCTGGAGTTGGTAGTTATTCCGAGCACATTTGTTAAATGAATGAATGAATGAATTCCTTTAGGTTGAGAAGAACAGACCACTAAAGGGCTACGGCAAACATCCTTAAGGGAAAGAAACCTGCAAAACATTTCCTTGCATTTGAGGTCAGGTGAGGGCGAACCCTCCTGATTAATGCTTATTGCTGCACCTAGTGGTAGATCAGGGGCCAGGATGGGCCCTGGAAAGCAAGAGACAAGACTCCCAGTATCTGCAAAGGCTGAGTGCCAGGGAGCCTGCCAGAATCAGCAAAATCTCTAGGCACAAGATCCCTCCACATTCCTCTTCCTACAGCAGTCATTGTGAAGAAAATGTAACTAAAAATAACATACTACTTACAACAGGGACTAAAACTAGACACTTCAGAGATAACCTAACAAGCCGAGTGCAGTGGTTCACACTTGTAATCTCAGCAACTTGGGAGAATGAGGCAGAAGGATCACAAGTTCAAAGCCAGCCTCCATAACTTAGTGAGGCCCAAAGCTGTCTCTAAATAAAATATAGAAAAAGGAGGGGTGGGATGTGGCTCAGTGATAAAGCAGACCCGGGCTCAATCCCTGGTTCCAAAAAACAAACAAACAAACAAAAAACCAAACAAAGGGAACAGAAGAACTGTCTAGATAGACTTTTAAAATTCTCTCAAAGAATATCTTAAAGTCTGAGTAAGTGGTGCATCACATCACGGGGTGATGATCTAGTATTGAAAACTGGCTGTTCTTTGCCAAATTAATCTATACATTTAACGTAAGTCCTATCAAGATCCCAGCATGTATTTTGGGTGACTGATTTTACAAACAAAATAAAGAAGAATGAATGTTTGAGAACATGCTTGGACCATTCTGATAAAGGAAAGTCAAGAGAAGGATTCACACCACCAGATATCAAGACAGCTGCCAAGTCCTAACAGGGAAAAGAGCACAGTTCTTACACAGGAATAAATAGTCAGGTCAATAGAATGAGGAGTCTAGAAATAGACCCAGGATGTCAAGAACTCAGTGTGTTGTAGAAGGAACTTTGGTATGGCAGAGAGACGATGAATAATTTGGTAAATGGCAAGCAAAAAAAAAAAAAATGGACTTACTATAATGAAGACTTAAAAATTTAGGGTTTCCTATCTCATATCATATTCAAAGGTATTTCCCATTGAAATTAAAACCTAATTGTGCACAATAAAACTATAAGGCTAGAAGAAGAGAAATAGGAAAAAATATAGAACACAGTGCCTTTGTGATTTGTGGGTGAGTAAAAATTTAAAACTCAAAACCATTAGTTCCAAGGGTAAAAATTGATGGATTTAGCATTCCAAAGAAAGACTTCTATTTGAT
Source organism: Callospermophilus lateralis (assembly GCF_048772815.1). Classification (NCBI taxonomy): domain Eukaryota; kingdom Metazoa; phylum Chordata; class Mammalia; order Rodentia; family Sciuridae; genus Callospermophilus; species Callospermophilus lateralis. Next base: position 74,792,051 of record NC_135321.1, read on the forward strand.
GAAGAACCTCACCGGCAAAATGATCAAATAAGCAAAGAAGAAGAAAGAAGGAGAAGAAGAGGAGGAGGAGGCACATGGAAATTCTACTACTGAAAAACTCAAAAAGAAAGTCAAAAGAAAAGAATGGGAACAAGAGCATAACACTTACAGGAGACAGACCTGTTCTTGGCTAATGATAAGCAATCAAAGAATTGCACATCTGGCCATGAGCTAGGACTTTACTCCTCACTCCTACCAATTAGCAAAACTAGACAGACTCAATCTAAGGAAGACTGAGGATGTAGGGTCCCCCCCACCACCAGGGGTGCACCTCAGCAGCCCAGCTAATCTGGAAGCAAATGCAAACCCTGGTGAAATTAAATATGCATTTCCTGTGACTAAAACTTCCACTCCTGGCATATGCCCCAAAGACACTATCCCTGGGATAGAGAGAAACACGCATGAGGGTCTTACACAACCTTCTCCAGAGACTTTAGTGGGACTCAAAATGCGCATCTGAAGGTCCTCAGGCAATCCCCCAAAGTGACGATCCGAGGCACAGAAAGCACCCTTGATACAACTCAAGAACCTGAGAGGAAGGAAGGAAATGAAAGAAGATCTGGGGAACACCACGTTCATAAATTTCTAAAAGACATGAACACAAAATATATATTTTTACAGATGACATCTATATAAAAAGTCACTACAGAAAATAGACCTGGAAGGAAATGGTCACATGTATTATATTCCATGCCTGGGAGGTGGTTGTCTTGGTGGAAGAGAAAGAGGAATTATGCAAACAGATGTGTCAAGAATGCTGAGAGCTGAGGTATAAGGCCCCTCAAGTGACCCCCAGCCACCTGCACCCGCCTACACACAGAGGCTACGTTCAAGTCCAGATGAAGACTGAAGCTTCGTTCCTACCTGTCAGTCACTTACGTAATTCTACCTTGCTTTTGGTTTTCACTGCATAAGAAGTTTTAAACAACAGTTCTGGAATTTACTCAGCAGTTGATTCAGTTGCATTTAGTGCAATTATTTGGAGTATACCCAGGGTGAAGTCCAATCTACTTATTGATTGGATGATGATCAATTCAGCCAAACCCACACAATTATCCAGACACGACTGTACAGCCAGAAACAGTCAAACTCAGCCTCACTGGGCATCACCTCTTGCAGAGGAAAAAACTAGAGACTAATTGGTGGGGGTTTTGCTTACTGTTCAGCACTTTGGCGGCCTACAGATAAAATCTCAGTGACTGAACTTTCAGGAATTTTTGAGATAAATATTAAAATACCAGAAGCCTGTGCTTCCTTGTCTGTTATGCATGTATCAAGAAGAAAAATGTCCTTTTTACAGATTTAGTTTCACCTTTCACTTTTAGATTTTAATTCCAACTGAAGGTACTTTGGAATATGATATGAGACAGGAACCCAACATTTTTAAAGTTTTTGTAGAGTAAGCCAAGGTTCCTGTATCTACTTATCTGAAAGTATAGGAAAGTCAAAACTTTCATCCCGGGCCATGAAAGTTTCCCCAAGTTTTATGACTTGCATGGGCCCTGATCATCGACACCTGCTCTCTGCCTCTGTCCCCGGCACGCACACGTGGATAGGGGACGGAGTGCAGGATCGCCCCCTGTGGTGTCCCAGGGAGTAGAGTTGGTTGAAGACAGGTACAAGCTCATGAGGAGCCCTGTCCCGTGCCTCACCGTGCCTTCAGGGTCCACTAGCAGCAGGTGCTTGGCCTGGCCGTGGTGCATGCCCGTGAGGACGAAGGAGCCTGGGTTGGTGGTGCTCTCTCTGACCAGGAAGTCTCCGTCTTTCTCCAGCAGCCCCTCCGCCTCCTTCCTACTCATCTCTCCTTGGTACCAAGGCTCAGCATTCAGTTCCTCCAGCATCTTGGCATCGGGGACTCTGGGTGAGACGGGGCTGATGCACTCCACGGAGGCTGCCTTGCTCAACACGGGCCCCAAGGACTGGTTCCTGAGCGCGTCTTCAAAAGGCTCTGCATCAAGGACATTGGCCAGCAAAGAGTCAGGCAGTCGCCACAAGAGCCAATGATCAAAGTACCACGTAAGAGATGAAAATGCAACCCCCCCCCGCCCCCGCCCAGGGTAGGAAAACTAGAAAGGAAGAACTGGCGGTAACATATCAAGACTTATCATACCCAGTAATCACAAGCACAGCCCAAATGTTGGCGCGACTCCCTCGGGGGTCTGTTCTCCCTGACAGCTGGAAGTTCTACTTTGTGCCAAGGATTCAAGTTCACCCTTTGTCTAGCTAGATGGTAGGACTTCGTCGCTGCACACTACAAGAGGCCATACATAGCTCATTCCCTCCAATTTCCCTGGAATATCAGTCATGTTTCTTAGTAAATTCCAAATCAAAACTTGCTAATACCAAAGCTGAAAGCAAGTTATGCAGCTTTGATTCCACGTGGATCCTGAGCCCAACTTACCAACGGTTACTTCAAAATCTTTGGGTACCCCTTGTGTGACTTCCAGGATAGGAACTCTAACTCCCCTTGACCTTCATTTATTTCCCCACCACAAAGGGCTTGCTTGAATTCCTGACACCACGCTGAGCTGTATCCCCCTTGAAACACACTTCTGCCTACAAGGTGGCTGTGGATGGGCAAAGTGCTGCTCGAGCAGCAGCAAAAACCAGTGACCAAGAAAGTAGACAGAAAAGTCTAATTCAGTTTCAACATTCCGTTTTCCAGTAAGGTGGTAGGTACCAAAGCACTCTGGAAAATGAGCACAGGTGTGAAACAGGTGTGATGATCCTAAATCATCACACATCACATTAGGATCCCACTGCCCACCCAGGGAGCTGTGTGCAAGCACCACGGAAGAGGAATGCTGCTCTCCAGGACACAGCTACCTCTCCAGAGCCCCATGTTGTTCCTAGGACACAGCCCATATCTTTAAGGATTCAATGGGTAGTGTCAGATAATCTAAATTTGGCAAATATTAATGGGGGAATACAAAGAAAAGAGATGAATATGTGAAACCAAAATTAGATCTTTTTTATAGCTACTAAGTGTCACAGGTTTAGGGAGGAAAAGAGGTTAAAATGATAGGCTAAGATTAGGTCTGTGGGTTTTCCTCTTTTGTCATCTTATCTGATCACCTGGAGTAATTGGAAATTTGTGTTATATTATTTCTGCTTCATCTCCACCTTTGCTATCTTCTCCATCAGCAGCAGCATCCCATTTGTCCCCACATTCACATTGGTCAGCACAGTCATCATCAGCACCAACATGATCTCCATGCCATCATCACCATCTTCATAATTATCTTCACCACTGCCATTACCACCATCATCACAACCTCCATCACCACCATTGCCATCATCACCATCACCATCATTACCATCTTCATAATCACCATCATCACCATTACCACCACCATCACCATCATTGCCACCATCTCTATCACCATCTTCACCATTACCACCACCATCACCATCATTACCACCATCACTATCACCATCATTACCATCACTACTGTTTCCATAATCTTCACCACCATCACCATCATCTTCTTCATCACCACCATCATCACCACCACCACGATCAACACCATTGCCATCATCATCTTCATCACCAACACCATCATCACCATCACTACCATTGCCATCATCATCTTAATCACTACCACCATCATCACCGTCACCATTATTATCTTCATTATCACCATCATCACCATTACCACCACCATCACCATCATTGTCATCTTCACAATCACCATCATCACCATTACCACCACCATCACCATCATTGCCACCATCACTATCGCCATCATGACCATTACTGCCGTTTTCACAATCTTCATCACCACCACCATCATCACCACCATCACCATCATCATCTTCATCACCACCACCATCATCACTACCATCTCCATCATCATCTTCATCACCACCATCACCATCACTACCATTTCCATCATCATCTTCATCACCACCACCATCATCACCACCATCATCATGACTATCACCATCATCACTCACATCACCATCATTACCATCATCACCACCACCATCATCACCACCATCTCCATCATCATCTTCATCACCACCACCATCATCACTCACATCACCACCATCACCATCACTACCATTTCCATCATCATCTTCACCACCATCACCATCATCTTCATCACCACCACCATCATCACCACCATCTCCATCATCATCTTCACCACCATCATCACCATCATCACCACCGTGAGTATCATTTAGCCCTAGTGCTTCAAGATAAACAACACAGTGCTGGCTTATATTTTTAATTACTTTTTAATAGATATGAGCCTCTCTAAGACCCTTTCTACCTTCTGTTCCCTTCTCTGGTTTCTGAAGATATGGAAATTAATTGATGGGAAATTAGAAATTAATTGGTGGAAAAAGAACAGCACCGGCTCCCATTTTCCTCAAAGCCCACCTAACCCAGCTCTCCCCCAAGCTCTGGGGCCAGGAGTCACTGGGAAGTTGACTACGTTAAACAGTAAAAATGGCCTGCCCAAAAATACAATGACAAAGCTACCACTGGGAGCTACGCAACGACCGAAGCGGAGGTAGGAGGGCCACCAGTCTGCTCTCCAGTTTAGGAGTCTGGTTCTACATGATTTGGGCTGTTTTCTCACTTTTTAAAAAGTGAACACATTGGATGAAGGGATCTAAGCTTCCTCTCAGCATTGAGATTCAAGTGTTCTTCTAGCTGAGGTGATTTTTGAGAACATGAGAGTAAAAATGGGAGTCCAATGAGTCCTCAGTCTATTGGCTGAGGCACAGAAAGTGACCCCAGCCTCACCCACATCAGGTACCTGGAGTAGCAAGTACTAGACCAGCAGAGCCTTTTACCCAGGGGAGGTTCTCAACCTCCAGGGTTCTCCATCTCCTCCTCTATAACATAGGGATGGTGTTAGTGATGATATTGTCTACCTCCCAGATCTATATGACAAGCAGAAATCCCATGGTTCACTGCCACCACACTGCCACCTCTGATCACCGCCCATCCCCTGTCTTATCTGGCTGTTCATAACTTGTGAGCACTTCTTACCAGCTGGTGATACACCGCTATTTGTTTAAAACCCATTGAGTGGAGACCATCTATTTGGCTCTCTGTGTATCTCCACTAAATAGAAAAGTATTTGACACCTGGGAAGAACTCAATAAATTTTTGGAAGTAGGTAGGAGAAAAGAGAGAGGAGATGAAAAGAAAACGGAGAGAAACAATGAGAAAGAGAGAGGAAAAAAAGGGAGGGAGAGAAAGAAAATACATGTAAGAGAGCGGTACTCTGTGATTTCTTGTTTATCCGTTGGTCCTGCCTGGTAGACTGACTCTGTGAGTACGGCCCATGTCATCTTTGCAGCTTTGACAACTAATACAACAGTTGGCATTTAATAGCCAGTTAATATTCAAGGGTGTAGATCAGTGAGCACTTTTATTTGTGCATATTGTTCATCTCAATACACTTTCAGGTCTTCAAGAAGAACGTCTTTTCCAGAAAGAGAGGGAAATCGGCTTTGCCTCTTGACTGCAGAGAGGGTTATGTAAGTTCCTAAGCCACAAATGAGCCGAATCGTAGCCCAGAAAAGTGCAGCTAATCACCACCATTAATCAAAACCCTGCTAGCAGGAAATCCAGTCATTGCACAGAGAGCAAATAAAAGTCAGTGTAAAAGGGTAACTTCAAAAGAGAAGAAAGGAAGAGACAAATGGAAACCTACTCATGTCAAAGAGGTCTTTCCGTGGGCTGCTCTCTGCACTGTTGGCCACGGCTGGCCAGGCCTGCGGCGGGATGTGCTGGGTGTTGACATAGGTGGGCACTTCTCCCATGGGGGCTGCATGTGATTTCCCTTCTGGCATAGTGTAGATGTCCAGGGACCCTGAAACAAGAAAACACGTCCCTATTTCTCTTAGCATGGCAACCCTATTCATGCCTCTATAGTGAAACCACCCGCCATTCCACAGAAGGGTTCCTTAAGCCTACCAACAAGAAAATTCTTCCTGAAGATCCCCATCAGCTAAATGCTCCTCTTTTAAGTCTGTCATCCTAGCTGGATCCTGGCTAGGATGTTTCTCTGTCAAAATGGGATCTTCCAGCTAACCTTAGTTGGGTACCATATTGGTTAGGGGTCTCACCAAAGATTCTGGGTCACACTGTCCCCAGGGTCCTGCAAGCCCCACAGCCAGAGATACCCTGCTTCCTTCTCTCCTTTACAAACACTCTAGGATGAAATAACTGAGCAGGAGAACCATCAAGCTTGGTTTAACCACTCTATATTTAAGTGTCAGTGAATGCTTTATAAATTATGAAGTGCCTCCTGGGAAGGAACTGAGACAGTTTCCTTACAACACAGAGCCACCACTGCTGACCTGGATCTATAAGGGAGCCCAGGATGGGTGCATGATGGGGGAGGCCCCTCTTACAAGGCAGTGATGCTCCTCAATTGAACCTCTCAGCTGGTCAAAGGAGTGCTGAGAAGCAGTATGGAGATTCTGGGAAAGCTGGGAATGGAACCACCATTTGACCCAGCTATCACCCTTCTCGGACTATTCCCTGAGGACCTTAAAAGAGCGTACTATAGGGATACTGCCACATCAATGATCATAGCAGCACAATTCACAATAGCTAGACTGTGGAACCAACCCAGATGCCGTTCAATAGATGAATGGATTAAAAAATGTGGCATTTATACACCATGGAGTATTACGCAGCACTAAAAATTGACAAAATCATGGAATTTTCAGGGAAATGGATGACATTAGAGCAGATTATGCTAAGTGAAGCTAGCCAATCCTTAAAAAACAAATGCCAAATGTCTTCTTTGATGTAAGGAGAGCAACTAAGAACAGAGCAGGGAGGAAGATCATGAGGAAAAGATTAACATTAAACAGAGACAAGTGGTGGGAGGGGAAGGGAGAGAGAAGGGAAATTGTATGGAAATGAAAGGAAACCCTCAATGTTATACAAAATTACATATAAGAGGTTGTGAGGGGAAAGGGGGGAAAAAAGCAAGGAGAGAAATGAATTACAGTAGATGGGGTAGAGAGGGAAGATGGGAGGGGAGGGGAGGGGGGATAGTAGAGGATAGGAAAGGTAGCAGAATACAACAGTCACTAATATGGCATTATGTAAAAATGTGAATGTGTAAGTGATGTGATTCTGCAATTTGTATTTGGGGTAAAAATGGGAGTTCATAACCCACTTGAATCAAATGTATGAAAGATGATATGTCATGAGTTTTGTAATATTTTGAACAACCAATAAAAAAAGGGGGTGCTGAGGCGGAGGGAGCCCAGAGTCCAGCTCTTCCATCACCCAGAGGTGGCATAAGAGGTGTTGCCCATGATTGCCTGTGTGGATTGCTATTCCTGTGTTCGCCCTGCCTCCAACGCAGCTAAACAACCCTATCCAAGAGAATCCCTGTGGTGCTCTCCTTTCTGGAAAGAGGGCATCTTTTATACCCGGGGGCCAGTGATATGTTGAAGATGGTTCCGTGTAACTGGCAAGAGTCGGTTTAGGGCTTCTTAAACACCTTGCCAAGAGCCTAGGGCTAGGTGTTGGCCAGCACACAGCCGTCTCCGGGCAGCACGTGTGAGGGGAGTTGGCATGCTGACACTGCTTCCCTGGGAGGCTTCACCTGCATCACCACGAGCTGCGATTCTACTCTCTGCATCCCACACACTATTTCTATGTTTAAGAGGCTATTTCTGGATCCCCTGCCCTAGGTTAAGAAGTGCTATTTAAGGGTACACCTTTGAGCATATTGTGAACGAATCTCCACGAGCTCATTTCAAAAGGAGATCAGAAGCCCCATGAACCACCTTGCTGACAGTCCCTTCCCACTGCAGATGGCAGCAGGTGCTGAAGGGGATAGAGGAACACCCACCATGGTGGTCCCTGAGTCCACACTCCCTCAGGAGGAAGAGCCGCTAGAAAATGAACAATCTGTTTCATGGGAACATATCTGTTTCATGGGAAAACATACTTATTATTTTTCAATAAGAGCTTGAGACTCAAGTTCCAGATGGGGAACTCAGCTTAAGATTCATTTTGCCCTGGTGGGTCGGCTACGTTCTCTGGTCTTGAACCAGCTGGAATAACTTAAGTATATAAAAAAGGACTTATTTGACAACAAACCTGATTTATTTTATAATAAAGTAAATATCTGCCAGAAAGAACACATATATTTTAGCCTCTGACAATTATATCTCTCCATGCATACGTTACATAATACATTTTAAACATAAATAGAACAGAGGTGAACGGCTCATGGTGAAAAAGCACCTGGACAAAATCATATCTTTGGTTATTTCCGACTTACTTCAAGACAGAGCCACATGGTGGCTTTAGCTGGGCCTTGTGCTTTGTTGAGGGGTCAACCCCACAGCTCTCCTTTCACTGGGGTAGAGAAGACATGAAATTCTTTTGTATGAGGAAAAGTTGAAAAACTGTCACTTGGTTCTTGGCACAAATGGTTATAACTAAGGGGTAAATTTTAACATTAAATCAATAAATGGTTAAATTTACATTCCTAGTGGTGTGAGTTGGATCCACCTCACTTAGACCGTGTAGACTCTGTAGCAGGACCACAGAACCATTGGAAGAGATAAGAAAATTTCTGAGAATGGAAAAGGTTTAAAATTAAAAGAAAGACTTCAAGGATAAATGGACAGATTGATGGAGGGATGAATAGATGGATGGAAGACAGCTGTTGGAATGGAAGTATCTGTATTCATAACTGGGAGCAGCCAGCAAGTTCTTAGCAAGTTGTATGTAAGTTATTAGAATTCTATCCGGATACGTCCAAACGATTCCTAGAGAACGTCTGGATTAGAGATAGCTGTATCTACGTTAGATACAGCTAGAGAGCCACACTGAAGTTATTTTTAGTATGTGGCGTGAGTGTGTCATTCGATTGGCTAAGACCTGGCCATGTCTTCCAAAAGCAGGTAGCAGCTGCGTCTGGTCTGGGCCACCCCACAGGGACCACGGCCCACTGGGGAGGCATCCCTCATCCCAAGCATGTCCTGTTTCCCCCGGCCTCACCTTGCCTCTCACCTTGCCTGGAGGGTGTCTGCTGCCAGTCTTCGCCAAATGTGTCTCCCAAGTGTCTTCCCTGGTAATAAGTTTGCTCTCTTCCTGCCAACTATAGACACAAGTAAATATAGAGAAAGAAAGCTTCACCCTCCGCCCCTCCCCCAGCTTGGAAAGCCATAGTGCAGTGGGTGGGACCTTGGGGGGTCATGGCTGTCTCTGTTACGTCCAACTTTCCCTTGATGCCTCCGAGTCTGGCTTAAAATTTGATAGATAAATTCGCGTGGGTGTGAGTGAGAGGCTGCGTCCCGTCCAATCCCACACACAGCCTCCTTGTTTTCATGACATCACGGTCCCTCCCCAAACGTGACTGTCAAGTCAGCTCTGGCCCGTGGGGCTGCGTCACTGCAGCCACATCTAAGATGGGTTTTAAACAAAGAGAGTGTCCATGTGCCACAGTCCACTTCCCATCCAATGCCTAGCACCCACATTTATGTTAAGGGAAACACACTTCCTGAAAACCAGAAAAAAAAAAATTGATGAGAGAAAAAGGCAATCAAGTTGGGTGAGCCTCCAACCCCGGAGAGAATGTGAGACTCACCTGGGCCGAGTCGGGGGCATGGGGTCTGTTTTTCAGTCGAGCATCAAGGAAACCTCCTGGAGGGGGCATCTTGCTGGGAATGCTGTTGTAGTATGGGTGGTCTGGGCCCTCCCCCTCCTCTTCTGTCCAGGGTTCATCTAGACTCTGCATCCTGTTAAAAGATGTTCAAGACTTTCACCAAAGTGGAGCTTATATAGGCAAACCCAACAGACCTAACGTAAGCACCTGCTTGGTTTGGATACGCTTTCAGCATGACCCTCCCTCAAAAAGGTTGATGTGTTAGAGGCTTGGTCCTCGGTCAGCAGGAGGTGGTAGGACCTTTAAGAGGCATAGCCTAGTGAGAGGGTCATAGACAATTGAATAAACCTCTTTTCTTTACAGATATACCGAGCTTCAGGCATTTTGTTATAGTAATGTAAAATGAACTTATAAAGAATCTATTGCCAAGAAAAGAGAATTTAGTCACTGCCTTCTCAGCCATCTATATCTTGGGTATACATAAAAAAAAATCAGATGATAATTTGATCAAAAGTCTGCTTTATTCAGACTTATACCCATTGGAAAATTCCAATCATATTTGATACAGTCCTTTTTGTTCATGTTAATTGAGAAAGAAATAATTTATAAGTAAAGATAACCAGGTTTTCAAGGTACAAGCACATATTTCAATATGTCATGAAATTTATATAGAATTGAAATCAGCTAAAACAAAAAATGAAGATTAAGGGACCTCAGAGAAAATGGCAGATTAAAGACCTTTAAAAATTATCTCTTCCACAGAAGCAACAATAAAACTGTCCAGAGATAAACTTTGGTCAGAAATTACTTTTCCCAAGTTCTGGAAATTAACCAGCAGCTCACGAAACTTGCAGCATCCCAGGGAGTATTTATTTGTTAAAACTTGTAAAAACAGTATCTTCGTGGCATTTTTAAATCACCCTATTTCCATCTCTGTGGTAGCCTGGGAAACCAAGGGTCCTTAATCACAGTGAAAACCAACACCCGGGCAGTCATGGAAGGGCAAAACGGTAGTGAGACGCCTTCAGAGCCCCCATTCCCAGAAACTGACATTATCTGACCTGATTGATCCTTGAAAGACCCAACTCCCAAAGCTGTCCTTTTCTAAATTTATTTTTAATTAATTCATAATGATCGTGTATACTTATGGGGCACAGTGTGGCAATTCAATACATTCATATAATATGATCAAATCAGAGCAATTAGCATTTTCATCTTCTAAAACGTGATCATTTCTTTGCATTTGCTAAAGCTGTGTCTTTATTTGACCTAATTTGGAGCTCACCCAAAGAGACAAAGGGTCTCATCCCCAGGGCACTTGTCAAAAACCATTAGAGGTGATTGTTCAACATTGTGGCTTACTGAGGCCGTGGGTGACATTTGGGTTGAACAGTAGATTAATCAAAAATTTTGAAAGGGGCTGGGGATGTGGCTCAAGCGGTAGCGCGCTCGCCTGGAATGCGTGCGGCCCGGGTTCGATTCTCGGCACCACATACAAAGATGTGTCCGCCGAAAACTAAAGAATAAATATTAAAAAATTCTCTCTCTCTCTCCCTCTTTCTCACTCTCTCTTTAAAAAAAAAAATTTTTTTTGAAAGGAAAAGCTGGCAAGAGAGTTTTTGTAGGGATTTTAACAAGCTCCAACATATTTCTGGGAATTTAGAAAGCCACATGCGTGTGTACGCCTAGGGTGGTGTGCCTGTACAAGACCAAGGTGAGAAGCCCGAAGCTCTCACCTCTGGCTGACCTTGACTCTGAGCAGAAAAGTGAAGGTTAAGGCAAAGTTCTCAACTGCCTGGCTGAAGGTTGAAGGACTGCCCCGACACACACACACACACACACACACACACACACACACACACCCATCGTAGAGACTGGGAGACTTAGTGGTTCCAGACATTTAAGGAAACACGTCTTCAAGCATTAGCAAAGCAACATAGCTAGCCAAGCATAACCATGGTGGATGTATATGACACAGAATATAGACTTCACAAACTGGGTAGAGAAAAGTCACTGAAACAAGCAATCACAAACAACAACAACCACCACATTATATCATTTAAATTTCCATTTTTAATAAAAAATTATCTGGCATATGAAGAAACGTGAGATAATAGCTTGTATATAGGAAAAAAATAATACATGGAAATGGTCCCAAGGAAACTCAGACTTTGGACTAAGTAAACAGACTATAAATTAACTACCTTAAATGTGGTGAAAGAATTAAAGAGTTTTTAATTTAAAACTTATTAATTTATAATTTAGTTTTTTTAAACTAAATTATAAATTAATAAAAAAGCCAAACAGGAGAATGATGTCTCGTGAGATAAGGAATATTGATATAAATACAAAAAGAATAAAAATAAAACACATTCTACAGTTGAAAATTCTAATAACTGAAATTTTTAAAAGATCACTCAAGGGTATTAACAGCAGGTTTGAGCAGGCAGAAGAACAAGGACAGGACTTAAATATAGGTCAACTGAGATTAATTAGTCTACAGCACAGAAAGAAATAATGATTAAGGAAAGTGAACAGATCCTCAGACACCTATAGGACTGCATTAAGCATATCTATGTTCACATAATGAAATCCCCAGGAGAGCGAGACTGAGGAGGGCAGAGGGAAAAACATTTGAAGATATAATAATGAAGAAAATGAAGACATTTGAAAAAAGAAAGGTCAATGGCAGAGGAAAATCCTGAATCTTCAGTAATTGCATTCAATATAAATGCATTAAACATTCCAACAAAAAGTCAGAAATTGGCAGAATTGATTAAAATATGATTTGACTAAATATTTTCTATGATAGACATAGACACTTTAGAAAAAACAAAGGGAGAAATAGACAATTTAACAATAATACTTGAAGACTCTAATATGCCACTTTCAAGAATAGATGGAACAAGTGGAAAGAAGATTAAGAAATAGAACCTTGACCAATATAATAAACTAATTGGAGCAAAGAGACATTTACAAAAATACTCTGCCTAACAATAGTGAAATAAAAGTTTTTCCTCAAGTACATATGAAATGTTCTCCAGGAGAAACCATATGTATGTTAAACTATTAAATGACCCTCAAAATTTTTAAAGGACTAAAATCCTAAAAAGTATGTTTTCATATGTTTCATATGTTTTCAAAATATGTTGGAGCTTGTTAAAATCCCTTAAAAAATGTTGAAATCAAAATGAAAATAATAGGAATATTGCAGGATTCACAAAATGTAGAAATTAACTTATTTCTAAATAAACATAGATCAAAAAAGAGATCACAAGAAAAATTAGAAATTTCTTTGCAATGAATGAAAATAAAAACAACTCTCCAAAAGTTATGGAATAAAATAAAATAACTGCTCATAGGGAAATACCTATAGTAAAAAACCTAAAGATAAAGAACTCAAATTAATAACTGATCTTCCACCTTAAGAACCAGAAAGGAAAGAGCAAACTAATCCCAAAGCAATCAAGAGGGAGAAAATACTATTAAAATAGAAATAAAGGAAATGAACAACAGAAAAACAACAAAGAAAATTAATGAAACCAAGAGTTGGAAAGATCAGCAAAACTGTCAAGGATCTAACTAGACTGACCAAGGAAAAATTATACATTATAAAAATTATAAAATCAAATTGTAAAAATCAGAAATGAAAGAGAAGATAATACTATCAACCATACAGAAATAAAAAGGATTATATGAGACATGACAAATAATTGTATGCCAACAATTTTGCAGATAGAAAAATTCAAACTATTAAAACTGACTCAAGGAGAAATTAAAAAAATAACAAGATTGAATTTGTATCAAAAAGTTTACCCTCCAAGAAAAGCCTGGAAACATAATGAATTTCAATAAACATTTAAAGTAAAATTAACAGCAGTTCTTCATAAACTCTTGTTAAAAATAGGCAAGGAGGCAACATCTCCAAACTCAATCTATGAGGTCAGTAATACCCTGATTCCAAAACCAGACAAAGACATCACAAGGAAAAAAAAATCTATATCAATATCCCTTATGAATATGGATGAAAAATACTAAATTATTCCTAACAAGCCAAATTCAACAACATGTAAAAATAATTATACACCATGACAAAGTGGGATTTATCTCAAGAATGCAAGTTTGGATCAACATTAAAAAAAATCAGCTGCTGTAATATACCATATCAATAGAATAAAAAATAAATACCAGATAGTTATCTTAATGTCATAGAAAAAAAGAAAATATCCAACACATTTGCATAATGAAACACTAAAATAATAATAAAACACTTGGAATTGAAAGTCATTTCCATTAAACACATCTATGAAAAGCCCACAGCTCACATCACAACTAATGATGAAAGACCAGCGACTTTCCCTTAGAGCTGGAGCATTACAACAATGTACCCTCTTGCCTGCTCTATTCTTTATATTGAAGATTCTAGCCAGAGAAGTAAGATAAGAAAAAGAAGTAAGAGGCACTTATATTAGGAAGGAAGCAAGCAAGCTAGCTAGCTGTCTTTGCAGATGACTTGATCTTATCAATAGAAAATCCCAAGGTATCCATGAAAAAGTTATTAGCAGTAATAAATGAGTTGAGCAAGGTTGATGGATACAAGATAAATGTACAAAAATCAAGTGCATGTTATACATTAAAAATGGGAAATAAACAAAAATAAAATTAATGAAGAATTCCATTTATCGTAGCATCAAAAGGAATAAATTATTTAAGGGAAAATTACTAAAACAAGTACACTATTTATATGCTGAAAATTACAAGACATCTTGAAAGAAACACAACCCACAAAACTGGAGAAAATATTTACTAATCATATATCTTTAAAAAAAAAAAAAAGCCTATATCCAGAATATATAAAGAACTCCCACAATTCAACAATAAAAAGATAAGTATCCTGACCTTAAAAATGGACTAAAGATTAGAGCAGAACTTTCTCCAAAGAAGACATACATATGACCAGTACATACATGAACAGATGTTTGACATCATTAGTCATCAGTAAAATGAAAAAGGAAATCCCAATGGAGACCACTTAACTTGCACTAGGGGAGCTCAAACCTCATTACTGGGTTGATCCATGGGTGGATGGTTTAATGGTCCCCTGACCCGTGGTGAGAACTTAGGGGATGGCGCCGACTTGAAGGAGCTGGGTCCTCCCATGGCTCCTGAAGGCTGTACCTTGTCCCCTGTCCCTCCTGTTCTCTTGCTCCCTGTCTCTCTCTTGGCCTCTGGGCGAGAGCTTGGAGCCCCCATGAGATGGGGCCAAGTGAGGAGGCGCTGAAATCTCTGAAACCAGGAGACATCCATCTCTGACAACAACCAGGATCGCAGAGCGATCGCTGCACGTGATTCGTCCTCTTCTCTGGCGTGGGGCTGAGACGCGCTCAGGAAAATCAGACCACAGCCCAAGCCACCGTTCATTTAAATGTCCTTGTTTTTATTTTCCGTTAAAGAAGGGTGACGAATCCAGGTCACAATCAATGAACACAACGAACAAAAAATGACCCAGGAATAAGTAGTTCCCCTCTCCAGCTGGGAGAGAAGGGGAGGGGAATCCTGGCTCCAAGCACTGGGAACGCTGAGGACTCCTGCGCAGCTTGGGAGACCCTCACCTGCCCATCTCCACCCTCGCAATGTGGGAAACAGTGTACCAAATCCTCCCGCTTCTAGCAAATACTTCCCTATTTGGAAAGAAGTGGCCTGGAGAAGGAGAAGGAGAAGGAGAAGGAGAAGGAGAAGGAGGTAGAAAAACCAAAGAGAACTCCCCCAAACAGAAGGTCCTGCAATGCTAACCTCTGGGAACCCCGGCACCACAGGAAGAACGCCTGCAGTGTTCTCCACAGTGTAGGTCTCCAGAGGCTGGAGCGGGTCGGGAGGACAGGGCAGGTGGAGGAGGCACGCTTGTCTCACAGAACCAGGCTGATCCAACAGCAGGTGGAGCTGGTCCCAGGGGCTCTCCCTGTTCCGCCCTCCTGGAGCCCTGATACAGTGAATGCACTGAGCACCGCCCTTCAAGGTGAGATGCTCAGCAGGACAAGCACCCGCAACACCAAGCTATAGCAAAGGCCCCTGTGATGTTCTGTTATGGAAATTTAATCAATATTTACATCTGAAGTTTTTCTCAAAGGTTAAGATTCTGTCTACTTCCTTTTCTTTCCTCCCAAAGACCTTCAGACTGAAATAGGACACTTAATCACATACTCAGGACTTCCTACCTTGAATCTGTTGCCAGAGAAGCAGAACAGTTAAATCAACTCCTCTCCACCCATGTTTGTATAAATCGTTTTATCTGACTTTTATAAATACAGAACACTTTAAAAAATCCAGAAAGCCATAATAATCAGTCTTAAAGATACCTAGGCATCCACCACTGAGATTAGTCAAATGTTAAACCATTCAGCTGTGTTTTATGCTACCTTTCTTTGTGGGGGAAAAAAACCCTAAAATTTCCCCCTAGGAACTCAAGAAATAAAATAAAAACATAAATAAAGAAAATAGAAAGGAAAGGAGGGAGAGGAAAGGAAGAGAGGGAGGGAGGGAGGGGATTGATCCACTCTGGATGGTAGATGTGTTGATAATGTGTTATTGGTAGAAACTAAATGCTGGATACATGGGTATTCACTCTAAAAGTCTTTGTGTATATTGAAACATTTTATCATAAAATGTTAGGGCAAAGATGTGTTTTAAAAAATGCGCTTGACAAGTACATTTCAAACCAACCCATCACCCCCCACCCATCCTCAGATACCCTGCCGCAGACGTGTAGTATTCTTACATGTTTTGGATACTCCTGACACACGGGGACATATCCATAAACTACATGTACAGTTGCTTATGTATTTTCAAAACGCGGTGAAAAGTAAATACTCATACTCATTTCCAACTTCTTCAAGATCTGTCCTGGCCATACACATATACTGATGGATTCTTTAACCACTAGGTCCACCATGTACAAAATAAAACGTCCCCTGACTTGTTCTCAGACCAGGGCACCCAGGCCACTGGACCTCCTCCCCGACCTCCCCTTAGAGACCTGTCCCGGCCGCAGCAGGCTGAACCTTCTATCAGCCTGGGAGAAGGTGGGCTTGTCACAGTTGGCTCCCCCATGAGGGTCTTAAAGGGAACTTTCCAGGGAATAAGGAAAGTCTCTTTCCAGAGAGGTCAAGAGGAGAAGGGAGATCAAGTGGGCCTTCATAATAGTGGACTGAAGACAGACACTGACCTATGGTCACAGCCCAGAGTGTAGTTTTGCACCTAAGAGAAACTGTGAACGCACCATTATAAATTTCCGTTGTGCATGTTGATCAAGGACGGGGTGAAGGGCAGAATACTGAATGACCCATATGCCTTGTATTATGGCTTTTAATGCTTTATGCTGCATGGAAGATTCTTCTGTCCCAAAGAAGCCCAAGAGTAGATGCTGACCACCATTTATAGTGAGCTCAATATCTCCTAAGTGCTGTTGACAGTCACTGTTTCACTGCACACTGAAGCCAATCTCTATTTTACAGATGAAGCTCCTAGACTCAGAGAGTTTAAGGAACTTGCCCAAGGCCACACAGCAGACAAAGGATTCCAGAGGACAATAAAGGCCACAAAGGACAATAAAGCAGATGGGGCGCTGGCAGCCAGTGGGTGCTCCTTGTAGCAAGATATTGGCTAATTGCAATAAGGAGGACAATGGGACGTTTAGGATCTCTGATAGCACAGACCTAAGGAGGTGACATATGGAAAAATCACATGGTCGCACAAGAAACAGAACAAAATATCACAATGAAGTTGCTTTTTGGTAACCTTGGTTACTATCACTATAGTTTCAAGAAAATATTTTCTACACATTCGAAGCATCACCCATATGTTGCCTTCCATCTGTGGCTTCCCGTGCCCGAGCCCAGCATGAGCAGGTGTCTCTGAGCCCAGGAAGCCCCGGGATGAACTGGGTGTGACCAGAGTATGGCTTGGGGATGTCATTTTCAAAGTCATAAAACAGAGAGAGGGGCTTCAGCAAGTGGCGTGCAGCACGACTCACCGGTCCTGGAGGGCAGGAATCTTGGAAGGACACTGCAGGTACTGCTTAAACCGGAGCTCAAAGGCCTGGCCAATGGAGCCAATGACGTCTTGGGCCAGTCCGTCACAGCATTCCAGAATGTGACAAGCTGAGAGAGAAGGGACACAGGCCAGTTAGAGACAGATGCGGGAGCTCCCCAGCTCCTCAACCAAGAGCTCGTTCTTGGGGTCCGAGAGAAAAGGAGGTGTCTTCCTGCTTCATAATCCGTCTCAGCAGAAATGGCTACATCATCATCTCTGGGGAAATCCCACAGCTATGGTGGCAGGCATTCATTTTTTTTTTTAAGAACCCGCTGTCTGCAAAATTATAGGTTCTATTTTTAAAGAAAGGACTTTTAAGTCCAAATGGGTGGTGCTCCAATATCTTTAGAGTCTCCAAACCATCAATTCTAACCTTGTTAGGGAAACAGCATTTGGAAGGGGACCGCAGCACAGCTCAGAGCCTGATCTTCCACCACGGAGTCCCATGAAGTGCCCGTGGGCTTCAAGCAGTGATTTAAACTGAGAGCTGTTAACTGAACCTTCCTCTATTCAACAGACTTGGAGACGGTGGTTCGGTGACTTTTCAGTGGGAGTACAATGTGGACCGCGAAAGGCAGTCGCTGGAAACAGTAAGAAGCCCAACCTCTTGGAATGGGGGTAAAGAGGTATTAGCCAGTGTGCCCGTCCCCGTAACGTGCAAGCCACGTCCCACACAAAACTGGGACTGGATTTTCATGCAGATTCTCAGGAAGGCAGCTTGTGAGGAAGAAGAGATAAAAGTTAGGGAGCTGGTGGGCCAGAACAGTGCCCAGAGGCAGGGGGAGCGGCCTGAGAGGGCTTTCAATGGTTCCAGGGTAGGTACCAGCAGGACAGCCTCTGCACCAGGACAGTGTGTCCTGATGTGAGACCTCCAGACACTGCGGGCCTGTCACCAGGAGCAACGTGCTAAACAAAATGACCAAGGCCATTGTTTGCCCTGAGCTCCTGTATGTGTCCTAACAGACCAGACCAGACCAACATGGAGTCCCTCTTGACAAATGCCCCATTACCCTACGGAAACTTGAAGGAAGTGGACAGACCCCAAAATGGACCAATTTCTCCAGAAAACAGGAGCCAGTATAATAAGAAATGCCCTCTGCTTTAGCCCTTACCTCCTCACCAGCCCAAAAAAGTTAAAAATAAGTAACCTGATCTTGACCAATCAGGCTATTTTTTAAATTGTTCTGTCTCCTTGTTCCCACTTTACAAAACCCACTGTTCTGCTTGGCCCTGTGGGAGCTCTCTATTTTTAGAATGAGAATTCCCCAATTCATGAATCACAAATAAATGAGATCCATGACTAAATGTGTTGTAATTTTGTCTTTTGACAAGCACAACACATAGTCTTGCTACAAATGGGATAAAGGAATTCTCCTGGAGAAAAATGACAGATGCCTATCAACGCTCTGTCTCTCTCTTGCCAACAGCCACCACATATTGCCAAGGAGGCTTCCTCCCTCCAGAAGCCCATGGATCCCCCAGCAAGGAGCGTGGTAGTCATTCCCAAGGGGTGGCAGTGACTGGGGAGACATGGAACTGCACCCACCTTGCAGGAAAAACCAGGACACGCCAGAAAGCAGCCTCATGTAGACAGGAAGGGGGCAGAGACCCCCACCACCTCCACGCTCATCTGCCCAGAGCCAGCCAGATACTGGCGGTTCACCCACAAGACAGCCCTGGACCCTCAGTCTGCTAATCCCCCAGACTACAGGTGGACACAGGGAACAGTATTTGTGGGGAAGAATGCGGGTGAGCACACCATTGCTTGGGATTGCAGCGTAACCCGTCAGATACATAGAGCAGTCCTATTTTAGCGACAGGCAAAGAATTCATGTACAAAGGTGTAGGTGTCCTAGATACCGTTTATATGTTGATTCGTGATACTATTATATTTTATTGTGGGTGTTATTATGAAGCACGGTCCTGGATGGTCACAAAGCAAGCCCGTATTAAGCAGGATCATGGTAGCACAGTCTCTGATGTATACAAATGGAGGCACCACGCTCAAGCTCAAAAGGAAGTGGAGGTTCAGACTTGAAGGAGCAAAATCCAGCATGACCTGGTTCCCGCAACCTACCTGCGGGCCTCTAGCCACACTTGCTGGCCCCTACTGTTCCGCATCAGCACCAGCCAACGGCCGGAACTTTGGAGAACCATAGAATAAGAGAGGAAAGGGGTCAGAAGATAGAGTCTTTTTTTTTTTTTTTTTAAAGGAGAGAAGCCACAGCTAACATTTAAAATGGAGAAGAGAGGATGAGGCTTGTGCAGGGCCGTTCACTCACATCTCACCTCCACTAAACTCCTACACACCTGAAAACAGAAGGCTATAAAGGGTGTGCTGTCACGTAGGCCAGGCAGCTTGCAGCAGTGCAAGGGCCTAGGTGCAAGTGCCCTAGCAGGGTGAGGACCAGGCCCTGCCAGTCTAAGTGACAGAGGGTGGCACAGCCTACAGATAGCGAGCCGGCACTTGAGCTCACTGTCACTCTCACTATTCACAGGAATTAAATCAGGACTCGGTCCTGGGACCTGGCACAGCCCCCGATGAATGGAGAAAACAACATCATCCGCTGCTTGGTCTGAGGATTCCTTTTGTAAAGTGGCCTCTATGTGTCCCAGAAGCTCACTCCACACCCCAAACGAACCCCGGGTGTCATCTTGGGAGCCTGGTATCTTCTCTGAGAGCTTTGCCGGTCTTTAGCCAGAAGCCACATCCAGGAGGATGTGGCATGAACATCAAAAGATGAGTCCCCCCAAAAGGTGGCCATCAGACCTGGGCAGCAGTGTTGGGCTTCACGTGTCCCTGAGGACATGGCGGCCACAGGCACCGTTCCCAAGCAAGGAGGAGGATGAGAGACACCCGGAGCAATGTGCCCAGAAGGAAGAGGTGAAGTGATGGAGAAGGGAGAAACATGGGTCAGAGGACCGGCAAGTTGGAAGCATGGTCCCCTCGGTCACTTCTGGGGAACTGGTCCTTTTGATGGCCATGCCAGCCAGCAGGAGTGTCACTTTCTTACTGGTGGAGCTCACTGGCCAACATGAGTCTCTTTTTTTACTTCTGTGAATGTCAATGGTTAGAAGATTTATCTTTCCATCTTGGAGATACTTTTTAAAACAATTATTAATTTGGAGGAGTTGATTTCTTATCTTTTCTGATTATTGTTTTTACTTTGAAATGACACCCACAAAGTGTCCAAACTGACAGTCAATCTTACCAGCTTTGCTATTTCTTTCCTGTTTGCCTAGGTTCTTATTGTCATTATAACCTTTGGCTTATGGTTTCTCTCTGAGAAGTTTAGTTCAGTTAAAAAAATTAGTTAATAGTTTGATATAATCCCATTTGCCAGATCTTATTTTTGTTAACTATGCTTTTGAGTTCTGACCCCAAAATATCCTTGCCCAGACCAATGTCATGAAACATTTCCCCTATTTTCTTCTAAAAGTTTCATAGTTTGGGGTCTTACAATTATGTCTTTAAGCCATTTTAGTTGAGAGAGGCAGCCTCTAGTTGTATTCTTCTGCATGTGGATACCCAGATTTTCCAATGACAGCTTTTGAATAGGCTATCCTTTTTCCCCAGCATGTGTTTTGGGTACCTTTATGGATAATCCACTAGCTGTGAATGCATGGATTTATTTCTGGGATTGCTACTCTGTCCCATGAGTCTGTGTGTCTGTTTGGTGCTCAAACTCTGCTTTCTTAGTGCAACTGTGCAGCATAATTTGAAGTCAGGTAGTGGGCTGCTTTGTTCCTTTTGCTTAAGATTGCTTTGGTTATTCAGGGTCTTTTGTGATTCCATACAAATTTTAGGATTGCTCTTTTTTACTTCTGTAAATTTCATTGGTATTTTGATAAGGATGGCATGAAATCTATAGACTTAATTTTTAAACAGTTGATCTCTTGGGCTGGGGATGTGGCTCTAGCGGTAACGCGCTCGCCTGGCATGCGCGGGGCGCTGGGTTCGATCCTCAGCACCACATAAAATAAAAAAGATGTTGTGTCCACCGAAAACTAAAAAATAAATATTAAAAAAAAATCCTCTCTCTCTCTCTCTCTTCTCTCTCTCTCTTAAAAAAAATTAAACAATTGATCTCATGGGAGCAGAGAGTAGAACGGTAGATATCACAAGAGGGTGTTCGGGTAGAGGAGGGATGAAGAGATGTTGGATAAAGGATATATAATTACAGTGAGAAAGGAGAATAAATTTCCAGAGACCAATTGTACAGCAAGATGACTATAGTTAATAACAAAATAGTGTGCTATTGAAAATGTAAAAAAGAAAATGGTTGCTATCAAAAAAATAAAACTATGCGAGGGTAATGCATTGGTTAATTAGCTAGATTTAACCATTCCATAATAAATATCTATAGTCTTCCCTTTGACTATGTAGGGAATTGATTCCAGGATCTCCTGAGGATACTAAAATCTGAGGTTGTCAATTCCCCCATATAAAATGGCATATATTTGCACACAACCTACACACATTCTCCCGATGCTCGAAATCACTTTGAGATGACTTAAAGTAGCTAATACAATGTAAATGCTATGCAAATAGTTGTCATATCCTATTTTTATGTGTACTATTTTTACTATTGTATTGTTATTCTAAATATTTTCCATCTGCAAATCTGAAGATGTGGAGTCCATGGATACAGAAGGCCTAGCGGACTTCAGTGTCAGGGTACAACAGGATAGAATCACACAGTGTTATCCACTGATTTAAAAAGTCACAACAAAAATGTTTTCAACCTAGTTAATGTGAGGTTTGAGTCCATTTCCTGAAGCCACTTAATTCGAGTTCTTCAGCCCGACCGGGGGGGGGGGGGGGGGGCAGCAGTGTCTGTAAGGGCACTTGGTTCAGAGGCCCTCCATCTCTCTCTGCTTCCTGCGTGCCCTGCCCTGAGATGCTTTCCTCCTCTCATGATGCTCTGCCTCACCTTGGACCAGAACAATGGATTCAGCCAACCATGGACTAAACCTCTGGATCCATGAGCCAAAATAAACTTTCCTCCTCTAAGCTGCTTTTGTCAGGACTTTGGGTCCCAGCAATGAAAAGCTAAACAGTAGTGACTATCTATCTCTTCCTTTCATTGGGCTGATGGCTCCCCACTTACACAGAGCATCAAAGTCCAGTGGATTCTCTCCAGAGCAAAGGAGAGTCCTCAAACTCCAGCAGGTTTATCAGCCAGCCATAGTCTGTTCATTTTATGCATTCATATGCTGCTCATTGTTCAAAGCTTTTGATCCAAGATAGGTGAGAAATTTAAAAATTAAGCCAGCATGTTAGTAGTCACTCAACATGAGTCCTAGCACCAGAGGACCAGATTGAAACTACAAGGAGATAGCATCTACGCCCATCAGGCTGGCAGGAGTTTAAAAGTCTGAAAGTGTCAATTGTTAAACCAAAGGAGCCCTTCGCTGTCACTTGTGGGATAATAGTTTCAGAAAAGCTGAGGATGAACAAAGACATGGTGATTCAGCCTTAGAGGTCTGCATATTCTGGGAAAATTCTTGCATTGGAGCACAAAATGGGGTGTCCAAAATAGTTACTGAAGATGTCATTCAATAGACATTTACCAAGCATCTAGCATGCTCTAGATCCTGCCCTAGGATCTGGGGATGGAGCAAGAAATAACAGAGTTCCTGTTCTAATTAAGATTATATGTCTTAAGAAATACATTTGATCAACAAATATATGAAAAAAATGTTCAGCATCACTAGCAATTAGAGAAATGCAGAGCAAAACTACTCTAAGATTTCATCTCACTCCAGTCAGAATGGCAATTATCAAGAATACAGGCAACAATAAGTGTTGGCGAGGATGTGGGGGAAAAGGCACACACATACACTGCTGGTGGGACTGCAAATTGGTGCAACGACTCTGGAAAGCAGTATGGAGATTCCTCATAAAACTGGGAATGGAACCACCATTTGACCCAGTTATCCTACACCTCTGTTTATACCCAAAGGACTTTAAATCAGCATACTACAGGAATGCAGCCACATCAATGCTTATAGCAGCTCAATTCACAATAGCTAAGCTATGGGGCTGACCTAGGCATCCTTCAGCAGATGACCGGATAAAGAAAATGTGGTATGTATACACAATGGCATATTATGTGGCCTTAAAGAAGAATGAAATTATGGTATTTTCAGGTAAATGGATGGAGCTGGAGAATATCATGTTAAGTGAAATAAACCAAACCCAGAAAATCAAAGGCCAAATGTTTTCTCTGATAAGTGGATGTGAATCCATAATGGGGGACAGGGGCAGTAGGGAAGAATGGAGGAACTTTGGATTGGGCAGAGGGGAGTGAGGGGAGGGGAGGGGATATGTGTGTGGGGGGAAGGATGGTGGAATGAGATGGACATTGTTACTCTGTATACATGTATAATTGCACAACCAGTGTGACTCTGCACCATGTTCAGCCAGAGGAAGGAGAAGTAGTGCTCCATTTGTGTACAATGTGTCCGCGTGCACTCTGCTGTCATGTGTAAGTCATTAGAACAATTTTTAAAAAATTAAAAGAAGAAAAAAAAGATCATGTGTCTTATAAGAGACAAAAGAAGAGAAGACATGGACACAGATTAGGAAGGGATGAGGTAAAAATGGAGGCAGAGGTTAGAGCAATGTGGCCACAAGCCAAGGAATGTTGGGAGCCATCCAAAACTGCAAGGGTCAAGAAAGCCTCCACTAGGGCCTTTGGAGAAAATGAGGGCCTGCTGACTCCTGATGTCAAACTCCTGGCCTCCAGAAGGTTGAGAGAATAAATTTTTTTTGTTTGATGCCACCTACTCTGTAGTCATTTGCTACAGTACCCACAAGGAACTAATACAACCATGGAGAAAAGGTAAAATAAAGGGGGATTCTGGTATCAGGTAAATGCACAAGATGATCAGAAGAGGTGACATTGGAGAGGACATAGGAAGGAAGCCAGGAAGGAAGCATGGGAAGATCCTAGGTACTGCGTCTAATAAGTACAAAGGCCCTGGGGCAGCAGCCTGCCAGTCATGTCCAAGGATGATCCCACAGTTGGTGCAGCGGCCGTGGTGGGAGGGGAGGTGGTGGGAGATGAGGTCAGAGTCAGCAGGATGAATTAGGAAGGCTGATGTCTCGTTGACAGGTGGCAGGAGCAGACAAGGCAGAGAAGTGGGGAGCCAGGAAGAGATCATTGCTAATAAGACAAGCAGGTGGGGATTTTTTTTTGGGGGGGGGTTTCTGGGCATTTTTTTCCCCACTGAACCCACAGCTGAAAACTTGGATACACCCACGAGGGAGTACCCCAAACCATCACCAGAGGGTCCACTTGGTATTCCAATGATAGGAGCTTCAACTACCCGGGGATCGGTACAGGGCAATTATCAGGGGAACCCCCAAGGGCCTTGGGTTGTTCTTACCGAG